>NC_088982.1:9643620-9989546 GCF_963932015.1 Anas acuta | reverse complement strand
TGTTTATTTAGAGTGTACAGTTATTTACATTAATGTAGTGCCTGCAGCTTCCATACATTTCACCATCCTATTGCTTTACCAGTGGAAGAGGCACAATGTAAAAGCTTTAACATGAGAGAGCTGATGAGTTAAAGAAATGAGCCAGAGAATAAAAATGCATTGGTAGACAACAAACTGACAGAGATCAGCCCATCAGAGATTCCCCCATCCTGTTGCATGTTAAGAACAGCAGTGTTTTAAATCCAACATCCATAGCCCCATAGAACATCTATGGAGATAGCCAAGATGTACTGCCCTTTGGCAGTGTCATACACTCTTCATTTACCATATACATGTAGAAAGCCGAGGATATTTAGGTTTCCCAGTCGGCATCCAGAGACTTTCCCATTATTATGCAATAAGTCCTTGGCTGAAATGAGACCTTTGCCCATACATATTCTGCTTCAAATAATGGGCTGGGCTAAACTGTTGTGTGAAATTCTTCTTCAGTTTTCTTCTGTCATCTACACCCAACTTGTAATTCTGTTTAGCACATTAATCACCTCTTCTGACATAAGTTTTTGTAGAGCATTGTCTCCCTCAAAAAGCTACTTAGATTTCAGAGCACTTCACTGAGAAGCATCACTGTAGGAAATTGTCTCTAAGAGGTCTACATTATACAAGTGTCAACACTTAATATGAGGCAGCACTGTTTTTCTCTTTTTGGAGAAGAAATTCAACTCTTATTTGCCCTTTCCATACATAAATTAAGATGCATCTATTATGGCCATCAGGCATTGAGTCTAGCAGATGAATACTGCTTCTGATTAAATGCAATCCATATGCTGCAGTTTGCTATCACATGAAGTATGCTGTGCACTTTATGTTTCACATATTCCTCTTGATGATTAGAACATTTCCTGATTAGCCTGAACAAGCAGTCTTCTTCCTCTGACCTTCATAGTGAAAGAGCTGCCATGAAGATAACCTTCCTGTGAATGCTGTGCTCTTTTCTCAAACTCTACACCTCTTGCATGCAGTAATTTTCTGCTGTTCATAATCCACTTAGAAACAAAACAAAACAAAACAAAAAAAACACCTTGAGGGTTGAAAACCACTGTATCTTGTTTTGTTCAAGCATTTAGGCCTAAACGCTAATAAGTATAGTAACATGTATTTAAATGGAGTATATAAATGATGTATTTAGCAGAGCTCTTATAGTGTGTGAATTGGTTAGATGTGACATGGCATATACTTTTGCTTTCACAACACTTTATTACTTTTTGATGGCTGAAATGTCAGCTTCATAATAAAAGCTATACACCATGGATATGTTTATTTGCTTACACATCCAGGAAAATTACAGATTTCAAATCTGGTCTCACCATTGTATGCTATTTTTAAATACCAGGACATAACTGATTCCCATTTATATACAGAACAGCTAGGTTTGTCATCTCCTCCCTCACTCCCCTCCCCTCGCCCCAAACTGGGAGGGGAAAAAACATAAAGAAATGGAATTAAGAAAGAGATTTTGGAGGTGGGAGGTGGGGGAAGTATACAACTCGTGGGATTAGACAGGGATATAACAGTTATCAATGTCAGAACAGAAACAGACCTGCATTACCAGACATACCAGATCCTTCTCCAGCTGGATCTATGAGACCAAGCTAAATCCCCTCTGGTATGTGGTGAAGCACCTTCACCTGAGGCTGCCAGGCTCAACAGAGCTGTGTGTCATGAGCTGCAAAGCATCACCTAAATTCTGAGCTGCATCTGAGGCTGAATAGTGTTCTGGCTTCAGGTTCAGGCAGATATATATCCAAACACGCCTAAAAAAATAAAATAAAATAAAATAAAATAAAATAAAATAAAATAAAATAAAATAAAATAAAATAAAATAAAATAAAATAAAATAAAATAAAATAAAATAAAATAAAATAAAATAAAATAAAATAAAATAAAAATTCATAATCTGACAGTCTGCAGAAATTA
Organism: Anas acuta; assembly: GCF_963932015.1. Taxonomy (NCBI): domain Eukaryota; kingdom Metazoa; phylum Chordata; class Aves; order Anseriformes; family Anatidae; genus Anas; species Anas acuta. The sequence goes on along the minus strand of NC_088982.1, from coordinate 9,987,572 downwards.
TTTACATTACTTTTTTTAGCCTATTTTCTAACCTTCTGCTAAAATCCCTGTTGTAAACCTCCATCACTTTGTCACATTTGAGGCATGAAGAGCATAGAGCATATTTTTCCACATACAAAGAGACCGTACAAGAAAAATTAATGCAACCTTGGAGTGAAAAGCCATTACTTGCTGTCTGATAAACAAAACAGACAGCTAGGAGTGAGACAGCTAGGAGACTGGAGGAACAAGGAGTCTATGCATTTTCCAGACTTCCCACCCTAATGAAGACCCTGATGAATCTTTGCTGGCCAGACAGGGAGGAATGTTTGCCTATGTCATCACACCTTGTATGGCTCATCTGCACTCCACTGAGTTTGCATGTCAGTTGAAAATTTGTATGACCTTAAAGCAGTCATATACTTATTAGTCCTTTTCTATAGTGTTGGTTTTTTTTTTTGTGTGTGTGTGTTTTTTTGTTTGTTTGTTTGTTTTTTCAGTTCATTTGCTTTAAAACTTTAGTTAGGGTTGGCCAGGTACAAGACATTAGCTGGTCCTCAGCTCTTTTGACAGCCTCTCGGCCAGCCTGCCAGATGTCTGTCCCACTGCCACAACAGACATCCCCACCAGAAACACAGCCAAGTCTCCACCACCTCACCTACAGGTGCCAGAAGTTAAGGAAATGCAAACTCAGGGCAATTCAGGTCAGAAAAGGACTGAGTGCATAACTAGATAAAATGTAAATCTTCCGGGAAGCTTTCAACAAATACAGAATGACAAACATCTGCCTCACCTGCATAGGGTTGAGCCTGGTTCCTTAAGGACCCATTGCCACCTTCTCACAGCACCAGCACAGAAATCTCTACCTTTACTTTTGTAACTGCTGCCCTGGTGCTGCTTAGCAATGCTTTCACTTCAGCAGGAGAGCAATCGCTCTCATTTGATGTCAGAGTGAGACAGCAAAGTGCTTTGGTTTGGAGTACAGCGCTCAGAATGATGATTACAAGCCTGAGAAACAGAGAGAGTGCTCCTGAAGTGAAGGGGTGTGCCCTCTGGAAATTTAGCAACTGACAGTTGTTAGAACACTATTAAACATACACAAGAGCTCAGGCCCTTCTTGCAAAGTTCATTGCACCATGAAAAACCAGCTAATTCAAGGTGGAATTGAAAGGCATATTTGCATGCTGCAATATGGGTTACTCCGCCTTATCTCATGTGAGCATGCTGGACTGAAATGTGAGTTGCCAATGATGACCTTCCAGGAATATTGGCCAATTAATCTCAGCAGTGGAGACTTTTAAATGTCATCCAAATCTCATCCATGTGGGCATGCCAAAAATGTTTTGCATTTCTACATGACCAAACTATGCTTTGCAGACAGTGCCTTCTTTCACATCAGAGCAATGGAGTTCGGCTGTTATCCCTTGTGAAACAAGCAATCATTAATCAAGCTTGAAATTTTATTGACAACAGTCAGTGACAAGAATGAGATTCATGCAAAGTTTCAGTCACAAGAGACAACTAAATGGTCTGCTTTGGTTTTCCATATATTTAGTAAGCCTAGAAAAAGATGAACAGTGAGTCTAGAAAGATCAAGAAATTCTGATAGCTTCAATAGTGACTGCCTTTTTGGAGTATGAAGTAAGAGTAGGAAAGAAGTCCAGTTTTCAGACAGACTTCCCATGTTGTGGGAAATAGTGACTGGAGAAAAAGACTGAGACAAGAAAACTGAAGAGTAAAGACCAGGATGAGATACAAAAGAAAAACAGGACTTGCACCCAACAGAGACCAAAAAGAGAAAGGAACAGGACTTCATTGACTAGAGAATACACCCTGTGATACCAGAACCCAAGTATTTTTCTCCTAATGGTAAATATTCTATAACCCTTGACAAAGTATGTGTCTTGTCACTTATACTGTAGACACTGACAAAGCCACAATGACCACAATACTGCTGCCAGTTTTATAACACAGCTTCATGCCCATCAAAATTGTTACCCTGGGAATCTGACACTTTTGCACATGAGGTTTCAACATGAACTTGTTTTAGAAGCATGGGGATTTCACCCACAAAGTACAGAAGTATGCTGTTGCGTTTGCTCACTTTATTGTGTATAATTACCTCTATGAGAGAAGAGGTTATTATTAAAATCACAATAGCAAGTTAAACAGAATCAGTGTAACTATGGAAGAAGTTCTGGAGCAGAAGGTGCTGTCTCCAGATTAAGAAAGTGTTTTGACATAATTGTCATATTTATTGTTTGGGATTTTTTTTGATAGCTACTTACATTTCAAGTAATGTGGTACCTTCTTCCTAACCGTTATTTTTATTGTTGTATTTTTTCATGATCTTACTCTCTCACTTAGATTTTTTTTTAATTAAAAAAAAAAAAAAAGTGTTAGCCTAGCAGCTAAACAAGCTATTTGTATTAAGGAAAAGAGTATAATAGTTTTAAGAATTAGCTCCAATATTTCACTCCTGTAATAGCAATTGCTGAAAACACATAACTGTCTGTGCAAAAGAAGTAATGACCTTGATTCAAAGGGTTCAGTACCAGTTATTAGGGCACAAAATAAAATCATTTTTAGAGGAATTGGTCCTTATGTGGAGCATTTCTATTATGTAAGAAATGGGAGAAGAAAGGCAAGTTTCTGTGCACACCTTTTCCCAGCACAGCACTGTCAGCCTGCACAGCCTATTCCCCTTTCCTGTAAGGGGGATAACAGGTTCATTTTTACCCCTATAGCTTGTTCCCTCTCATTACCTCATAGGAGAATCTTATTCCTACCTCAGATAAATTATACCTCTTCCCATCTTCATCAAACATCTCTTCTCCAGCTCATTTATCATTAACAATTCCCACTCACAAGAAGCAAAGTTTCCACTCAAATCCAACAGCATACAGAACATCTACCCTCACAGGAAGGGGCAAACCCAATTATTATACACACTTAATGGAGACAAATGAGCAAGCCCAGCCTGGGAGCATTCAATCATGATGAGGACTGGGTGACAGATGATGAAGGATTTGACACAGCTGACTTAGGCCCAATTTCCTGAAAGGTCTGCAAGAGCAGTGCAGTATGGTGGTGTAGTGGTGAACAAGCTCCAGATGCAGGAAGCTGGAGCAGTCTCATCACCTCTTTCAGTGCTTTTTCCATAGCTGAAGCACATCTGCTGGACACTCAGTTACTGCTCTGTTGGGGTGCAGCAGTGCATTTGGTAAAAATCTTTTTTTCTACTGGGGGAAAAAGACCTCAGTTTAAGCAACCTCAGGAATGAGTTTAAAAAAAAAAAAAAAAAAGAAAAAGAAAATACATGATATCTCACCCAGCTAGAGTACTTTCTGAGGACAGTCAGGGATGCCTACTGAAGACTTTGTCCTCCACATAAGTGATCTAAAATGACTTATATTTCTTAGAAACTTGCCAGTGTGTATGCAGCAAGAGTCTCAGCAAGAGTCTCATTTATTATTTTTTTTCACTATATATTTTAATGTAAATTATAGGAAAATATTTTATCACATAGCTTAAAACAATATTATCAAAAAGTACTAAAGAGATAAAATACAACACAGAGCTACATGAATTACTAACAGTGGCATTACAGGGTTACTCCCTACAAACTCTAGTCAAGTAAGTAAAATAATCAATTATCTAGCTTGGAATTAACTAGTACCTAATTCTCATTTGAAATAATTGGATATGTTAATTTGATTTAAAGGTGTGGGGTTTTTTTGTTGTTTTTTTCCCCATCAGTGAGAATGGAAATAGTTCAGGCTGATTGTCTTTGACAGTCTGATGTTGTAATTCACAACAGAGATTTAAATAATCTTAAAAGTGATAAGATTCTTTATTATAAGCATAAAGCTCTAATTAACAATAGGCATCTGTTGAAGTCATCTTTTCCATATCTCTCCATGGCGCTCTTTGTGATGAATTGCAAAAATTTGAAAAATGATTTTTTAATATCTACATAGCAGAACTGTGGGATCATGTCTTTCTAAGCAAATCTAGAACATAAGAAGTCATGCCCAATTTTGATATTTCAGAATAGCTCAGTTCTTCCAGGTATTTCTTCACTCAGAAACATAGAACTTGCTTGCTTAAAAATTATTTACAGGGAAAAAAAAAAAAGTTTTTTGCATGAAAAAACAATACAAGAGAACATATTTGCAAATGTGAAAACAGATTTTGTAAATGACACAAGATGGAAATTATAATCAACACAGTGAAGAAGTGGACTAATGTACAGAAGAACTGCATGACCTTGAAAATGAGAGTAATATTAAAAAGGTCATGTTCATGCACATAGGGAAGAGAAACAAATGATTTCTTTGCTATAAACTACAGGCTTCCTGGCTGTAAGCAACAATGAATGAGAAAGAGGTAGGTGTATCAGTCAATCACGCAATGACTGTAAGCTATCAGTGTGATGCAGACATGAAAAAGGCAATTGAAAATCTAAAATATATCAAGCAAAGCATGTTCCATAGAGACAGGGAGTTATTAATGCCTTGTATAAGGCACTGGTAAAATTTCATTTGCTATACTATATGTAATCCTAGCCACTGATGCTGAAGAAAGATGAACTGAAATAAGCACTACATGTAGGCAAAGAAACAAACAAACAAACAAAAAAAAAAATCAGCAGGGTTAGTTTAGCCTTACAAAACTGGCTGTGAGTGGTAAAGTATTCCCTGTTTATGAAGTAAAGAACAGGTAAGGGAGAAAGTTGTTTAAGCTTAAGGATAATGATGCTGGAAGAGAAAGATGAGCCTAAATCAGTCATGAATAAGTGTAAACTGGAAACTAAAACAAGGTTTCTAAACTATTAAAAACAAATCAAAATTTGCTTCAGATACAAGTTTTCCCTAATAGAGGACTAGAGCTCATGGTATCTCAGAAGAAAATGACAGTCATGGCTGTCATTCTGTTGGTAGAAAATCTGTTAAAATGCTGCCATGTCTTTCTCAGAGGCTCCAAGGAGGAAGGAGTGAGTAACTAGGAAATTCTAAGCCTGGAACTTGCCACAACACTTTTGGGTTTGTTTTCTTTTAACAGCCGCTATCTGTCTAGACAGGTCACTGACCAAATCAGCTCAAGTTCTTTCTTGGTAAGTCAAGGATTTTAGTTGTTTCCAGCCTAAAGATGGCAATAGCACGCTAGCATGAGCCAGTCCAAATCAACAATGGCGTTACCTTGGAGTAGGTGATCTCCCTTGTCCTGGCACTGATGGTAATCTGCTGCTGATGTCAATCTGCACAACTAGAGGAAAATAATTATTTTTGGTTGACTTGGATTAGTTCTATTGTTTGTTTGTTTTCTAGGTTAATCTTTTAGCTCATTCATCTCCCCAGCCTAATTTACACAGGGATCGGCTGAAAACTATTGCTGAGTAGGGGAAACCATGCCTAGGTTACAGAAGGGGTGACAAGACAAACCTTCTTATGACTTCTTAAACTGTGTTGTTACATCCAAGTGATACTGCAGTGCTGGCTAGTTTTCTCTCCCACTTTTATCTCCATAATAAATTGCTAAAAAATCTTTCTGATGGTCTTTCTAAAGTAAATGAGGTCAAATATATGTAAAATATTTTAAAAATAAATAAATAAAAAGTACAACTTATAACTTTACTGTATACCATGAATTCACTTGGTACAAGGGCAAGTTCTCCAAAACACTTGCAGCCTCCACCTGGCCACAGGCTCTAGAAGAGTAAGCATGGATAAGGATAATATTGAGAGCAATTTCCCTAATTTGCTACCTGTTATCAGATGATAAACAGTCATGTCTCTTTCCTAGGAATACTGAAGGAGCACGGCTGCTCTTGGATTATTTTACATCTGCGCAGGATTGTGCCAGAACTCTTAGTTTTCATTATGGGAGCATTGTTCCCAGGGAGCCAGAGCTCAAATTCTGGACCCAAAATGTAAGTGGCAATAATGCCATGTCAAGGCACTATGTTGACATCAAGAGTAAGTTAAGCTGTGTACATACACATACCCAGGCAGGTGTTCTTGATGCTGTTTGCTCTCTCTTTGTTCTTTTTTTTTTTTTTTTTTTTTTTATTCTTTGTTTGTTTGTTTGTTTGTTTGTTTTCCCCACCTTTAACCCCTTTGGAGGCTTCCTAAAGAGATCTTCACTGACACCCCTGGGAGCACAGGGTCCATCCTCTTCTTAACTGGCATTAAAAAGTGGACCTTAGGGTGTCAGATATTTGTCTTTTGAAAGCTGGCAATGTTCATTTGTTGATTTAGGAAGTCTAGAACTCAGACTTTGGCTTACAGATTTGGGCTAAAGGGCCAAATTAAAAAGTGATGAGAAAGTGGTTGTACTCTGGCAACGTTTCTCCTTCACAGCAAGCGAGCACAGCAGGGCTCCTCCAAGCATAGGCAGTAGAAAGCATTCACTTCTGAGAAACTGTGAGACAGCTCTGAAAACCTTAATTTAAAGATACTTTAACCATTTAAGCTACACATACCCCTAAACCAACACCTGTCACAGTCCATAAACCATTTTCTCTCCTGTCTAGAAACCATATCTGAATGTATTTGTTGTTTGATTATTTCACTTAATTCCTGAGGTTCTTTGGCAAAGGACTGTTAAGATCCTGCTTAGTTTAGGTGATCTGTACAGAGCTATGGCAGCTGCCTCTGACCAGCCTACAGCATGACTGTAAAGCAGTTTAGTGGACAAGTTTCAGTCTTACCAGCAGAGTCCTTTGCCTATCACATACATTTCCAAAAGAAAAATGAAAAATTATTTTCTTCTCAATAATAAACACCGTCTTGGAAGGAAGCAGGTTTACTCATAAATTAGGCTGAAGTTTAAGCAGGTTGTAAAAAGGAAACACAAGTAGGAGAACATGTCTCCCCCACCGCCCAAAAAAAAAATAAAATTAAAAAAAAAAAAAAGATTAAAGAGAAATCCACAAAATTTAATATTGAAATTACCCAACATATTTTGGTGACTTACAAATATTTTATTTCCAAATTTTCTTCATTTTATCTGTGGTGGAAATCATTAAGCCTTTTAGGTTAAACAAGGCAATGTGGGGGGTTTTGCCCCTTTGTTTTTTTTACAGACACAAATTACTGGAAACCCATGATACTCCCAGCCTATACCCTAAAAGAGGATAAGACTGCTTCTTTCACTCATGTAAACCTCAGATCAGTCCCCTAGTTAGGCAATTAATATCATTTGATGGACAAATCCAGTCCAAACAATTCCAGTGTTGGCTGCCCCACCGAGCAATTGGAAACCTCAGAACTCATCTTTCATTCACTATCATCAGACAGTCTCTAGAGCTCAGCACTGCATGCAGTTAATTCTTCCAGAAAGCAGAATTATTTAAAAACTAGTTTTCTCATATCCATCCCACTGTGTTTCCATTTATCAGAAAATCTTATGCCAGAACTAACTAATGCCATATTTTCTTTTCCTCACTGCTGAAATATGCTGTCTTGGCTTAATAGTGTCAGCAGATGTTGAATATGGGAAGGCATGGGAGGCCAGTAATCCAGTCCTGCTGTCCAAACAGATGGACATGATGCAAGACAGCCAAGAGAGCAAGCCATGGGCACCCAGGACATGAATCCCCAGTTGTGGATGTAAAACCTTTCAGTCCTATATTTGTGGTATATCATGATCTCTATTTCCATGATTTAGATTTCTTCTGAAGAAAACAAACCACTGAATGGCTCTGGTGGTTTTAAAAATTAATTTTTGGTCTAGTTGCACTACCTGCAATATACTATTTTAATGATATTCTGCTCTACTCAGGCTGTCTCCTAAAGGTCTCTGAGAAACAAGTCAGCAGCTTTCTGCAGGCTGGCTGAAATTCAAGTGTATAGGTGACCTAATTGCATAAACCTAGTCCTCAGCTTGAAAAGTGTACAGAAGTGACACTTAATGATAGAACTGATGCATTTAACCAAAGAAGCAACAAGGGGTAGATAGCTTTCAAGTCATTTTTAATGGCACTCAAAAGACGGAATAGAAGGACTATATTTTGATTCATTGCATAATATTGGAGCAAAATTTCTAACTAGTTTTGTTCCTCCAAAGGTTTGATGAGGACAGCTAGGAGATATATTTAAAGTCTTTCAAATTAATAACACCCTTCTTTCAGTTGATTTTCCTGGTCAAATATTTGTCAAGTTTAGAAAAGTCCAAACTGAGTATTTGTATTTGTATTGCCTTTGTATTACCTGGCATGATCTTTCTAAGTTTTCTACCAAACCAGTTCATTCATGATTACATATTTTCTTTTTTCAGCTCTCCTAACTTCTTTTGCCTCCCTCAGTTTTTCATATTATTTTCTCACTGTGGATAAACTGTTATATACATACATGTGTGTGTGTGTGTATATCAAGGTTCAGCTTTTGAAATACAAGAGAAACTCATTTCTGCACATAAATATTTCAGGAAATATTTTATTGGGTCTTTGCTTTATGTTTTAGAGCTGGAAACTTTTTGCTACTTTTTCATACTCTAATACTCATTAAGCAACATCACTGGGCCCATAGGAAAAAGCCATGGCCAGCTTATTTTTCTTATTTTGTATATTAGAATTATTTTCATATTTGATCAGATTGTCTAGTAAAAATGATATAATTGAAGAGAACATCTCTAAAGAGAATCTAAAAATGTACCTGAGAGAAGCATATATGCTGTATATTGAAATTATATTCTGAGAGAATTGTTGCAACCAGAAAAACATTAAAACGTTTAAATAACTAACCTGATGGTTATACAGCAAATAAAGACGAAAGTTCCAATATTAGTTTGGTGAATGTATCAAAGAAAATCTACCTCCAAGGAGGAAGTCTCCATCCATCTATTTTGGCTCACACCAATTTTTTTTTTTCTAATAATAATGGGATATTTTTTAATACTAACAGAACTGAGGTTACCTATCAGATATTGATTAGGACAGGAGTGTTAATTTCTCCAGGGCAAGTTAGATATGCATTTGATCCATTTTTTCTAAGTTGCTTAGATAGTATGAGCTTAGAGTTGCTTAGAGTATGAGCTCCATTTGCTCCTCAAACATTTCAGAAGTAGAATCACAGGATTTGTTGAATGTTGCCTGAGCTGGCTACCCTACAGCCATCTCTAGAAACCACCCTGACAACCAGTCTCAGACAGTAGCAGTCTTCTCTGCAAAGGGAAACCTGATAGTTAGCTTATTTTAAATCTAGCCACTATCATGGTAAGTTTTATCTTTGAGTTTCCATGTCAAACTGGAAATTCAAATGTCATTAGGAATCTGTTATGTCTCATTGCAATCATCAGACCTTAATAGGAACTGCTTCCCAGAGACCAGTGTTGATTGCTATTATTCATTTCTTAACTTATAGTTCTTTACTAATTGAGTCATGCATCAGCTACTTTATTATTTAACTTATATAGGCTATTAAGCTATTACTTAGGCCTAAAATTACCCAAACCTCCTCTATATCATTTTTCAGTATTGATCCAACATTAGTATTCTGTCTATCTTCTGAAACTTACTTACAGACCAAAGCTTATTAAAGATAATTCCTTGGCTGGCTATTTAAAAACTCTTGCACTCAGGTTATTGCAGATTGCTTTTTAAAATAATTGGTTTTAATAGTAGATGTTTTCAATTTCAGCAGTAACCAAAAAGAATATTAAATACCTTCAAATATGTTCTCAAACACTTCTAACACAGATCAGAAATATTTATCAATTGCATCTTTGTGGTCTGTATTGTGACTAGCCTATTTTTCTCATTTCTGTCCAACCAATGTCAGAATTAGTGTTTCTTGTTCTTAACATATGTGTTTTTAACAGTATTGGCCCTAGAATTCTCATTTGTTTCCCTCACTGTTTTCTGTATTTTCCAGCACCCCTTGGATTCCCTAACTTTGAGATCTGAGATTTACTGCATCTTGCACCGATATCTGGGATAGGATGACAGCCTACAAGAGTTCCCAGATCTGTTTGGCCTGAGAATTACAGAACATCTCTGATAAACATCTCTGTAAGGCAGAGTCTTCAGCTATACCATGAGGATCAAAAGTACTTAAGAAGCCTTGGTACAAGGATGATAAGCAAGTCTTAAATACCAGAGCTGGAGGTAAAGTCTTGAAGGGAAGACATCCTAGGAATAACCCTTATGAATTTCAGGTTACTGAGCAGGTGACTGAGTTATGGAACAGGTTGCCCAGAGAGGTCATAGAGTCTTCCTTCCTGGGGATCTTGAAAAGCTGCCTGGACATGGTCCTGTTTGAACAGGTGGGTTGGACCCACAGGTCCCTTCCAACTTCAACCATTTTGTGATGTTGTAAACTCAGAATAAGTAGCACCAGAGCTTATGTTGCTAAACTAGAGATATACCAACAGTATTTTCCTCTCTGTCTCAACAGAAACAGAGAGAGAGTATTCAACCAATATTAAGATGAAGATCCAACTTGAAATTAATGGGTAGCTATACTTCATCTACTTCTTTTTTACATACTTGCAGCGATGTTACATGGCAAATATTTTTAATTAGTTTTTCCAGAAAGGAAGATGATTTCACAGGAATCAGGACAAACCAGACATGTAAGTACAGAGAACAAGGTGTTCAGTCAATAGTCAGGTCAATACCTCATCAAGGAAGTCCTATAAAAAAACTTGGTTTAGATATTTAGCAAACAGCATTGTTACAACTTGATCTATGCAGGATGCATTCAGTTTAACAGTTGCTACTCCTACATAAAAATACTTAATCTACTTCACCTGTGCTTTTTTTTTTCACTTTGAAGTCATATAAAATCAACAACAATGTAGAATAAGTTCAGATCAGAATCTACAATAATGCCCATATTTGAAATATCATAAGTGTTTCAAGCCTTTCAGGGAGGGGAAAATGCTTCCATAAATGATGGGAAAAATATACAAAGTTAAAAATAAAAATAAAAAAAAATCAACGAGTGTGTATCTTGTATTAGCAGACTGCATACCCTGAGGAACGTATGAATGTCCTTTGCCTTTTGTCTAGACATCCTTGCATTCCAAAGTCTCCTTAACTGATAAGAACTCCATTTTCCTGTCATATAAACAAGCTGAAGAAGCAACAAAGTTTTCAAATTCCGTTACAGTAAGAGTCTGTTTCAATTACAAAAGAAAGATGAACTGTGTAGGAAGGTCATCAGGTGCATACATCCCAGCAATGCTGCTAGAGATGATAAAATAACTCCTGACACTGAAAATGGCGAAAAACACTATGAGGTGGAATTCTCTGAAGATCCGTTCTGTAGTACCAGGGGAAAAAAAAAAAAAAAAAAAAAAAAAAAAAAAAAAAAAAAAAAAAAAACATGAAATAGTCCTGGTTTTCTTGCTCAGCAGGTATTTAACTATCAGTGAAAAACAAGGATGAAGAGAGATGTCTAAAGATAAATGTTTAAATGTTTCAGACAGGAACAATTCAGGAATGTGTTAGTGGTGTCCAAAGAAATACCTGTATTTTGCAGCCCTATAGATAAGAATTTTTTCTGTCCTTATATTTACATTTTTGAGCTTCTTGACAATATTTTAATGACTTTTGAAGACATTTTAATCCTTGTTTTGGCCAAGAACCGGCAAGGTGATGAACATCAGAGGAGCGATGTTCCATGTACCAAACTCCAATAGTGACTGTATTTCTATTCTTATGTCACAGAATCACCTAGGTTGGAAGAGACCTCCAAGATCACTGAGTCCAAACTCTGACCTAACGCTAACAGTCCTCCACTAAACTATATCACTAAGGTCTACATCTAAACATCTTTTAAAGACCTCCAGGGATGGTGGGTGACTCAACCACTTCCCTGGACAGCCCATTCCAATGCCTACAACCCTTTCAGCAAAGTACTTCCTAATATCCAATCTAAACCTCCCCTGGTGCAACTTTAGCCCATTTCCCCTCATCCTGTCACCAGGCACATGGGAGAAGAGACCAACCCCCTGTGTTGGGTCTGTCTGGGATGGAGTCACCTTTCCCTTCAGCAGCCCACACAGTGCTGTACTCTGCACTCGTAACTGGAATATCACTGATATCACTCCATTGTTGTGTCTATTGCTACATAGTGCTGGCACAGCATCAGGACTCCTTCCAAGCCCCCAGGAGCCAGCAGGCTGGGGGTGGGTAAGTGATGGGGAGGGGACATCACCAGGGCAGCTGACCTAAACCAATCAAAGGGATATTCCATAATACTTGATGACACACTCAGCAATAAAAAGGGGAGCTCTTGTGGGGGAGGGGACTGTTCCTCCTGAACAACCGCTATGCATTTTGAGGTCCTGCTTCCCAGGACGTGGCTGAACATCGCTCATTGATGGGAAGTAGAGAATATTTTTTTTTTCTTTCTCTCTGTCCTTCCGCGTGGATTATTATTTCTTTTGTTTCTTTTTCTCCCCATTCCCTTTCCCTTTAATTAAGCCTTTCTGATCTCAAACCTTGAGTTCTCTGTGTTGTATTTTCTCCCCCTGCCTCTTTGAGGAGAGGGGGAGTGAAAGAGCTGTTGTGGTGGAGCTCAGACGCCCACCTGAGTAAAACCACCACACGTCCACCTCGCTACAGCCTCCTTTAAGGTACTTGTAGAGAGCAATAAGGTCACCCCTGAGCCTCCTCTTCTCCAGGCCAAACAATCCCAGCTCCCTCAGCCACTCTTCATAAGACTTGTTCTTCAGACCCCACACCAGATTTTTGCCCTTCACTGGACTTGCTCGAGCACCTCGATGTCCTTCTTGTAGCGAGGGGCCCAAAACTGAACACAGTACTCAAGGTGCAGCCTCACCAGAGCTGAGTACGGGGGCAACAATGACTTGAACTCCAGTAACCATTTGAAAGGTGTCTCTGATGCAGCAGAACTAAGGGCCTAGTTCTGTATTTGGGCCAAATTCAGTCTTTCATTTGCTTGTAATCTTGTAATGTTTTGAATCCCCACCATCTTCTTTTTTTTTTTCTTTTTTTTTTTTCTTCTTTTTTTATGTATAAGTCATTCTTTATCCTTTGTCAAACTTGAAGAGCCAAAGCTCAGGGGTAAAATATCTTTACTGACAAACAAAGGCTCAGGGCATTACCAGACAGAGGACACACTGCAGCTTATTTAATTTTCTTTCTAGCCCAGGAAATGAGGATATTGATGTAAAAGATTGTTCGTACAGAATGGGGCTCTAAGGTAGCCAGAGGGAAACTAAAATCTTAAAGCCATGAAATTGGAACTGTGTGAGAAAGATCCTGGCCACAACTGACAAAAGAGAATGGAGTTTAATGGATTAATCAGCTGAACTATCAAGGAAAATATTAATTTAAATACTATGAGCATCATCCTTTCTTAGATTAGATTTGGAGAAGGTGATAGGGACAACACGGATCACGATAAAAAACATGTGAAAACCCAAAAAGATGCATTTGTACAAACACAGTAAACCTTGGATTTGGGTTATTGTTACAATTTGGAGAAGGTTAAGGAAGTCCAAATACTACTGTGCAAAACCATTGCTAAATACAGGAAAAAAAAGCTTCATGACATCCACCTTCCATGGACAGAGAGTCATTTTGGTCTTGTTTTGAGTGAATGTGTTCCAGTTACATGCAAGTTACAATTTTGCTGGCCAGCCCTGGCATGACATCTCCTGTCTGAGCAAGGGACAGAAAACTAATGAACACTAAACTCCAAAAACAAGAATGTACTAATAAAGGTAGATCCATGCAGAAAAATAAATAAATAAATAAATAAATAAATAAATAAGGCAATTAATAAATATATTCACAAAAAAAAAAAAAAATCCAGTCTTATCATATTCAGTAAGAAAAAGAAGGTGGTGGCTCTGACTGAATAATCAGTAAATCAGCATTCCTCTGCTGCAGATGTCCATGGCATATCTTAGAGACAGCACATCTGCTTTTGCCAGTCAGAAGCACAGAATAAGGCACTGCAGAGAATCTGTGTAGGCTACAGCTTGGATTTCTTACTGACAGAAAAAGCAATATCAAAGAGTGTTAAAGAGGTGCTTTTTTCTTGCAACAGTTGGAAAATTAAATTCCTTTAAAAGCCATTTTTGTTCACTGCTGAGCTACAAGCCAGGACTGGTCCCTGAAGCTATTTGCTCATTCCCTCTCCCCACCCTCCCGAAACACCACCACCACACACACACACACACACACATTGCAAGAGGATTAAACTATTTCTCAGTGCAGTGAGCTGATTCACTTTGCTCAGCCAGTACAGCTCCTTTCTGGGCAGGGTAGAATTACAGATTTACAGTTTTCATTACCTAAGGCTAAAACTGTTAATGAGTTTATGTTGGCTGCAGGGGGCTGAGGGAAGGCACTGCTCTGCTTGCATAGCTGGGCTGGAACAGCCCTTTGGAGAAGACACTGGACGTGATTCCAGACCCATGCATACATACATACTATAAATGGTTATTTCATTTGCTCAGTATCAGAATTTCTTTCCCAGTTCAAAAACTGTGGTGCAACCATGGTGCTTTTTCTTACAGCTGTGTGTCCTTGGCCAGGATAGACCAGTAGTTTTCCCTAAGAGACAGTTCTAAATCTGGACTTAAAAGGAATAAAGACGTCTCATCCGAAACCAGACATCCTGAAAACCCCTACCCTTTCACTGCCCTAGTTTAGAGCCTTTCTGACTTCAAAATTACTCCAGCACACAGAGATGAGCCTCTGCACAATCAGAATTACCCCAGACTTCATAGCTGTGCTCATAATTATCACCTGTAGGAGATGGTCATACACTCACTGGGGACCTCAATACAGCAACCACTCTCATATGCACTAACTGGACTTGTGTCCCTTTCAACTGCCATGATGAGTGTTCTTTTTGATATATATTTTATTTGAAGTAGCTGAGAATAAGGTAGCATTTATATAGCTATCAAACACTACCCTGAGCAGTGATATGTCCCTTCCCAGCCTGGCTGCTCTCTTCACCCTCAGGAGAGCTCTCTAACCAAGCTGAGCTCTGTGAGAAGCATTCAGTATATTTTCTGCTGATGTCCTGTGCCACTGTGGGAAAATAACTCACAGGACTGCCACGGGAACTGCAAGAAGAGCCAGAGTATGTGCTAAACCCATCCCTCTGGACCTCCATGGATCTTGTCCTCCTAGCTCTGCAAGTCCCAGCAACAGATCCCTATGGATCAGCTGCTGTAGCAATGGAGCTCCTCTGGGCTTTAAATGTCTCAGAATGGCAGATAAACAGCTTTATTTTAGCCAAAGATGAATGTGTGCACAGAAGAGAAAGACATTCTTCACAGCTGGAGATGAGGAAGCTCCTAGCCAGCTTTGGTTCATGGGCTGCACCTCCCATGTGCAACCCACACACACCAGTGAGTTACAGATGTTCAGTGTTCATGGTAAAAGAGAAAGTAAAAACATTTATTTTCAGTGCTCTTTCCTTGGAAAGAAAGAGTTACTTCTTTCCATGCAAATGAGCAGAACAGCTCTATTCAAAGGCCATGTTACACAGCAGAATGTAATCTTTGGATAGCTGATGTAACTGCTAGAAAGATGAACTACTGTATGAAATAAGGATGTTGGACAGTTATTTGTCAAATCTATTCAGCAATACATCATATTTAATATATTTAATTAAATCCTAAATGGAATGACAGAGCTGTCCTCTTTTCAGCTTCCTAACAGACCACAGGACTAAATACATGCAAATATTTCAGTGTTAGTTACTGTGCCTGCCTGAATAGAACAAGGGTGACAATAATTCTTCATTTTATAACACACAGGAAAGAGTCATTTTTATGAGACAGATAATATTCCTGAGTATCAGGGAAGGATCCAGCTTCTCCTGCTGCATAATATGATAGACAGCACAAGCTTTGTATTCTTGGCTCACTCCAGTGAGCTACGAGGCTCTTTTGAAGACAAAGTTCAGCACATTTAGTATTTGCACTGAAGGGAACCTGAAACTATTTAGTAAGTTGATTAAAAGAACTCAAAGAAAGAGCATACTATAGGTGTGGGGGCAAGACTAGAAATAACAGAGGTGACACAGAGCATTTGGGAGCCCAGGTTTCCTTTATTTATCCATCTTCACCTCTAAATTCATGTAGGACTGGAAACTCTTGTCTTTCATATATTTGCAAGCTGCTGTTTTCTTAAGCTGACAAGTCACTTACTTGGAGAATTTAGAGAACTGAAAAACTATCAGCTGGTTTGGGGTTCATTTTTTTGTGTACTAATGAGACTAAAAGAACATCTAATTTGTGTTAAGTTAGCTAAATTAGCTGTGCAACAAATCTGCTCTTGTACAAGGCACAGGGCAGAAATGCTGTGAGGTGAATTTTGCTTCAAAGGATGCAGTAGCCCAGCTGTGATCAAGAAAACATGGTTAGATTTGAAAGCATAAAAGACAATATCAAAATTCCTTGAATTTTCAGTTCTTTAAAAAGACTTCTCTGAGGCTTTTTGTTATAAAATTGAAACAGATGCTTTAGAGTGAGTACAGCATTTAAAACCTCCTTAAAGGTAAGTTTTCTATAGCTAAAAACATCACACTGTGCAAAGTTCTGCTGACATTTATCCAGAGAAAAAAATACCCAGTTTATTAAACTAAAATCCAAATAGGGTGTCACTTGAGTTACAAAGCATAGACAAGTCAGGTTGAGTGTGGTTGCTACTATCAAGGTAAACTACTTTAGCATGATTAGCACCGATTATTTCTTCTGGCATTTTAATTATGTGTTTTCTTTTCCTGATAGTGAAAATAAATTCAGGGAAATGTAATTTTTATTCAAAGAATAGGCTTATGCTTCTTTTTATAAAAGCTCATATCTGGGTTAATTTACAAACTCCCCTTGGGTTACACTTTGAAATGAACATTTAATGAAGACAAATATATTCTTTCACTCAGAAAAATATATATATGTTTAATTGCTGTATCTCTGGTATTATTTTCCAGAAGTATTCTAAGTACATCAAGAATGTACTGACAAGATAGAGACACTTGAATTTCATGTGAAAATAGAAGATTAAAAATGGTAGGGGCTGATGGAAAAAAAAAATATATATATAAGTGCCTGATGAATCGGTCCCATTTGAAGTCAGTGTAAACATGCTTCTTGGCTGCAATAGGTTTTGGCTGAGGCTTTAAATGGGAATCCAGTAATAAACGTTTGTTCTTGTAACCATATAAATCCAGCTACCAACAGTTACACACCTGAGCTGTGAAACAAGAAGTAAAGCTGACATATAGCAAAATCCACTGTCCTGTCTGGACGAGTTGCATAATATAGGTTATTTAGCTACCATAGCATATGTCAAAGTATTAAAAAATATTATCATAATTAATGGATTCACTCTCTGGTGAAGGATGAAATGATAACAGAAGCTGTATGTGCTGGAGCAAGAGAATAAGAACCCCCCCAAAAAAAATCATGATTTGATTTTCAGAGTCTCTGTATTTTCTTGATGCAGAGATCTTACCAAAATTTAACAAATATAAATCAAAAGATGAATCATTTAAAGTTCCTCAGTTTTCCAGAAGAAAAAGAAAGAAAATAGTATGGAAAATATCTTAAACACAGTTCTTAAGCATGAAATGTGGCAATTCTTAGTACTTAATTAAGATTTGGAAGTACAGGACAGATTGAAAATATTTTAAAGGTTCAGACTGAAAATATATAGAAAAATATGGCAATAAAGAACAAAACAAATACCTTACAGGAGATCCAAACTGAAAATGGTAACTCAAAGTTCAAAAGAAGCCAACAAGACAGTGGTAGTCATCACAGAATACTTGGCAACCCGGAATCTCCTGGAAAATTACATCCTGAGGAAATTAGAACAAAAGGGGGGATAAAAGGTGCTGGGGTTCTGCAAGATTGCTTTGTTTCAGAAGAGCATAAAGGCACAAGTGGAAGAAAATGAAAAGTGGGAAATAAGGACAGGTAGTACTGGCAGACTGAATATAGTCAGTGTAAAGGCCAGGAAGGTCAGGAGAAAAGTCATACTTTGATCTAATGCAGAGAAAGGATTGCTAAGAGACTCAGCCAAAGGTGGTTTTTTTTATCCCTAGCTTTGATCCAAGTGATGTTAGGCCCTGGTGACCCTGTGGTCTTTCACAAAAAACATTTGTCGTTGTAATCCAGAGCTCCTCTCTCATTTTGTATTTGAATAGGGTTTCAAGCCACTGCAAAGGTAGATGTCAGGAAAGAATCCCCCTTGTTAGTTAAAGCCTGAGCCTGAATCAATCAACATTATGTACAGCCTTGATTTCTGTCTTACATCTTCAACTTATTATAAAAATAATGGGGGAGGGACTTCTTCAACATGCTGGTGATCAGTGGAAGAGTCTGTACCGAGCAGAGTGTACAGTGTGCTGCAGTGATGTTGGGAAGAGATATCTTCTGACATCCTACATAAAATGTTTCAGTCATTTAATTCTTGCTGCTTAATTCCTCTGTCAATTCACATCAAATACATGGGTAGAACACCAACACACATAATAATCCTTGTGTTAAGACAGATATCTTACCTCTATGTTCTGCTTGAGAGATTCCTCCTAAACTATGTATAATTGCAGGTAAGTTAAGAGAAATCAGGTAAGTTAAAACCACAAGATGCCACACTGCACTTTTCAGATTCAACACAACTGCAACAGACAACACCTTCCTAATTTCATCACCTTCCAACTCATGAAGGGAGAATAACACCACAGTGTTTTGGTTAGCTCACTTCCTTTGCTAATGACCTCACATCATTTTCAGTGAGACAGCTTTTTCAGATCACACTGGAAAAGTGCCACCAAAGCAAACCCCTGAGTTGGTCAGTATCTGTAAAGATTATTACAAATCCCTACCCAAATCAGACACAGTGCTAACTGAATATCACGTCCTTGGTCTCAGGTGGTTGCATTACCTCCTGTCGTATGTGATATAAGTGAATCCATGCCTCGCCTCACCACACTTGGGCTTGGGAGTGATCTGCAGAAAGGGATGCCCTCCTTGCCTTTTCCAAGTCCTTTGTCCATTCAGCCTTCCATGGAAAATAAATAAATAAATAAATAATAATTAAAAAAAAGATTATGTAAAGAGATTTGTCCTTTTTTCCCCATAGCAAGCTAGGGAGATACCTGGTTCTCATAGCAAAAATTCACTTCCTAATGTCATAATCTGACATTACCCAGAACCTCTACTGCTGCTGAGGGCAGTGTCTTCTTGGAAAAGCATGGTGGCATACAAAACAACACACTCCAAATGGCCCAAACTATGACTTGGGGATTGCTCCTGTTCCTGTCTAGAGAAGGGAAACCAAGGGTCTCACAAGATCACAGCGTGGGAAAACTTGTTCCCAATAGAACGAAGGACAGCATCTCCCTAAGAAAATTCTACAGTGCTTTCAGCCTCTATCTCTAATGGATATTTTAATTTGATTTTTTTTCACATTCTTAATTCCACTGCTCAACCACAAGTAAGAAGTCTAAATGACAGGAAACAAGCCTTAAATTTCATATGTCTTCTAATTTCCGCCACTCACTGTGAAAATCAGGACTATTTGTTCCAGCATTACTAGGAAAAAGAAATAGAGTTCTTCTGCATGCTAACTGCCCCTCTGCCAAAGTCCTTAAATCCAGCTCTCTGATGGGAATGTTTTCATTAATTGCAACACACAGTTTGTAAGTTTGACATTGTCACTGGAACAATGCTCCTGGTTTCTGAGCTACCATCAAGTCATCAATTTGCACATGAACTGCTGTCCTGTCTACATCTGCTCCTTCAATACTCTGTGCCTTTGTGCTCTGACTGAAATCTCCTACTACCATACTGGCGCTGAGTCATAATGATGATTTCCTCTCTTAAATTGCCTCTATCTGCCCCTGTTAAATGAAGGGAATGCAAACGGCAAAACATGTTCACTCACTGGAACAGTGGAAAAACAGCACTTTAGCAGCAGCATCTCATTGCCTTTTTCATGCAAGACATTCACAGAGCCCCTAACTACCATCACTTCAGTCAGTCCACAATAACCATAGTTGGGTTGCTTTAACTGAAATTGGACAGAGACTCATACCTGGCCTTGAACTATAATTTGGTCCAAAATATCTCTGTCTGAAACCAAGTCCCTCACAGTTCTTTTTTCCCTCTTCTCATCACATTTAGCTTGTTAATGGAAACATCACCAGGTCAATGAGCTATGCAATACAGTATGAAAAAAGAAATAAGTACCATATAATATATATCCTTGCCTTCTGGGGAGCAGAGAAGTGATATCAAACAATATGGAGACATAGTCATAGAATCACAGAATCAAAAAATATGGAGGCATAGTCCCTTCACACCAATGAAAAGAATGAAATTATCACAGCCTGATGGAAAAAATAAAAGTTTAAATTGGATTATCTTTGCAAACATCAGAGGCAGATTTCCACTGACACAATGTCACACAATATAATATTTTTTTCCACATATCCAGTGAAGTGAAGTTACAAAACATGTTTTTCTTCAGTTGCTGTTTTTGCTTTGTAGGTGGTGGTTTGGTTTGGGTTTTGGTGTTTTTCTGTTTGTTTGCACTTTTTTTAGTTAGTTGGGGGGTGTTTTGTTGTGTTTTGAAAGATTTTAATGTAATCTGTATTACTACAAAAAAAAAAGAAAAAAAAGTTTAAAGTAGAAAATACCAAAATTTCAGGGAACAACATATCTGGAAAACATGTATTTCCCTTTGTGAATAACTGTATGTGGAAATAATCAGGCTTCTTGACACCCCAAATCCTGCTTTGTCCCTTCATTTTGTACCCTGTGATACAAAGTTATTTAGGGTTTCACTTTAAAGATTCACAGCATTTTCATGTTTCACTCCCCGATGTCCTAGTAAAGATTTGGGGAACAGAATTCCCTCCTAGCATTTGGGTTTCAGCTGTCATGCCTGTTGTTCCCATGTCAGACCTCACTTGCCTGCATGCTGGCCTGGAGACACAAAGGGGTGAATCTGCTTTTAAACCCAGCAGTAACACTACTTCAGTTACTGAACTCTTAGTAAACTAAGAGTAAAATCAAAGCAGCACTCAATCAACCAGTGTGAGGGATTTCACACTACATTCAAGAGGCTGATACTGATATGTGCTCTGAGTGTCCTGGTCAATTTACTCTGGTGTCTGGGAACTTCATGATGTCTTCTAAATCCTTTTTTTCACAAGCTAAGCTACTCCTTATATCGCTATACACTTATAGGCATCCTTTCATCTCAGTGCTATCACCTTATAGCCCAATAATACAATGTTTGTATTGTTAATAGACTACAGACTTTGTACTGATGTCTTAAGACCTCAGCAGTGAAGCCTGTCATGCTTGTTTTGTCTGAATGTTTCTTGATCTGCCTAGCGCTTCATTTTAATTCAGCTCAGTAATTTTTCCTCCAACCAGGTGGCCATGCATAATTTGTTTTATTTTTGTTTATCTGTGTATAGTAAGACCATAGCTTTTATAGAGAGAGTAATAACAAGTATCTATTCTGTGTAGGATGAGCTATTTATGACTCTAACTTTATGTTATAGTATGGAGAAGTACAGGCCTGTTCTGCTTGCAGAGACTATCAGTCACCCATGAAGGGACCTGGAGTGGAGTAGGCACATGGGATGCATGTGCATCCAAAAGATGGCCCGATGGCTTTAAATGTCTCAAAAGTGATAAGTTAAAGAAGTGGATGCCAGACCAAACCCATTTTAAGGATGTTTAAGAAAACAAATATATAGTATCTAACATACCAAAAAGGCACCATGTGTACTAAGATCAGACTAAACATGGAACTGCAGAAAAATGAAGACCAGGGTGTACAAGCTTGTTAGCAAACATAAAAATTATCCCAAATGTATCTTATAAGAAGGAAAAAGAAACCATTAACAAGACATCATTGTTCTTCCAGCAAGGGGCTTGTGGTATTTATGTCTCATCATTCCCCAACATATGCACCAGGACGATGCCATCAACCTTAGAACTGAGCAGGGCTGTGGAAGCCCTTCGGTGTTAGGCCACCCTTCAACAAACAACTCGGTTTTGTTGTTACTGAGTTTTTTTCTGTATGGTAGTATTCTTTTTTTCTTTCTTTTTTCTGTAGTGGTTAAGTTTGGACTGATACTCATTCCTGGATGAGACTGTTAAGAATTTAATAATACTAACAGAAAAACCTTGGCTTTACCAATGTTATGTGTTTCCTTTCTGCCCATAACATGATTTTGACTGTATTAGTGTTCCTATGTTATTTCTTTAAATTAGCATGCTGGCTGATAGGAATTTCACATTTCTTTCAAGCATGCAAACAAGAGTTTCCCTTCTCAATGTGGTTTTAGTACTCATATCCGCATTCATCCAATCAGTGCAAATCAAATTTTTAAGATACATACTACTTATGATTTCTGCAGTGAATTTTATTTTCCCATTTCTGTAGGATCCCTGTCATGATGCTGCCTGAAAATAATTACCACAGCACATTTCTACCAGCTCCTTTGCAGCTTCTTTCACCAGTGCATTTTAGGGAAAGAGGAAAAACAATCAGGTTACAGAACAGTTATTCTGCC
Organism: Anas acuta; assembly: GCF_963932015.1. Lineage (NCBI taxonomy): Eukaryota > Metazoa > Chordata > Aves > Anseriformes > Anatidae > Anas > Anas acuta. The sequence continues at coordinate 9,965,052 of NC_088982.1, read as the reverse complement.
TCCTGAGGGGTCTATACATCTCATAAACTGGACCTCATAAAGCTGAAAAAGATGAAGGCAAGGCTACTGCTGCTATGTGCCAGTGATCATTTTTCAACCAATAACTCAGAAACTACAACAACTTACTTGAGGAAAAAAAAAAAAAAAAAAAAAAAAAAAAGGCAACACAGTAAGTGGACTTCAGCTAATTTTTAAATGAAAATAACTTCACCACCAAATTTAAAAGTTTTCAGTCAGCACTTTAATAAACCTACCCAAGGCACAAGTATCCATACATATTTGGGGGAAAAAATAAAATGAATTAAATCATTGACTTTAAAACAATACAAACAATACCTCTGTGACTGTGCACACATGCAGACACCGAAAGACCTGTTTTTCTGGGTAATTTGGTGGATTTAATGTGGTTGTGTCAGACCAGATGCTATTTGTAAGAACACTTACTTGACAGAAATATCAGTTACAAAATGAAATAACACTACCATCCCTCCAAAAGGAGAGAAACCTTTCTGCCACTGCAAGCAGAACCAACAAACAAACCTCCTGCTGGGAACAAACCTGTCAAGTTGCTAATATGCTCTGTTCTTGCCTAGTTGTATGCAGAGAGGTTCTGTGTCATTAGCTAACACAAATCCAGGTTCAAAGAGATCTTTGAAATGACAAATCTAAAATGACAGGGGATGGAAAAACAAACTGTGTACCCAGCAAGGCAGAGCTCTCTTTAGTGATGAGTGTAACTGGAATACACAATAGAGCAGAAATATTAGCTTTAAGGTCCATTGTACAAACAACATTCAACAAGTAGTTACAAGTTAATGAATGATATATGTAGGGATGGCTCAAAGAGTGCTCAATTCTCCTGACAGGACTTCTCATGCAGACACACTAAAGCCTTCAACTTCTAATGTTAAAGCCCTCAACTTGTACAAATTGTCATCACTATTTTTGTGGTAATGGTGTTGTGAAAATTTGCATCAGTAGTGGGTTTGCATTGTTGATTTTGTTGGGACATCCCACATATACATGTAACAGTGGAGACTGAATTTGAAAATGTAGGTCCACAGCAGGTAGAGAGGCACAGCCATAGATATGGAAGGAATAAAGGTTAAGAGGATAGGAGTAACCACTGAGATTAGTCTGGACAAGGACAGGAAGAAGGAAAAATTAGTCATGTAAGGCCTGTAGAGAAGCCTAAATGTGCCATGATATTCAAAGGCACACAACTGCTGCTACCAGTAGCTCAGCTCCAGTGAGATTCTCACATGAGGGTGACTTTGCAAGAGTTGTTCTATATGGGGCTCTTAAATGAGATCAGATCTCACACAGGATTTTCCTGAAGCCTAAGATACTCAGTTGGGATGTGCTAGGGACAAAAAATGGTGCCGAGGTAAGAAGTCTCACAGCCCCAAGGAAAACATCTAAGTCCTGAGGCTGTGGACACAGGTATAAGTACATCCTGTCCTCAGCTATAAATTGCATAAGGTCCAACGCTGGAAAATGTCTATGGGTCTTCTTTGAAAACCTCCTCTTGCAAGTCAGGCTGCAGACACTCTGTAGAACACAAATTAAGAGATTATTTGAGTGCCAGCTGCCACAGATGTCAACATCTTGAGCCAGAGAGCTAGACCATAGCAAGTACTTTGAGGATTTCAGTGGCATATAAACCTTGGCATCAGTGTCTAACGTGGCAATACGTTACCACAATCCCTATGTGGGTTTAGTTCTACGTGCCCAAATATTTCTGGGAATATGAGCACTGAGCTTTGATCTGCATACTATGTTCCTCCAGTCACAAGTGCTTTGCGATTACTCTTTCATATAGTCTACAAGGACTAATGTCAACTATTGTTCTATCTTCTCTACTTTGGGCACTTTAAACTCAGAAATTACAGAACAAGAAGTTACCAAGGCCATGTAATGTAAGAGCACATAGTACACACCTGAGATCTGGGAGCCAACATCAGAATGAAGTGGCCTAGCAGCAAAAGTACTCAATTTATCCTTGAAATCCCCTCCTAACATATTTAAAAGAGGCAAATTCCATGCCTGCTTTAGAAGAAGTTTCAAGGCAACTGGGATTTAAAGACAAATTAACCTGACCTCAAATAACAGCAACTGAAAGCAGAACGATAAAACATCGTGATTAACACAAAGTTATAGAAACCATTTGTTCTTTTTCTCCCTGTTAGGAGAATAAATAAATAAATAAGAACATAAATAAGAACAGTGAATTTAAGTTTTCTGTCAATACAGAACTAAAGAATATTTGATTACAATGAGCAGCAATGCATTTACTCCAAAGTTTTCTTTGTCCCAACATATCACCCAGATCAAATGTAGAGCTGGTCTGATGTTTTCTGGAGGAACCAGCTTTTCATCAGAGAATGGCTTCCAGTTGAAAACTAAAGTAGAACTTCAGAAATCAGTTCTGACAGAATTGCCCTACCAAGCCATCTTGCTGGGCCATGTGTCTTGTTGGCATGTAGAGCATGTTCAAAAGTTCTGTCACTCTGAATTTGAATTTCTTTTCTTCCCTTCTCAGATGAGTAGCCTACAAAATGGGCTGTGAACTAGTCCTGTCTGACCCAGCAGGTAACCTGCCAGTTATAAAAAATAGCTCCTAAAAGAGAGCGACAAAGGTAGGGAAGGAGAAAGGATTCAAGCCACAACTTTGCATGCAAGTGCATACTTCAGCTACAAACCAGAGTGAACTTTTCTATTCCAAAAATGTTTAGAAGTTTTTTGAGTATAATTTTGGGTGGATATTGATAGGATTTGTTTGGAGAAAAAAGCCATTTCTTTCCCACCATACACTTAATATTTAATAATACTGAGTAAGAATTAGCTATCAAAAAAGATACTGGGATCCGTAATGAATACATTGCATACATCTATATTCTGTGCTAAAAGATACTGGCTACGTTCTAAGCACAGTGGTCAAAGAAAACAGCCTTTGGTAGCTTCCATAATACCTTTTCCTCCATATTGATTCCATTTGTTTGCTGTTGCTTCCTGTCAGAAATAGAACTAGATATCCTTACAGGTCTAATCCAACATTACTGTCCATTTACTTATAAAAAAGGAACACAAGGAGTAGTACGTACTATCATCATGTACCCAACAGCTGCAAAATGTTTGTAGTACTAACCAAAAAAAATCAGTATCATCTTTATTCACCTATTCAATAACAAAACTAATTTAGGCCCTTCACTTCCCCATTTGACAGTAAAAATCATAATCAGAAGCATCCTCCTTATAATCACTGAGACTTACGCCAGACTGAGTATGACATAATATGCAGTTTGGGAAATATCTGAAGATTTATTACATCTGAAACTGTAATATAATGATATAATGTAAAATTTTAAAAATAATATAATGTAAAGTTATAATGTACAATTAATATAATGTAAAAATAAACTGAACTAAGACTATTATAATGGAACATTTTTGTTACTACTGAAAATATTTTTGTAAGGGAGATAATAGATTGTTTAATTGTCTTCTGGTTAAAAGAATGATCACATGGTAAACCTTCATTACAATACATAACCACCAAGCCTGATTAAACAAATGTTTGGACAATTGATATGATTTTTTTCATGGAGAGATAAGAATATATATTTTTCTAAAATGGCCTTCTTTTGCACTTTAAGTCATAGAAAATCTGCACAGAAAAATGGTGAATCTCACCTATTTCTAATTAGGTGTTGTGGTTTAACATTAGGCTTGCACATCTTTGCACTACTCACCTAAATAAACTTTCTTGCTCTCAAACAGAAGACTTGTAATTCTGTACATGAACAGACACAAATTCCAGAAACAATTCTGCTTGTCATTTATAACGGGGAATTCTGGGTCCCCTATGCTTTCCCCACTAGTGTGGAAATTGTATTAAATACTGTAGGAACACCAGATGGATTTCATTTTAGAAACAGATAAATTGGGCATGCAAAACAGAAAGGCAAATGCCATCTTTGAAATATATTTAGTGTTGTGGCATTCTCTGTCTATAATTACCAACTTTTTTTTTATAATTGCTTGCTAGCCATGACCAGGCTCTGCCTCACTGACATAAAATTAGTAACATTTCATTGAAATATTGAGTGGTGCACTGGGCAATCTTCCTTTCCAGAAATATGTTGACTTCCTGAGGAATGATGAAAAGATCTGACTGCACAGTTGTATAAGTGCACTTTTCTTTGATGTACTTAGAAGTGTCATACATTAAAAGACCAAACAACCCAATAATTACTAGATAGAACTGAAATAGGTCTGGAAGTTGCAGTATGTCATGAGAATTGTGACAAAAGATGTAAAAAAAAATTACTTTAGTTCAATCTTCTTCACAGTCTGGCTGAGAAAAATGAAAATGTGAAATCACTGCTCCAGATCTTGGAGCTTAGATGGCTGTAATGCTTTGGGCTAAGTGAACAAATGTGGGGGTGAAAACAATGTTTTAAACAACATGTTTTCCAGGTCAGCAGTTCAATGCTTCTCCAGGTAATCACTCATGAGCTTTTATCCAAGCCACTTGCTATTAGTGCTCTTGAACCATATTTTCATTGCCTGCAACAAACACACACAAACACAAAAGTGTCCTTACTAATCCAGGATAATATCCAGGCATTCAGTTTAAATTAATGAGAATGTCTGCAGAATGAGAAGTTCATCAGTTGTTCTTTATGTTCACCATCACATTGACGTCACAGAAGTACATGAAGTACTGTAACAAAATACAGCATTATAGCCTGAAGCAGTGCTGTAAGCAGGTTCTTCACAGTTTTCCTATCAAATCTGTACTATAATTTCTACTACGCTGGGCTTTCCAGACATAAAGATGAGAGAGAATTATTTTCTCATAATTAGTCAATGAAAACTATATATTTATTCACCACAGGATCAACTTCCACTCCTGAAGCAGTAAGAAGACATAGGCAAGGTTCTCAGGTGACAGTGCTTCAAAGCCTCGTCCCCTCCCCAGCAATTCTTCTCAAAGCCTTTGAAAGCAAGTAGTTTGGCAGTGATCCACATAAATGTTTCCCTCTTCTAGAAGGTTTGTGAGCAGCTGAGAGAGAAGGCAAAAGCATAGAAAATGCAAGATGACTTTAGTCCAAACCAGTATCTAGTTCAAGCCTTTGGTAAAACTTCAAAAGATCCCAGCATCCAAGAGGATGAAGAACTCCTTAGTGTCAAGAGGGCAGGGGCCCAGCCAGGGACCTTACTCATTGTCATTTTACATAGCTCTCTCTTAGAAATTATTTATTCTAAAATGTGGACTGGCTGTGAAATGCTATGTTTTGCTTGAATATACCAGCTCTTCAGAAATGTTTCATCATTTTTTTTCTCCATTTTCCTTTAGACATTTTATTTTTTTGGTTTATACCTGAATCCTTTTTGATATTCTCAAATTTTCTTGGTTTGCCCTGTCTCCAAATCTGCACCTCCCATTCCCTATGGAAATACTGTAGTTTTTGGCCATCAGACAGGCCACAACACATTCTAGATGGGATAAAACCTCCTTACTCTTATTGGGACACTGGGAAACTCAGAATGCCAAAAGCGTGTAGACAGAACAACAACAAAAAGCAATACAAAAGCAAATGGGAAACTTGACCATATCACAGAATTTGCTAGACTATATTCTGCCATTAGGAGTGGGAATGGTAGTTCTGGTGCATTTACCTCATGTGGTATCCAACTATCCAACCACTAGATAAGAAAGATAAGTAATTCCAAACACATCTTTTAGACCAGATTCCTCAACAAATTTGCAAGCATTCTGTATGAATGAGCTTACAACAAAGACAATTAAATGTTTTCTCTTCCCTGGCATTGGCCATTGTTATGCTATGTGTGGATATAAAGCAAAAGAAAGCTTTATTGAGAGATAATATTAAAATGCATTTGTATATGTTTATAAAGAATCACCAAAACCTTTGTAGCATATGACAAAGCAGAAAAATACTGGAAAAAAATACACAATGCAGTCTGGTAAATGATGATATTTTTATATTGAATTAAAAGTATAACATGGGACTGGAAGATGCTGTGGAAGATTTGAAAACACGTGATTTCTGATTGATCCTACCAGAAGTAGTAATCCAGTGAGTAAACGTGTCTCAACTAGTGATATGGTAAATGACAAACTCTTAATTCCAGGACTGATTCTTAACTTGATATTGATATAATAGATGTAATAACTGTCCAACCTGCAGGGAGAGCTGGCATTATAGTGAATGTCTGTAATACAAGCAAAGATGCATTACTGGTATACATTGGCATTAATGACTAGTTTCACAGCATGGAAAGTTACAGGCAATGCTTTCCTCAGTGATGTTTTTAACTGCTGTGGAACTAGGAAAAATCAAGTACAGCCCTAGTTCAAGTGGTTATGATGCATGCTGAAGTCACTAAGATAGTACTTGATAAAGATCTATGGAAAAGACATGTGCAACCACAATTTACAAAGCACCACAGCTGGCTCACTGAATTTCAATAACATTGGAGTGCCTGATTCCTTTAAATTCTATTGAAATCCACAGTACACAGTCTCACAGCGTTACAATACAATGCATTTCCAAATTGTGTCAAATTGAAATTCAAACATGGCTGGCTGCACCAATACATACTAATAGAGCAAAACTCTCATATCCTTAATCCTCCTTGATGCGACTGGTTTACATTCTTCTCTAGCATCTCATTATGCATGTTCCCACTACCCTTATAAATTTTCATTGATGTCTCTTCTTCCCTACTTAAAATGAAAACATCTGGATTAAAGCAACTAAATTCACCCTGTCAGTTTTGCATATAGTCAATAGTTTTTAAAGCCGAGCTCCCAGCTTCTCTACATTTTCAAACCTTCATCATTAAGAAAACCCAAACTCCCAGTGGATCGTTTGGCTGTTTCCAGTCATATTCCTTTGAATGATTTGTGCTGGAATGTAAATATAATCATTCTGATTTAGTATCTGTTAGCAAGCTGCAGACCACAAATAAATAGAGTTGCATGGCTACATAGCCTACATATTTTATTAGCAACAAATTAAACTGAATTGAGTCTCAACCTGAGCAAACATTTCTTGCCAGGTCTGAGGCAGGCAATTGTTTCTCGAGCTCCTGCACTCAACCTCTGACACTAGAAATGTTGGTGGGTCTTAGCCCAGCTTAGCACTGAAAATTTCATCCAACTGCAAGACCAGTTCCACCACAGAGTTTTGTTTTGTTTTTGACACCAATGGGTTATCATTCCTATATCTCTCCTTGGTATGTTGACACCAAAACTATCTTTCCAATGTTCTTTCTGTCTCATCCTTTACTGAGACATCCTCCTCAGCAGTTCATCTACAAGACACTACCAGAGCAAACTAGCTGTGTCACAAACAATTAGATGGAAATTATCTCAGAAACACTAGAAAACACGGGCAGTACTTGCTTAATAGAAACAAACACAGGAAAATTCCTTTCTAACCACAGAGAAGACTGGAGCCATCCTTTAAATCCATAAGGAAAACTATGCACGCTAACAACTCTTATTAAAAAAGGCATTACCTTTCTCCTCCATCACCCTACAAAAGAAAGTCTATATGCTGAAGGGGGCATGTCAGACAAAAGCTAGCTAATAATAGATTTTACCCAGAGGTTTGTGATAGAAATTTTTAGTATTTAGAAATTTTTTGTCTCAAAAGGCCTAAACGTACCCTGGCTGTGCTTGGGAAAGGGACAGCTCCCTTCTTTCTCCATCACTCTTCCTCAATGGCTTTCTACAGCAGCTTGATATTTCACTCTGATATTTTATTTTTAATTATTATTTATCTCCAGTCCCTGGATTATTCCAACTGTTAGAAAGCCCAATTCCAGGGTTTATTCTGCAGTAGCCATTTAAAGTCAGTGGAACCTGCACAAACAGCAGAGGAACTAAATCCTTTCACTTGCTTGAACAGAAAAAACAGTATCTTCTCCAAGAAGCTCCAAAGACTGTAGCCCCAGAGCTCTTAGATAATGTTTTTTAAAGGACTGTTTTATTCCAGATTCTGAGATACCTGTCACAGAGGAATAAAGTTGCTGATATACAAGGGGACAGTCTGCTATGAGCTGCAGACACATTGCCACATGCAAGTGGCAGACATGAAAGGAAATTATCTTCTTCTATGTTTGTTTCAGTTGAATAAAGAAAATAAAGAGTTGGATTTAACATGAAAAAAAGAGACATAAGAATAATAGATTCATAGAGTGGGAAGAGACCCAAGTGGGAAGAGACCCACAAGGATCATTGAGTCCAACTTCTGACAAAGCCACAGTGCCAAACTCTTCAGAATGAAATGCCAAACAACATCATCTGTGCTCCTCCCTAGGCCTGGATTCTACTCCTACATTTTCTATTTTCACTGTTATTAAGTATCAAGCTGTAGTTGGAGAAAAGTGGCCACCTTTAAAGTGCCAATAATCCCGTGTTAAGTCTTGGTGTGTTAGTTGCCCAAGCATTTGCATACATGGCAAAAGTCCCTTTTCATGTTCACCAGAAATGTTACTAAAGAGTGTCTCTAATAATTTCAAAACTTTTGGAAATATCTCTGAAAAGTCATAAAATACGTGTCTTCCTACAGACACTTTTGGTTTCAACTGATTACTGCCAGAAAATAAATAAATAAATAAATAAAAATAAAAAGAGTAGAAATTTTCTGATTAAGTCATGTTATAAAATGTCAGAGAAGCAGCATTTGCAGAGATGAGAAGCAATTAAATGTTCAAGTAAAACAATAAAATGTAGGAAAATGTGCTCTGAAAGTCAAAGGCCATAGGGTCAGCAGAGAAAATTTGGAAAAAAGGAGCAAAGGTGACTATAAGTTAGCAAGAAATAGAGACTTTGGGGGACTCTTAGGTGTGAAGAACTGATTAGTCTCCTTCATGAAAAGAATAAATGGAAGAGAAAATAGAATAGAAATACAATTGCCAGAATGAAAATCAGAAAGATGTGAAGTTGACAAGATGTAGAAAAGAGATTTAGAGACCAAAATAGAAAAATTGAAAGTACCTGAATAAGGTGTTTAGATCTTATTTCTCTGTAACAACAATAAAGTTAGTTGCAATAACTGTAAATAACAAAGAGGGATGCTTATCCTTCTCATCAGGTATAATCCAGATGTCTCCATAACAGTTTTTAAGGTTGTTGCCATCAAACAAATGTTGATATTTTTAGCAAATTAATAATTTCATGTTTATAGTCCACTAAAGGTATTTGTTCACATTTGTTTCAGAGTATGCTGGAAAAAGCAGATAGTACTTTTGTTGATAAATTCATGTTGATAGGGTTCCTTTGCTAGCAAAGAGATTAACTTTCATTCAGGTCTCAACACATGTAGCATTATATGAATAGCTACCACTTCATGGCCAAAAGAAAACAGAATGTATGGATTTTAAATTCAAAAAATCTTAATTTTCAGGCATATTTCTCCAATACAATAGGGGATATGAAACATTTACTTTGGTGTAAAGTTTTACTCTTTATGAAAGGAAAGCTGAACCTGTAGATGAATTGCATGTATCAAAGATGAGTTAAATGAAATCCAGTCTGCTAAAATTGTTGCCTTATATATTAAGAAGATGAGAAAAGTTAGAAATTAAATTAAGTTCTTAAAATATTGATAAGCCTGTAGTTGCTGTGACAAAGTTTCTTTGCTTTTCCTTTAATTTTATATGATGGTTTCTCACATCTCACTGGTTCTGTTTGTTTGGAAATATATTCAAGTCTTACAAAGACTTTTTAAAAGGCATAATTTTTTGTGCTTTGCATTAAAAAAAATGTTGTGCTTTGAGTTTTGTGATTTGCATAAAGAAAATTGTATATAGAAATGTCTGTTCCACTCTTTTTAAGGTAATAGAAAAAGATTTATACTCAGCTGCCTTTCTTCTTCCCATTCTGTGTGAAGGATGGATTCCCTTTGATCACTCCACATCAACCTCTTTCAATCTTTGCTCACTCCACATTCAAATCCTACAGTTATATCTATTCTCTCCCATAGCAACATTGGATTTTATTTTCTTAATGCTGACATTGGTTAGAAAACCTTGTAGATCTGTAACTGCTGAAGTTAACACAGAGCGCACGTCTCATCCTTTCTCTGCAGCCTGTGTCAAACTAGAGAGACGACAGGAACACCTCCAGTAGTAAGAATTCCTTCATAACAATACCTGGATGAATTATACTACTAAAAGTTCTAGCAAGACAGTTCCCTCTAATCTGTTTGCACAGTATGTAGAGCAGGAAAATACCTTTTTCTTTACCATTTGAATGGTCTTCTAGTGAAATATGAGTATTTTACAAAAAACTTGTTGCCTACCCTTAACCGAGGCCATGAAGTAGAAAGATGTGAGCATGGGAAGTGAGCTGAGGTGGGGAGTGACATTCATACCAGTGACCTCATTAAATTTCCTCCTCACCTAATTTGCTGCAATTTGACTGGTTGCTCCTGCAAGCAGCAAGGGTGCTTTCTGGCTCAGAGGGGGAGCAAGCTGGATAACGTGGAGGGCAACCTGGTTCAATTGACTAATCATTTCATTTATTTGTGAGTCAGGGACTCCAGCTTTTGAGTTCCAGCTCTGGCACTGAACTGGACAGTAAGGAGAATGACCAACACTGTCAGAGAACAGAAGCCATGCTCCTACAATGCTTCAGGCTAATAGAGAGGGAAATGGGCCCTACAGCCTTTTGTGGACAACACCTAAGCAGATCAAGCATGCAGATGAAAGAGGGGCAGACTCATTCTCCTCCATTTCCATGGGAAGCAGTGTGTTTAAGGCATTAGAAATAGAGATGACTATAAAGAAAAAAGCTTTCTTTCTCCATCTTCAGTAGTTAGTCTGACACCCAGAGCTCCATGACTTCAGCCTTAGCCAGAGAAAATTTCCTGGCTAGAGAGATGTGATCAGTCTTTTCCTTTCTTTATAGCAAATTTTCAAAGCAGAATTATGTTCTTTTGATACAAAAATTTTTAAGACACCTGTAACAGTGACTATAGAATAATGAACATATCACCTATGTGATTAAAGGTTCTTCATTCATCTTCATCCCACGTTGCCCAGATACATTCTATGATGCTGTCCAGGAGATCATGCTTAACTTGGCATAAATCATTTTGATTTATCCTGAGCCAATGCTGTTTGTCAAGATCTACTATTGTCAAGAAAGGGCAAGCAATTTTTCAGTTCTTGTTTTTTTCTTTATGAAATGTTCTGTGTGCTGCTACAAATGGTACCCAGAGCAAAACAAAAAAAAAAAAAAAAAAAAAAAAAGACTGTTGGGCTAAAAGAGGCTGTGACAGGAAAGGCTTTTTTAATCCTTTCACTAAGGCTGTGCTCTTGTCTTAGTGTTGTCATTTGTCCATGCTTCCTTTTAAATTGTTTTTTGTTTTACAGTTAGATAAAAGTGAGTTGTAAATTTCTAAAATCACAGGAGAGTTCTTCTCTCAAGGATCTCAGTAAATTCCCACTATATGTTCTGCACCAAATGTAAGTCAACTAAATATCATAACAATCTGTGTGGTGTTTTATAGATATTGCTATTAGCACTGATTGCATAGCAAGATGGAAAGCATGATAAATGCTAACTCCTCTTGTGTGGTTGTCAGGACATAGCAACATGACATTTTACAATTCTAAACAGAAATATGGAAAAAAAATATCTTCGTGTTAGGAGCCCTCTTGAAAAGTACTCAACTTTCTAAATTGCATTGGTCTCAATGTGAAGACAATACAAATGTGAAGACAAGAATAGTTTGTGCACAGAAGTGAAGAAAATAACACTTTGCAGCAAAGCTGCAGACTCCCCGAAGTAATCTTTAGTGCATTTTGGTTGCACCAAAGAAAAGAGATCAGCTGGGACCATCTCTTTCACCAAACTTTAGTGCAATTCAACCATGATGTCAACATCTACCTACCACTTTTACTGAAGAGTAAGAACAGTCAGAAAGACATAGAACATTATCTGCATTTGGTATGATACACCTTCTTATTTACTGCTTTGCCCCAATAAATACATCTGTCACTCCAGGGTTTCTGGATAACCAGCAGCACTAAGGACCCTGTCCACATCTGGCTCTCTAAATGCAGCTGCTCACCGACTGACTACAGATGTTCTTTAAGAGTTTGTTTCCAGTCTTACTTCTTCCAGAGATGATACTGACTCAGGCTTTACCAGCCACACAGCACAATCTACTGCCACTTTTCATGCATTTCACTTGTTCAGGGCTTTAGAGGGTGCCTACTATTGTGTATTGGCAATCAAACAACATTTAGTAGTGTTTAATTTTTAAGCATTTTCAGTTTAACAAACAGAAGCTATAACTTTTTATAACTCGATTGGTTTCTTATGTGCTGTATTGTGGATTCACCACTTAGATATCATATAGCAGCTAGCACTGACTCACTGTAGTGATGAGTACTCTAAGGATAAAGAGCAAGTACTCCAGAGGTGCAATATCTTCCTAATGTAGGTCTTAAGTCAGATGAACTGAGCCCTGAAACGATGATCTGGGTACCATAAAGAAAACCTGTAACCAGTTCAGCTATTGGAATGGCCATATTGCAAATTTAGAGGAAGAATCAGCCCGGGTCATAAAGCTGTAAGGTTGGATATTAACACTAAAACACTACAAGTCTTGTATATATCTTTATTAGTCCTTTGTTGGACTTCAGCCTTCTTCCTCATTAATGTAGTATTTGAGTGCTAATAGCACAAGCTCTCAGGCTCTCCATTACTGTGATTGCATAGTTATAATAATTGGATTTCTTAATTTTTAGATTTTCAAACAATTATTTTACCTTACCATTAGATTCCACTATCAGTAAAATCTTAAGAGCTCATTAATATAGTTACAGCACAGCTCTGTGGAGGAGAAAAAAGAACATGTGATATTAAAAATAATAAATTTAAAAAAAAAAAAAAAATCAAGGGTCCTTTCCCTATAACTATTTTGCTTTCTGATTTCCTGGCTCTTGTGGCCTGGTAACTCTTCCCAGAATGTCATGTAAGGAAGTTGTTCTTTGTGTGTGACTGACATTTACAAGAGCTATTTTGTCTCTGGTAACTTCTGGCTCCATGTGAGTATCCTCCCATTTCCTCATCCTCCTGCTGAGGAGCTGATGATGTCTAGCAGTGCTAAAATGTACAAAGCATTCCTCCACCCTGGTATGCCCAAATAATGGAAGCTCGTGCCTGAGGGTTCTCTAATGCCACTCCAACACTAGGCAGCAGTTTGTTGCATCTCAATGTATTTAATAAAAGGAAAGATGAATTTTGTTCCTTAGTATGGAGATCCATCCAAGGGATGGAAAACCTTGTCACTGAGAGTAGGCTTTTCTTTGTTGGAAGGAGGAATAGACACTTCTTGTTTACGCTTTAATATTATGTTAAGGTGTTATAGTTTGTGTTATGGTTCATGTTATGGTGTTATGGTTTCCCACCTCTGTTTGACTGAAAGCTGGAGTGATGAACATTGGTCTTGCAAATGCTTTAAAAACTATTGGTCTTGAAAATGCTTTAAAAAAAAAAAAAAAAAGGTTGTTAGCGCAGTCCCATATCCCCATGCAGTCTTTGTAATGAGAAACATTTTTTGCAGAAAATGCTGTGAATGTTTGGCAGTTTTACACACATTCTGTTAACAGCTTTCTTGAAATCCACACAGAAAGAAAATGTAATTTAAAACCACAGTTTCAGCCTATGTGTCTCTCAAAGGTTGTCCTCCATTAAAAAGCTACCATGTCTCATTAATATAAAATTTTAAAGGGTGAAAACAGTGACTATAACCAAATCAAACAACCTACTTAAAACAATCAAGTCAGCCATCTATCGCCTGCGTTAGTTTTCTAGCATGCCTAAACTGCAACTGCAGTGACATAAAGAAATAAGCCACTACAAATCAGGGTTTATTTTATAGCATATTTTTAAAATAAATAATCTGTCACTGTGAAAGTATGGCTCCAGCATTGTACTGCAGTAGTTGGTGATCATTTCAAATCTTTGTGGATTTTAGTATCTGTAGCCACAGCCCTGCAACCAAAATGTTTCTTTCTGCTTTAAAAAAATATAGTGCACTAAAACAAATGCTGAGTAGGTCTTATCTGCGGCAGCCAAATAGAATCACATTTACCCTGGCAAGAATTATGATCTTTTATTTGCATGTAGAATTCAAAAATTAATCATGACAAATACTGGTTATGTGTTTCTTCTCTGTCCATACACATGTGCATGTGTGTATATATGCATATATGTGTGTGTGTGTGTTGTCTGGGAAAGGAGACTGGTAGGGCTAAGCTCTTGAAATAACCTATTTATTCAAATCCTTAATTACAGATTTAGGTGTCTTCAACAATTCTTCTAAATTTGGAAGCAATGTCCCAGATGTCTGGGTATCATCCTGTAAGTAATTACATTCATCTTCAGCCCACTATCAAAAAGGAGCAGCACCTCTTTATACCCTGGCTTTCCCTCTGGGGTGAAGTACTTCAAGTTTGGTTTTATTTAGAGCTGGGGATACTGCCCCTGTCTCCCCTCCTTCCCTGCTCTAAAATTTCCCCTGTATCTGAGGCTGGCATACTATCTGCTGAAAGCCTTTTGAACTTATTATTCATTATCTCACTTAGCATTTTGCACCTTTTAAGCCTTTGACCCAGGTAGTGATTGGCATTTGTCCTTTCCTGTCTTCAGCAGGCTGTGTTTTCTCCCCTTCCTTTTCTATCCACTTAATGCCACAGGTAGTTTTCCCCTTCATGCTTTTCCCCATTTTAATTTTCCTCTATTTTAGCTCACCAGGTCTCTCTTGTCAGCAAGGTTTCTATTTTTCATGCATACAGGCACACCAGAGGAGGTCTAATTAGAAATGTCACCTGTAATCTTGATTTCAGTTTCAATTATTTTATGAATTCTTCCAAAATTTGATATGCCACATTCTGCTCTGTTTGCTAACATAAATCTTATTTTCATTTTGGCAGTAATTCCAGATTTACAGTGGTGTAAAAGAAATACATTTTTGCACTTAAACTATATTTGCTAGGGATTCTTGTTTATGTAAGCAGAGATGTGGGAGAACAGAAGCTCTAACTGAAAAATAATGCATGAATTCATGTATTTATGATAATGCATAAGAACACTAACAAATATCATGAATATTTTTTTCTAAGAACACTAATAGCTACACATACAAAAGGGCTGGTTTCAAAAACAGCATGAGTAAAAGTAGGAAAATTTTTAAAAAATAAATAAAAAGTAACAATCTGTTCAAGAAGCCATAGGAATCAGGCCTTGACTGAAACTTATTTTCCCAAAAGCCAGTTCCCTGTCTTTGTCACCCCAGCTCTCTCTCATGTGGATTGATTTAAACTTCATCCATACACACCAGAGGGAGTTTTTACTGTTTCATCTCTTCCTTCTGCCATGATTCAGTCTCTATTTTCTTTTGAAGCCGAAACTATTGCTGAATTATTGTGACAGCCATGTCACTACATGGCGGCAACATTGTAGTATCCTGGTGATTAAGTTAGGGGTAGAAATTTCAAAACAGACTTTAAAATGAGTACTGTTTTTACATATAGATTATGAGAACTTTTTTTTAATGGCTGGGATGTGGTTAAATATTCAAAATCCTACCACACCATATGTCTCCATGGTAGGTGTGATCTGAAAGAGTGCCCAAACTCAGAATCACCAAATTCTTTTCTCTCAGGCCCTGCTTAATGTGTGTACGTTGGGTCTGTGCTGAGAAGCTGGGATTTATTCTCAGTCCCTGTGACTATTACTTGTATGGACCAGAAAGACTGCTTGCTTCTGCTTTGTCCAAGACGATGTCCCTTTGTCTTTCTTACAGTGTTGCATATATATCTCCATACACTAGGAGGCTCACAAAACAAATCAGTCAAACAGCCTTTCACAAGAAATAAGATCCCCCACAAAACTTGCTTAAAAGTATTCCTGACACAGCTGTAAATCACACAAAAGGGAAAAGAGGTGCAATTCAGATTAGAATAAGGCTGTCTACTTTCATACTTGGAAAAAAAAATCTTTTACAGGAGTCTATGGGATATGTATCATCTAAGAGACAGTGGAGTCCATGGTAGCAGTTCTTAGGCTTGACTTCATTTTATCACCAACATGTACTCAGCCAAAATACTCATATATTTGGATTTAACCAATCCATGTCAGTTAAGCCTGTATTTTGATTATGTGGAAGTTTAAGAAAAAAGCAGTACAAGAAGCAAGCTGTGTTTTAAACTCTTAGTAGTTGCTTTGCAAAATATGTGGTGTTCTTTCTGGAGTCCAAACATAATAGTCTCAGCTTTCACTTGGGGAACAAAACATAAGTTTCCAGATTCTTGTGATTTAGGAAGATAAGTGGAAAATGAAGATCCTAAAGGCTTCCACGCCAGAAAAACAAATACAAAAATCACAGAGATGATCTGCTTTAAAATCCCATTAGTTATAATCTGTTCTTGTACCATATTTGGCCTCTGACTTTTTGTAAACATAGGGCTGTAAATACCTCTCTTCCCATATAGACTTTTAGCAGGGATCCAGACCCAGTGCTCCTTTTCCTATTTTTTTTTCTGATCTTACAACTGTTGGCTAACTACACTGTAAAACTGGCCTATACGGTAGCTTTAAGAGTGTTTAAAATCTGCTTATTACATGGCATTTTTATATTCCATTGATGAAATGTGATCTAGCTGGCATTTATCATTGATGAAAAAAAATAACACTGAAAATAAAACACCTAAATAGGATGCTTTATACTTTTTCCTGATCTCAGTGATTATTTTTGTTCTGCAAAACAGAAATCATAATAATCTTAATGCAAATGAAGTTACCTCATTCCTTCTCCATTGCTGCTCAATCAAATAAAGTGGCAAAGGAAATTACTGCAATTCCCTGAACTTCTTTGGTTATGCACAGAAACTTCTGAATACATATCGTGCAAAGCAGTAATTACCTTCCTAACTTATTTACTTCTTTCATTGGGGCTGTAGCTTTTGAGCCACCCTAATTTGGCAGGAATTCTGTATATTAATCTATTATGAGATGCATAATGTCCTGAGCTATTCTACCTGTGCATAGCTCAATTTGAAGATTAACCATGGACACATCTGGGATTAGACCACAACCTTACTAGTGTAGAAATAAAGATACTATATAAACCACTGTGAAAAATCTCTCAACAAAACAAAAGAAACTTAAAACAGAGATTTCTTCTAGGGGTATTTGAAGTGAAAAACAATGTGAAAACAGCAAAGGGTAGAGGAAAACTACATGTATATAATACAGATCTCAAATAGGGATTGTAGTCAGTGAGTGGACTTTGGATATCCACACTCTCAGTCTCTTCAAGCCTGAAAGACTTTAACGTGGATATTTCCAAGGCAGAAAATAAGATGTCTGTTGTGACCAGCCATGCAATTGAGGCAGGAAGGGCAGCAGAGGATAAGAAGCAAAAGGCACTGGGCCACTGCCACCCACCTTTGTACTGAGAACAGATTCTCCCAAGACCATGTAATACTGGAAAAGTTGTACAACAGTCAGGCTAGAAATGTAGTGTCACCAAGTTTCACTGCATTAGTAATACTTTAATAATAAGGACTGATAACTTTTCTCAGTTCTGTTCTGTCAGACTTTTTTGCATACATGGACTCTTATTAAACAGAGATTATGCCTTCAAAACACACACATACAATAAATACCTCCAGGCAGTAAAAAAAAAAAAATAATTGCTAATAGTGATTCCAGATTTGGAAACTTTTACTTGTGTTCTCCACAAACACCTACACTTACTTTCTACTGCAAATGTCAAATTTGTTGTTGATTCAAAATTTGGACTTTGGAAGAAAGAAGCATTTATCTTTAAATAAAGGCAGCTATAATTACACCATCAAGATTTCATAGACTAGTCCAGCAATGTCTCTCTCCTTTATTCATTATAGTGAGGTGGGGGTTGGTCTATTCTCCCACATGTCTAGTGACAGGATGAGGGAGAATGGGCTAAAGTTGCACCAGGGGAGGTTTAGGTTGGATATTAGGAAAAACTTATTTACTGAAAGGGTTGTTAGACATTGGAATGGGCTGTGCAGGGAAGTGGTTGAGTCACCATCCCTGGAGGTCTTTAAAAGACATTTAGATGTAGAGCTTAGTGGAGGCTTAGTGGAGGATTTGTTAAAGTCAAAGGTTGGACACGGTGATCTTGGACATCTCTTCCAACCTAGGTGATTCTGTGATTCCTGTGACACTAATGTACTAAAATTCACATATAGCCTTTTGAATGATAACTATGGAATGACTTTTTCCAGCTCAGGCTCTAGATCAGAATCATTACAGAATGATTAAGGTTGGAAAAGGCTTTCAAGACCATCTTGTCCAACCACCACCCTACCACCAATGTCACCCACTAAAGCATGTCCCTAAGCACCATTATTTCCTTGAATACACCCAGGGATGGTGATGCCAGCACTTCCATGGGCAACCCATTCCAATGCCTGACTGCCTTTCTGAGAAGAAATGTCTCCTACTTGTTTCAATTGTTGCAGAGCAGTGCTTAAGGACTTTTCAGCTTCTCACACTGCCCTCCCAGCGGGCAGGCAGGGTGTGCAGCAGGAGCTGGGAGGGGACAGAAACAGGATAGCTGACCTCAGCTGGCCAAAGGGGTATTCCATACCATTTGGTATGGAATATGATTGGACATGATGGACATGATGAAATATGATTGGACATGATGGAAAATTAATGACCAGTGACTGGCTGGGGGATGGGAGGGGTACTCGCTGCTCGGGGATAGGCTGGGCATCTGGTTCTTTCTTCATTTTCTACATGACAGCCACAGGCTCATTTTTTTCTTTTATGCTTAAACTATTGGACTTATTGAACTACCTAGAAAAGGGAGGCAAAGAAAATCAGACTTAAAGGCTCATTGATATATAAAAGGTTACAACACAAAAACTATGAAGTGATGAAATGCTATATGACCACATGAATATTTTAAATACTACTTATTACTTAGTAATTTACTTAGTTACTTTGCTCCCATTACAGATGGCCTAGATAATTTCATTATGAAACTGTCCTGTTCTTTTATAGTTTAACTCTAATTGCCAGACATATATTAGCTGCTAAACTAATATGAATGAAAAATAAAGCATCCTAAGCTGAAGTCCAGCGATATCTGTGAAAATACTACCTGAAGTGAAGTGAAAGAATCAGAAAGTGAAGAATCGGAAACAGGAGATGGAGCCATGCCCTTGAGATTTATATAACTCATTTTTTTTGGAAAATGGGTTTTCCAAAGAGTGACACTTCCTGCATTATGAAAATCATTTCTACTTAGCATGTTGAAGGTTTTGTATCATTCATTTCTGAAAACCTTTTTCCAGACAGGATAATTTCTACCAAGTACAAGAACAGGTAATCTGAATAAACCAGCTTCAGGAAAACAAGTAGAAGTATCAGAAGATGGGCTTTAGGATTTCACAGGATGAATAGAAGTCTACATGGGCGAAAAACTGGTTGGATAGTTGCTCAGAGAATAGCAGTTAATGGGATGTACAGTGCCTGGAGGTCAATAATCAGTACCACAGGGATCTATCCTGGGACCTATCATGTTTAACTTCTTTAAGGGATGCCAGGGGAATTGGTGTTAGATGATCTTGAAGGTCCCTTCCAACCCAAGCCATTCTAAGATTCTATGATTTATTTGTTTTGCCTCGAGTAACATGTACATGATATAAGGTGTTTTTATATCTTGTCTTCCTGTTTCAAATGGATTTATCCTGTTGCACCTAAGCATCTTTTTATGCCTTTTGTACCTTCCAAAGAATGTTGTTCCTTTAACAGTTTATTACATTCTGAGATGTTTCAAAATAGTATTTCCCCATCAAGTCTGTGATTTTTCACTTGGTGAGACAAATCTCCATGTTACAATGGCTATTTAATTATAATGAATGGCAACTGATCAATGTCTATATTTACTAGCAGTGAATGAAAATGTTTCTAGTAATTTGCTACTGTGTGCTCTGCCATTGCCACTGACGCATGCAAATAACTCTGATAAAAATACAGAGAAACCAACTCAATGTATGGGGGGAATTTTACCAGAACAGGGGAAATGTGCCATGTGACCATGCTTTGTTTTAACAAAAAGCAAAGCAGATGAGTATATAGTTCTCACCTAGCAGTATTTTACTCCCAGTGTTGCTGTTTAATCTCAGATGTGTTCACATGGATCAGAACACTGCAGACTATTCCTACCACCATGTCCACTCCACTTAAATAGGCTTTCTACAGCTCAGATCTGTGGCTTTTTCCACCCTCCCTGTGGGAATGCAGATAATTTCAAAAGAAGCACCATGGCACTGAATTGGGTCTTCACTGAAGGGCCTGCAGATCACCATTGGCCGTAATGGTAGTTAGGGAAACATCAACTGCACAACTGGCAAATACTATATTTGCCCCTACAGCTAAAGCAAGAAAATTCTATTCCTTGTATCTCAGGCACAGGAATCTCAAACACTAGACAAATAATAGCTGTTCTAATAGAGTCACAAAGAGGTTTTTTTTCTTTTTCTTCTTGTATTTATACACTTGAGATGCAGACATTCTTTTCTATACAAGTTTACCCTATCTAGAACTACATTTACCCAAAAGGATTCTTGCAAAACCCTCCAACAGACCAAACTGAAATACTTTAAATGCTTTGACAACAGCTAGTGAGAAAATGTGTATAATTTAAGACTTTTTCTAGTCAATCACTATTCTTTTCTAGGTAACAATGTTGGGCTCTTGTGTATGCAATGATAAAATTATGTTATACATCCGCAAACGTCTCCTATCCCCTTTCTGACTCATCTTCATTCCTTTAATTCATAACATGTAACAGTTTACTAATTCCTTTGAGGCATGTTCAGCACACTGCTAGACCTTGAGGGACATAATGTGAACTTATTAGTATGGCAGGTGAAAGAGGATTCCTATGTATATTTTCTAGTAATATATACAGCCAATAAATCCAATCAATAATTCCAGTGCAGACAGCAAACACAATAAAGAAGCACTCTAGATTCATTATCCACGTTACCAGTCACTAGATCTAGCTCCATCTCTAATTGTTTATGTAGGGGGGAAAAAAGGAAAGGAAGGAAGGAAGGAAGGAAGGAAGAAAGGAAGGAAGGAAGGAAGGAAGGAAGGAAGGAAGGAAGGAAGGAAGGAAGGAAGGAAGGAAGGAAGGAAGGAAGGAAGGAAGGAAGGAAGGAAGGAAGGAAGGAAGGAAGGAAGGAAGGAAGGAAGGAAGGAAGGAAGGAAGGAAGGAAGGAAGGAAGGAAAGCTATTTTGTTAAACACTGAATATACATGTATGCTTCTATCTCTAATCTAGGCATCTGAAATCTGAATGACAAAGAGCTGTAACAAGTTTATCTGTATGTGATGTTGTGTTTTTTTTTCCTTAATGTTGTTCTCTAAAATTACATCTTATTTCTTAATGTGTTAAGGAAAGAATATTCTAAATCTGTACCTAGCATGGAAGATTCAAAACAGAACCTCAGTTTCTCCTCCTCTAGTGACTTGCCTTGTTCTTGGTTTCATAGAAAAGAGAGAGAGGCTCTCAGAGAGGGAGAGCAACTTCAAACTGCCACTTTCAATGGCATTCCACTTACATATTAGTGGATTGTCACTCTGTCACTTCTCAGACTTCCTGAAGGTAAGCAAATCCTATTTGTTTCCAGTTTTCTTCAGAGACTGTGTTTTCTAGCTTCACAATCTTTGTCACTGCTCTTAATCTTATCCTTCCCAAGCTGTGCTGCTTTAAACTAAATACAGCACTCTCACTAGGGCTCAGTAAAGCACAAGCATTTCTTTATTTCATAGAATCATAGAATATCCTGAGTTGGAAGGGACCCTTAAGGATCATCAAGTCCAACTCTTGACACCGCACAGGTCTACCCAAGTTCAGACCATGTGACTAAGTGCACAGTCCAATCTCTTCTTAAATTCAGTCAGGCTCGGTGCAGTGACCACTTCCCTGGGGAGCCTGTTCCAGTGTGCAACCACTCTCTCTGTGAAGAACCCCTTCCTGATGTCCAGCCTAAACTTCCCCTGCCTCAGCTTAACTCCATTCCCGCGGGTCCTGTCGCTGGTGTTAATGGAGAAAAGGTCTCCTGCCTCTCGACACCCCCTTACGAGGAAGTTGTAGACTGCGATGAGGTCTCCCCTTAGCCTCCTCTTCTCCAGGCTGAACAGGCCCAGTGCCCTCAGCCGTTCCTCGTACGTCTTCCCCTCCAGGCCTTTCACCATCTTCGTAGCCCTCCTCTGGACACTCTCCAACAGTTTCATGTCCTTTTTATACTGTGGTGCCCAGAACTGCACACAGTACTCGAGGTGAGGCCGCACCAGCGCAGAGTAGAGCGGGACAATCACCTCCCTCGACCTACTAGCGATGCCGTGCTTGATGCACCCCAGGACACGGTTGGCCCTCCTGGCTGCCAGGGCACACTGCCGGCTCATATTCAACTTGTTGTCTACCACGACCCCCAGATCCCTCTCTTCTAGGCTGCTCTCCAGCGTCTCGTCGCCCAGTCTGTACGTGCAGCCAGGGTTTCCCCGTCCCAGGTGCAAGACCCGGCACTTGCTCTTATTGAACTTCATGCGGTTGGCGATCGCCCAGCTCTCCAACCTATCCAGATCCCTCTGCAAGGCCTTTCCACCCTCATTCGAGTCCACAACTCCTCCAAGTTTGGTGTCATCAGCAAACTTGCTCAAAATGCCTTCTATTCCTACATCCAGATCGTTTATAAAAATATTGAAAAGTACCGGCCCTAAAATGGAGCCTTGAGGGACCCCACTGGTGACCGCCCGCCAGCCTGACGCAGCCCCATTCACCATAACCCTTTGGGCCCTGCCCGTTAGCCAATTGCTCACCCATCGTATGATGTTTTTATTTAGCTGTATGCTGGACATTTTGTCCAGTAGGATCCTATGGGAAACCGTGTCAAAAGCCTTGCTGAAGTCCAAAAAAATCACATCAGCTGGTTTCCCTTGGTCTACCATACGGGTGATCTTATCATAAAAGGAAATCAGGTTAGTTAGGCAGGACCTACCCTTCACAAACCCATGCTGGCTGGGACCAATGACTGCTTTGTCCCCCAGGTGCGCCTCAATACGTTCGAGAACCATCTTCTCCATGATTTTACCAGGCACTGATGTGAGACTGACAGGCCTGTAATTGCTAGGGTCTTCTTTCTGACCCTTCTTGAAAATCGGCACAACATTTGCCAGCTTCCAGTCTACCGGGACCTCTCCAGACTCCCAGGATCGTTGAAAAATAATTGAGAGAGGTTCCGCGATGACGTCCGCCAGCTCCTTCAGCACCCGGGGATGAATCCCATCCGGACCCATGGACTTGTAGGGATCCAGGTGGAGTAGCAGATCCCGCACACGTTCAGGGTCGGTTGGGAGTTTGTCATCCCCACCGTCCCGGTCCTCCAGCTCGGGGCACCCTGGGTCCCGAAGCCCATCATCGGCATTGAAGACAGAGGCAAAGAAGGCGTTAAGCGTCTCTGCTTTGCCTATGTCATCGTCTGTGAGAAGACCTTCCCTATCAAGGAGCGGCCCTATGTATTCTTTAGTTCTCCTTTTTCCATTCACATATCTAAAAAAACCCTTTTTATTTTCTCTCACAGACACAGCCAGCTTCAACTCTAGGTGTGCTTTAGCCACACGAATTTTCTTCCTACAGACACGAGCAGCATCCCTGTATTCTTTCCATGTCACCTGGCCCTCCTTCCAGTAGCGAAACACTCTCTGTTTCCGCCTAATCTCCATAAGAATGTTCCTGGTCAGCCACGACGGCCTCCTGCCCCGCCTGCCTGACTTGCGATATTTAGGAATTGCCTGATCTTGTGCTTCTAGGAGGCATCGCTTAAAGAGTGACCAGCACTGGTGGACATCAAGGCCTTCAAGAGCAGCTTCCCAGGGGACCTTGCTGACTAGTTCCCCGAGCAGCCTGAAGTCCGCCTTCCCCATATCTAGGGATGAGGTTTTGGTGGCACTTTTCCTTCTGTCACCGTAAATTTTGAACTCAACCACTTCATGGTCGCTATGACCGAGGCGGCCACCAATCACCACATCTCCCACCAGACCCTCTCTGTTTTCTAGCAACAGGTCTAGGAGGGCACCTTTCCTAGTTGGCTCCGTTAGCACCTGCACCAAGAAGTTATCATCTAGGTGCTTCATGAACCTCCTGGACTTGCTCGTGTCAGCCGTGTGGCACTCCCAGTTAACGTCTGGCAAGTTGAAGTCCCCCATAAGGACAAGGGGAGTTAATCTCGAGGCCTCTCTTAGTTCTGTAAAGAATAAGTTATCGGCGCTATCGTCCTGGCCAGGCGGTCTGTAATAGACTCCCACAACGACATCCCCTTTATTCGTTCTTCCCTTGATCCTTACCCAGAGGCTCTCAACTTTGCCATCGCCGACCTGAAGTTCCACACAGTCCAGCCCCTGCTTCACATACATCGCCACCCCACCACCTCGCCTACCCTGCCTGTCCCTCCTGAAGAGCCTGTAACCATCTATCGCAACACCCCAGTCACAGGACTCATCCCACCAGGTTTCGCTTATGCGAATTTGTACCACATGATACTTTATCAAGTAACATGTTTCCTTATTTCCCAACAAACTGGCTTTATTGATTCATGCCTGCTGTGTGGACCATTCTCTGTGATGGATCCTTTTCCTAAGGACAATTTTGCTAGCTATTCTAGCACTGTAAAGGACTATTCCTGAACAAATACAGGGCGTCATCTTCATCAGATTGCATTCTGCTCTTCAGTGTGCTAAGTTCAGCCTAAATTCTAGCCAAGACCTCCAGAGAATCCTGCAAAATGAGTTAGGTATAACCTCCATACCCTCACTCAGTCCATAGTAAACATACCCAACAGCATCACAGCCAGGTCAGGTCTCTGAAGGTCCCCCAAGGCACAGCCATGCACTGTCCAGTGCACAGTTTTTATCTACAAAGTTCTTTGACATATTCAGCCATTTTTGTAACACTTAAAGGTCTTTTCATTATAATTTTTTATCTTAGAAATGCACAACTTGTGTGTTTGTTTTTGTTTTCCCCAGTTTCCATAGAGGAAACAGTAGGACAGCAATCAGTTTGGTGTTTGTGGCATACAGATGAAAAAATAGTGTATGTTTTAAATAGAAGAAATTGAATAGGAATTCATGTTATTGTTTCTTGCAAATAACTCTAGGGAAATTCATTTTAAATTTTCAAGTTTCAATAATATCTATTCCTGAAAGAAAGAAAAGATGGGGGGTGGGGGGAGAAAACATGTTTTACAAAACTTGGGGTGGAGAAAGAATCTTGAATAAAATCTGAAGATTAGAAAACTGAAAGACATAAAATTACTTGCTAGTCATTTACACAGTATGATCACAGGTATACCATTAATAATAGGTATTGGTTGCAAAGCCCTAAACCCTTCATTAAGTAAATAACATCTGTTTTTCTCAATCTCAGAGATGACACATTTGTTTCTTTTTGAAACAGCTGGCTTATTAAACATTAATTCAGGTGCACTCATGAAAAAGAAAACACTTACCTCCTTTGTGATTCCACTTACAATAAGCACAACTGTTATACTTTATCATTAAGCTATCATGAGATATGGAAATAAAATCTGTTTAATGAAGCTTTCTTTTATCATTAAAAAAAAAAAAAAAAAAAAAAGCTTATTTTATGTTGATTATAGCCATACAAGGATATTTAAAATTTACAGGTTCAGACACTGAAATGAGGAGGGTCATCTTCAGAGGAAGTTCTGTTGCTAGGAGACTCAAGCCACAAAGCATCACAATAGCTTTTAATTTACTCTTTTTTTTTAAGAGATGTCAAAGACTCACCAGAATGTGCAACATTTTTACCAGGTGTGCATAATTTCACTTGAAGAAGGAGAACGCTAGCTCTCCCCACTGTCAGGTATCCTTCCTTAAGTCCCTAAATTCACATTATAAGGACAGTTTCACATTTCCCTTTTCTTGGAGTACAGGGAATATTTTGCAGTATCACTTTTCCAGGTCATCCCAGTACATTAAATACTTCCATAAATTGGCTTCTCTGGTTGAAATAAATACATGCAGGCAATGGTCAGCTGTTGAAGAGGCTGGGATTTTAAAGGTTTCCCAGAGCAGGAGGAACAGAAGGTAAAAGCTTGTAAGGTAAAACTTAAATACTGCCCAGCTTGAAAACAACCTAAGCTGGAGGAGAGGACACTGTCTTTCACAGCTGGTAAAAACAAACAAAAAATGTCTGGGGACTTTGACCTAGACAGATTTTGGATCAGCCTCCAGAAGCACAGAAGCACCAACTTAATGCAATAGACTATTTGCATTTTTTGGCCTCAGGAATCTGATACATTAAATTTTATTTTATTTTTTTTCTGAGCAGTGTGACCAGTGCAATATTTGCACTGATTCTAAGGGACAGTCCTACAGCACTTTCAGCCTCATATTATACCTTGAGAAACAAACAAACAAAAAAAAAAAACTTCAAAAATTATTTTTAAGAAATGAAGTTAAAGTGCTGAAGCAGTCTGTCCTTAACATTAAAAGGGCAGAATTTGTGGGAACCTTGAAGATGTTTATGAGATGGTTCCAGTAGAAATGAATTAAAAAGAATTAGGAACTAATGGAATGAGGACATTCTCATAAGGACAGGTTGTTCAAGAGTCTCTGTACCTCTAGATGGACCAGTTCCAGTAAAAGTCTAACTAAAGAAAAAAAAATAAATGGGGAGTGGTGAAGAGATTCTTTGTGGAAAAGGAAAGGAAAAGGAAAAAAGGTTGTAATTGCAACACAGTGCTAAATGAGATGTTTCTGTGCCAAGGTACCAATGACATGACACTGTTCCCAGGAAGATCTTCAGAGTCCAAAATACATCACATCACAAGATGTGCTCAGAGGGTGAAATGCACAATTGCTTGCACAGGTGACTCCCATTTGAAACCAATCCACCTGGATTGTTTTAAAGGAGCTGGCCTTTTTATTATTTGGAAAGCATAGCTAACATGTTCTATCAAAATTACTTAAAGAATTTTGTTACTTTTCATTTTATTTTTTATTAGCAGCAGAACTGAGTATGTATTTCCTTTGCATCAAGTCACAAATTTTGATTATTCTAGCTGACTCTCAGGGAATATCATCAAATAAGAGTCAAATGGTTCAAACCCATGATGGGAAAAGTGTGTTTCTTACACATCTTCCTGGATATGTATTCTTGATTATTCACCTAAAAGGAGAGTAAAGCTAAGACTGGAAAACTCTTGACACTGCAACATTTATCAGGCAATTGTTTTCAGAAAGTTAACCAAGAGTGCCCTAAGCATGGCAAAGTCAATATCAATAAATAGGGCACAAAGAGTGATATTCATGCAAACAGCAGAAGGGAAGCTACTGGAAATATCACATTGTATACAAGTTTAAAAAGTCACTGAACACCAAAAAAAAAAAAAAAAAAGCTACACTAATAACCTTATCATAAACAAGTATTAGAGTCCAAATCACCTGTGACTACAGCCAGCATTTAACATTACTAGTATGAAATACGAGAACGAAGTGCTCACTGATGGACCAATGAAGGCAGTTCATCCAACTTGGAAACAGAAAGAAGGCATCTGATTCTGACTCCGCAAGAGGAGTGAAGGTGGAATGAGGTTAGAAGGAAGTGTGTGAGAAGGAGAAGAAGCTGGGCTGAGGAGTCTAGGCTCTGTAATGATATTAATTGAATATAAGAGCTGAAATTAAGTAGAGTTGAAGTTTTATTCATTTGTAAAAGCTTCTGTCTCTGTAGTTAGTTTGCATGAACTGTCAGACTCTTCACTAGCATAAAAAACTGCAGTAGGCTGATAATGAGGTTTTATTACAGATCTTTATTTGGTTAAAAAAAAAAAAAAAAAAAAAAAAGTTCTCTAGAACTGCCTAGAATTGTGCCTAGTGTCAGCCAGAGAACTTTTTTCAATGGTTTTCACATTTCACTGAAAGTTTAGGATCACATTTCTTCCTATCACCACTAATAGCAAGAAATATGAACACATACTAGCATATGAAAAATATGACAGCATTTTCTTAACCTTGGCTATTTAGAGCTCTTCTGAAGACAAAATCCTCAGTAAAAGCTGTGAAATGAAAATCGGTAGAATGAATATTCATTCGTGCTTGCTTTCCTTTTGTCCTTCCTTTTATACTCCCTTTCCTCTTCATTTTATTTTTCCAGCTTCTTTAAGGCAAGCTTTCAGGTTAATTACTTTGTATTTCTTGCTTCTTTTCCTCATTATGGGAAACCATATACCAAAATTTTGGTTTTGCCCAAATGGCTACCCAAATTCAACAAATACAAGAGGCTGGGGAAAAAAAGGGAAAGGGAAAGGGAAATGAAAAGGGAAAATGAAAGGGAGAGGGAAAGGGAAAGGGAGAGGGAAAGGGAAAGGGAGAGGAAGAGGAAGAGGAAGAGGAAGAGGAAGAGGAAGAGGAAGAGGAAGAGGAAGAGGAAGAGGAAGAGGAAGAGGAAGAGGAAGAGGAAGAGGAAGAGGAAGAGGAAAAAAAAGAAAAAATCAGAAATGCTGCATAATACTGAGAAGAACAATCTGCACACTGGACACCTACATGTTCTGTAGTCTAAGCAGGCAGGAAATATAAATAATCAACGTGCTCACTGGGTTAATAAATATGTGTTTGTTGAGTATGTGATGAGTGGCATTCCTTATAAAAGGGTCATTATTAGACTATTATAGTTTATACAGGCTAAAGTGCTCAAAATTAATGAGAGATTTTTTATCAGGGAAGTACCTTGCTAAGAAAAGGTGCTTTTTTTCACTTTTTCTTTTTTTTTTTTTAAAAAAAAAAGGACTAATTAATACCAGATGACCTAATTTTTGCAAGAATGTGTTTTGCTTTTCTTCTGAAATCTGCCCCTGTAGTCTATACAGGGTCTCTATAACTAAGGAATGTTTTAATAACTATGGTACATCAAACAACTGATCTGCTTTGACTGCCACAGAGACCCATGTACTTCTGTGAAGCTGTACAGTCTGTAGCTAGAGTGAAATAGTTTTAAAGTGTTAAAGTTTAAAGCCACTTCTCTGACTTGGAAAGTACAAGACAGACAAAGGGTCTTATAAAATGTTTGGACTGGAAGCAGGACTTGGCTTAGCTTTGACAAGTAAGTTGCCTGAAATGTTATGTCCTTTAAAGGTATAGGAGACAGAATCTTTGAGTAGAGAATGCAACATTTGCTGTTAGCAGCTCATCTCTGTAAGAAGGGGGGGGTTCAGCACCATAGACATAAATAAGGTGCACTCCCGAAGTGTGGGACAAAGATTAACAAATATGGCAAGAAGGATGGAGAAGGTACTGTGAAAAAGAAAATCTGCAGACACCTGTTCACAATTTGATTTCCACTCTACATGCCTCTCTCTAGAAGCCAGTAAATGAAAATATGAACACCATACAACTACCAAATGGATAATTTACTTGCTATACTTGAACATATTATTAGTTCTGTTCAGTTCCTAGAAGAAAGTAGCAAAACAGTTACTGATTCATTGTTCAATCTAATGGATTCAGCCCCTAATAGTTAATGTTGAGTAAGTCCCCTCTGAAAACGTAGAAAGAAAGCCTATGAGGAAGTGTTTTCCCAGAACAGGATGGTGAACTCTCTCATGTACTTTCCGTCTTACAAAACAAAGCGAAATATATATACTCAGAGATGGAATACAACAGTCTTCAGCCCTGACTCCATCAAAATAAATAGGATTATCTCATGTTCCTTGCTTCAAAACTATTCCTAGAATAGTTTCTATAATACCATCATTCTTTGCTCTTTCAGAATAATAACTCACAAGTCTCTGGTGAGTGTACAGCCCAGTACTCTCATTTCGTGAAATAACCATCAGACTTTGCAAGATAAAATTCTTGAATCATTATCTGTGTGGACATTTTCTGGATCTCTCCCTGTGTTATGCAGCCAGGAATATCCTCCTCAGGACAGGTAACAGGTCATTGCTTATTCTTCAGGAATGTCAGATTTGGGGTTTTGACTTCCATTCCAATGTTCACTTGGCTCTGGCCCACCAGCTACAGACAGATGTCTGGTGTTCTGCTTTGTCCCAGAAACAGCCCACCCATCACTGTGGTCTGAGAGCACAATTTATCAGCTGCAGGAGGATAAACACCTCTTGTGTCCAGTGGGTGGTGTCTGTACCTCAAACTTGAAGTCAGTCTCAAAAGCCTAGCCATTGAAGCATATGCCAAATTATGTTTGACAATGTGGAAGTGAGGAAGGCATTCATACTAATTCCAATCAGATATTCTGCCAAAGTGAGAAATAAAATAAAAAATGAGAGAGCTGATGGAGCTTTGTTCCTCATGCTTATCCCAATCCCTCAGTCTCTCACTGTCATTCATGCCTTGGTTCATTTGCATCTTGAATGTAATTATATTCAGATCAAGATCACAGTGCATAAATTCATTCCATATTCACCTTTCAGTCCCAGAAGGGTCACCAGTTCACATACTGGGGGCAGCTATAAAAGTGCCAGTGCTTCATCACCTCTGTGTCAGGTTTCTTTTCACCCTGTAGTAATTCTGCAGAGACTTGGGGTTTTGTCAGTATGAGATTGTCAAACATCTCAGTATAGCTGCAATTATGAAGCCATTTACTTAGAACAGTTTTTGACATGCATTTTCTAATTTATAGATGTCTTGAAGATAATTGTTTAATTTCCTTAATAATAAATCTGAAATGGGAATACACTGGACTGCTACAGTGGACATATTTCACTTTAATGAAAAGAGATATGGACATGTTTTAGAAGTAAACAAACTATGGAGATTTAATGAGTATGGCCACTTAGGCTGATTGAAAAATGAATGAATATTGGTCTCATTAATGTGGGCAAAAGCGTCTTCCCTCTTGAAAAATAATTATGTTTTTCTGTCCAACTGCATCAAAGTAGGTGGGAAGCTTCGATTGTTTTGTTTGGTCCAAAGATAACAAGGATATGGTGTTAGATCTGTACATTTAATTTGGGTTATTTTTTTAAATTATAAAATGCCATCTTGAAAAAAAGCCAAAGTTGAATTCAAATTCACTGAGATGTCATGTTCAGATATTCTAATATTTTCCTTCACTTTTTGTGGCCAAAAATATTTATCAGATAGAATCTGAACTGGAAAAGCAGCTTATTTCTCTCCCTATAGCCCAGTTTTTATTTGAATATATTACTCTATAAAACAATATCATTCTTGATATTGAATAACACTCATTTTTTGAGCAGGATGGTTGGAGCAGGATGGACCTACAAAGGTCCCTTCCAATCACAACCATTCTGTGTTTCTGTGATTCTGTGATTCTGTGATTCTGAAATTCTGTGATTCTGCCTCTGTTGGGAGCATAAATAAATCACTTATAATTCATTGTGTTCATTTTCATCAGTTATACAACCATACTACATTTTACTATGGAAGGCATAAGCTATTATTCTCCAGGGATATGGCATCAAATGGCCAAGTCTTGTGAAATCAGAACACTATAATGGCCCATCCTTCTCAAGTAGTTGGGAGTAAAGTTATTATCTGTACTTGCCCTTTTGTTGTCATCATTTTTTGATCATATTTATTTCCATTCCAAGCAGTTTGGAAAGGGAATATTTTATCTTGAGGCCTGTCTTTTTCTACAGCCTGAGTAAATGCTAAACAAGTTTATGTCTTGCTTCAAGAGTTTACACAATAGATGAGACACAGTGGAAGGAGAAATTGCTCTAAGAGACTAGGAGACATGGCAGGTCAGTGGCTGAGAAATGTGACCTTGTCTCCTGACTTGCCAGCCTGGTATGCCATAGTATGGTGTCTTACTGCAGGCTGTATTCTTTCCTGTTTGTCAGCACTGGACTAGAGGATTTCAGGTTGAAATCCAGATAGTCTGGCTCTGTAGCATCTATAAAGAGAAAATAATAATGATAATAATAAACAGAAAGCTACACAAGTGAAAACACTGAAATGGGCTATGAACAAATTGCCACTCTGCAGTCCCAATGCTGTATTAATGACCATTTGATGAAGCATCTCACGGCTAAGTTCCTCATTTTGAATGGGGTTGAAGCTGAATTAATCAGTTTAAATATAAAGGAATTATAAATGAGTTCAAAAGATTCTCTAAGGCCAACATACCTGAATATACTGGGAAAGATTTTAAATTGCTCCAAGCAGAATGTGAACTTTGTAGGGTTGTTTGATCATGATAGTTATCTTACATTTATAATCTGACTTCCCAAACCAAGACCCATTTAAAATGCCACAGAGGATCTAAAATGTCTTGATATTAATATCAAGAGAAAATGAGCATTGAGAGGTCACTAGAGGTATACAGCTGTGACAGTGTGCTGACCTCCAGAATATGTTGCTTGAAATCATCAGATAAGCTTTTGTCACTTCAGAATTGAATGCTCGGTTAGCATGGATATAAACAAATAAAGCACTGTAAAAACTGTTTATTGAGCAAAAGACAAGCATAAGCTTGTTTGAGGGAAGCCACCATTCTTTCCTCCCCACTGGAAGGTATTGAATGCATCAAACTATCCATCCATTTAGCTCTCTACTGTAGCAGAGACAACACTGCACCTTCAGGTAGCATCCCACTGGTTACTCATTTTAGACAGTAGAGCTTATCTGACAGTAGAGCTGATCTTACACTATGGGACCCAATGCAGTATAAATCTTGGTACAACCATAATTAAAAGGAAATCTGGGGACAGAGGGGAGATGAAAGCAAGCAAGCAAGCAAGAAAGAAAAGTACCCAACCTTTCCAGAATTAGATGTTCCAGTCCAAGCAGAGTCTCTGCAAAAAGACAGACATCCCACAGTTCTGGGAAGCAAGATTCTGGTCTGGGTTGGAAGACCCAGATGATTTCTACATCTGTTACAGTCTTGTTCTGAATCTTCCAACCCCCTGTCCAGAACCACCCAAAAATCCAACCATAAAACCCTTGGCTAACACATCCAATAAGCACACAAACTGGAATTTCTCAAGGTAGGATGAAGATGAAAGAACATGCCAAATAGATGTTGAAACTGGAGATGTCTTGTGGGGAAAAACATAACTATGGTAATTGAAGTGGTATCACAATATTACCATTTATTTCATTAGTGAAATAAACCTTTTATGAGTGGCTTTAACTCTGGAATGTCCTAGGTTTTAGTGCTTCTCTTGGCCATCTTCAGCCTCTTTTAATGTTTTGGTTTTGTTGTTGTTGTTTTGTTGTTGTTGTTTTAAATAAAAATAATACTTTCATTTATAGGTATCCATCAAAAAATTAATATTATTTTCTGAGTGACCTCCATACGTAGGGCACCCCTCAGTGTTTCGGTATCACTCACTTAAGAAAAAATAAGGTGATTACAAAGGTCTTCAAAACCTGCCAGTGAAGGCACTGACATCCTAATTTGTGGAGTTCTGGGAGATCTGTGGTCTCTCTGAACTGAGTGGAACAATATATATGAAGTGAAATTGGAGAGTATTTCATATTTTATGGGTTTAAAATTATTTTAAAATGCAGGGATTTTAACAAGTATATAGGAAATAAAATCAATCTTCTTTTATATTAGTCATGATATGGTCAACTGAAATTATTAAATGTAAAAACATGACCAGACTGCAAGACTGCTGAATGGGCATTGACAATAGAAGGTGTATAGCTTCTAAGACTTACAGCAACATAGATGAAATGTCATCTTGAAAGATGTCATTTCCACTTCCATCTTCACACAGGTTCATGAAGCTTGGCAGGATGCTCATGTTTAACTGAGTATTAAGAGCAAAATTCTTTCTGAAGGAGTAAATATAGCTATTCTCAGAATATATTTGACCTAAAGGTCTAGAAAAAAATATTAAAATGTTTTGTCTCCATTGACACAAGAATGTAAAGACATCACGTAACCAAATGTAATTGCCTTTTAGTTTTTAAGTTGCTTTTCAGGTATGAAATCAGTAACATCCATTTTAACTTAAAAAAAAAAAAAAAAAAAAAAAAGCATACATTTAGACAAGCATATCTGAATCTGCTACAAAAGTTACAGGAGAAGAGAGGGATGCCTTGTAGATGGCAACTTTACCTTATTGTAAATCAGATAATCAGCAACACTGTACATCTCACATGCCTACAGCACTCTTTTTCTTCATATGTCACACCTGACCAGCTGGAATGATCTTCCTGTGATAGAATGCTATTGTCCAATTCTGTGAAAACTATGGCTTAATATTACTGGACATGAGCTCCATAATAAAGATACTGAAACACTTGCTGAACAAATTTCTCATGGGAAAACACAGTGGATTATGTAATACTTGCACTTCAGAGTTACTGAAGGGATTTATCACTGAAAATCAATGTTGAATATATGATATTGTCACTTATTCATGGTTCACTCTCTACAGCGTGTGTAAGGTGAATGCCAGTGTTATGGAACTAGTATTCTGTTCCTCTTCAGGAGGAAGATCTCCTTGCCACAGAGGAGACTGCTATTGTATAATCTTTTACAATCCCTATATGTGAAAATAATTCTGGTTTTCAGTCCTTTCTGACTTCACAAATACAGTATTAGCAAATTAATCACTCATACCCTCATAAGAAGCAATGGCTGGATCTCAAAACAGTTGTTCTGGTAATTAATTCTAAATAAATAAATAAATAATATAAATATATATTATAATAAATATATAGACTATATAGTCTATATATAAATATATAGACTAACAGATACTAAAAGTAAGATGCCTTCTTTCTGTAGTCTTCCTGCCAAAGCCAGCCCTCAGGAATCCCTGACCAAGGAGACCAGGGACAAAACCTGGAGAAAGGAATATTTTTTTCTTGATAGAGCAGGATCAGGTTAGAAATCATTTAGGCAAACTTAACATCCAATGGGTACTGATGGGATGCACCCACAAGTGCTGAGGGAGCTGGTCGACATCATTGCTAGGGCACTCTCAATCATCTTTGAACAGTCATGGCTTATCAGGAGAAGTGCCCAAGAAATGGAAGAAAGCAAATGTCATCCCAGTATTCAAAATGGGTAAGAAGGAGCACACAGGGCCAGTCAACATCACCTTAGTCTCTGGAAAGATGATGGAACAGCTCATTCTGGAGACCATCTCTAAACATGTAGAGGAGAAGAAGGTGATCAGGAGTAGTCAGCATGGATTCACCAAAGAGAAATCATGCTTAACCAACCTGATTGCCCTCTATGATAGGACAGCTGGTTGGACAGTAGAGGGGAGAGCAGTGGATGTTTACCTGGACTTCAGCAAGGTTTTTGATGCTGTCTTCCATGATATCCTCAAAGGTAAGGTCAGGAAGTGTAGGCTTCTGTCTGAACACAAGGAAAAACTTCTTTACTGTGAGGATGACAGAGCACTGGAACAGGTTGTCCAGAGAGGTTGTGGAGTCTCCCTCCGTGGAGATGTTCAAAAGCTGTCTGGACACAATCTTGAGAAATGTGCTCTAAGGGACCCTGCCTGAGAAGGGAGGTTGGACTAGATGATCTCCAGAGGTCCCTTCCAACCTCAACCATTCTGTGATCCTGTGATTCTGTGATTTTGAAACTCACCTCTGCACTACAGGAGACACCAAGACCTGCTTCTATGCAATGCTCAGATCCCATGTCACCCCCTCAGTTCTCTTATGTTGCAGGTGCCCTGACAATTTGGAAATACAGCCCTCACATGCTCATCTCAAATATACAGCCAAAAGGAGTGGAATCAGCATAGCAACACTTTAGTGTCCAACGCAAGGTCAGATCCCAAGAACTGCTACCTCCCTGGGCTCCATCCAGACATTTGGTTAGGCATTGGAACAGGTTACCCAGGGAGGTGGTGGAGTCACCATCCCTGGGGGTATTTAACGAAAGGTTGGATGTGGTGTTTAGGGACATGGTTTATTGGGTAATATTGGTGGTAGAGAGACGGTTGGACCAGATGGTCTTGGAGGTCTTTTCCAACCTTAATGATTCTATGATTTCTTGCACTTCCCCAGCTGACAGTCAAACAACAGGACAAACATTTGGGTGAAAAAGTCTGTTTAAGAGCTTTAAGAGCTGCACTTGTTCAGTTCTCTGGTGCAGTGTATCAGCAGGGATTATGTCTGTGGACAGTACAGTCCTAGAGCAGTAGTATTTGAAAGAAATAAATAAGATCTTTATCCATCAGTCCATCATTTGAAGATTTAAAACCAGTATCAGCTGGCCTCTCTTACATCCTACAGCGCTGTCTGTGAATGGATGTATCGAAGTAATAACAAAAAGCAGGTAATCGCAAATGTCATTGCCTTGTCAGAACATGGTGCAACTGCAAAGCTGCACTGCACCCATTTTAGTCTTAACATCTTGAGAGAAAAAGGGCCTTGTGAAGGTCAGATACATATTCCTCTATATGTAACCCTGTAAACTGACTTACTTAAATGTGTCTTACTAACTTCGTCTGAAGGCTATCATGCAGCAATATTTACTGAATGATACCTGGAAGAGGGGAACTGTTCACACTTGCTTATTTTGCTCAAAAGCCCACGGGTTTAGAGGATGATCCTAACAGCTCTGTAAATTAAACAGCAGCTGTGATTTGATTGAAATGGCTCGAGTAATTTAACCAACCACTAAAGCTGTTTATTAGAATAACAAAGCAACAAAGATAATCTTTGGCTGCTGACAGGCTGTGATATTTTAAAAGATTCAGCATGACCAAGAGGCCAGAAAATGGGTCTATTCTCCCTCTCCTAATCTGTCAGGTGTATGCAGTACTCATGATGGATAATATCTATTCAGAAAATATCTGATCTGTCTGCATCTGTCCTAAAGATCTCTTCTATTTTACAAATGAGTTTTTTAGTTCAGTCAAAGGAAGAACATTTGTGAAATGTAATTTCTAAGAACAAGTTCTCTTCCCTTCACAGTGACAACTACAGAAATGGGAAACAAGAAATAGATTACCCTGGTAAACCCTCCCTACGTTGTGCAGCCCCCCAGCAGTACTTCAAATGTGGCTTCACCCTCTCTTATAAAATGTGTTCATTTTGGTTAACAATCTTCTTCATTTTGCAGTATAATTCATTATTCTGTTCACATTTGAACTAACACGTGAGATATTTTAGTCCTCTATTTTCCCTACAAGATAAATGCCTGCTTTTTCTATCACTTATTCCCAGGTGACTCCACTGGTAGCTAAGAAGACACTTCTGATTTTTGCTCACAAATATAAGAAAAAAATCAGAATCAGACTCATAATTTCCTCAATATTGTTAGATTTATGAGTTCCTTTGTTCTCTGAATATTTCTGCTTGGCTTTTTTCCATTATTGCTTTATATCTGTTATTGCTACAATATCATCCTCCCAGGATAACAAATAGAAAGGAAGTCAAGAATTCCTGTTTGGCCATTCACACAAATCTTTAATAACATTCTCTAATTTTTGCTCAATATCACCATTAAAGATAGTTTCTTTGATGTAGGTTGCTTCTAGAAAACAAAGCTACTTTTTATTACAACACAAGATAATGATTTATTTTGTGCTGTAAGTCAGGGCACATAAAATATTAAAAACATTTTTCCCTTCTAAGTGCTAAGGCATTTTGTTAATCTTCTGCAGTTTTGTAGTGATTTAAAAAGGTCACAGTCTTCTTTATAAACTTTATAACACAGTGCTCTGGCATCTTTCCATCATCTAGTACAATGCAGCCTTCTCTGAAGTCAAGTGGAGCGACTCCTCTCTACAAAGCATTAGGGTCTCTTTCCTATGAGAATTACTGTTCTTTATCTCTCTAATTTTGGGTGTTTTGTATCTTTTTTTTTATTTTTTTTTTATTTTTTTATTCTCTGCTCAATTTTAATGGGACAGTAAGGGAGATACTATCAATGCAGAATATCTCTCTACTAATAGAAATAATTTGTCATTTTAGTTAGCTATTACACCTTGTTATTTCTGTGCTGAGGGAGTAATAACAATTTCTCCATATGGCCAAAGCAGCTCCTTAATAGAGATTTCCTAAGGAGAGAGTTTTATCTTTCTCATTGGGATTATATTGCCTATGAGTTTTGCTTTCTCTTTTGGTTTCATGCCAAGAACTTTTAAAGTAAAATACCACAGAGGAAAAAAAATTAAGTTTATCTAACATACCCTCCTTTCTAATATAGAAGTATTTACAACAAAAATCAATTTATTCAAGTAAAAAGGAACTGTGTATGACAAGAATATATGATAAAATATACCACAAATTAAGACCTAATAGGTGACTTATTATGTTATTTTTATGATGTGCTGTCAGACAGTTCTCCAGTGTCTTTGTACTGTATGCTGAACACATACAGAGTAGCTCTAAAACCCTGACTACAAATGTTATGTCAGCTTCAGTGGAAGAGGCAAGTAGACTTCCTGGCCACATGACAAGCAGGGCTATGCAGGTTGATAGCCAACACTTATTTGTGTAGAACAGAAGGAAGACCAGGACTGTTTCCTTGCAAACGTGACACCCCTCCACTCTGCTGGGAATTGCCTTGCAGCTCACACAGCCACAGTACCCCATGGATGGAGCAGGTAGGTCCCAACCTCAAGGCCACTGAGGTGGTGTGCAGCTGCCCCTTGCCTGATACAGGACTGGGCTTCTCCAGGTCCTCCTAAAGAGAGGAGAGCAGTGAAGCAGAAGCTGGAATCCTGCTTAAATAAATAAATAAATTTTAAAAAACATTTGAAAAAATGCACTTTGAGGGGAATCATGGGTCTGGCAAGTTGACAAGCGCAAACCTCTCAGCAATTATTAGACCATGCCTAGCTCCTACTGAAGACATGAATGAGAGCAAGAACAACCCCAGCATCCCACTGATCTTGCTTTGCTGAAACATTCCATTTGAATTTCCCAGGTCTGCTTCTGTCAATAACACTGTTTGAGCAAGAGAGGTTTTAATTGAAATACTTCAATTCTATGTAATGTGCGCTTGCAGCCCAGAAAGCCAGATGAGTCCTGGGCTGCATCAAAAGCAGCGTGGCCAGCAGGGCAAGGGAGGGGATTGTCCACCTCTGCTCTGCTCTTGTCAGACCCTACCTGGAGCACTGCGAACTCTAATACATCCATGTCTTTCTTGTGCTGGGGGCTCAGGGGTTCAGCTCAAGGAACATGGATATATTAGAGTGTCCAGAAGAGGGCCACAAGGACAATCAAAGGGCTGGAGCACCTCTCCTATGAAAACAGGCTGAGGGAGCTGGGGGTGTTCAGGCCAGAGAAGAGCAGGCTCCAGGGAAACCATACAGCAGCCTTCCAGTGCCTTAAGGGGGCTAGAGGAAAGCTGGGGAAGGACTCTTTGTCAGGGTCTGCACTGATAAGACAAGGGTAAAATGGCTTTAAACTAAAGAGGGGAGATTTAGACTAGATGTTAGGAGGAAATTCTTCACTCAGAGGGTGGTGAGGCACTGGAACAGGCTGCCCAGAGAAGCTGTGGATGCCCCATCCCTGGAAGTGCTCAGGGCCAGGCTGAATGGGGCTTTGGGCATCCTGGGCTGGTGGGAGGTGTCCCTGCCCATGGCAGGGGGGTTGGAACTGGGTGGTCTTTAAGTTCCCTTACAATTGAAACCATTCTATGATTTTATGAATCTATCATCTTGCACGTAATAGTCTTGGTGACGTGTTGGGTCTCCTCTTTTCTAGGACTTCCACTTAAAAAGAAAAGAAAAAAGTAAAAAAAAATGATGGTCACTGCTCCAGGAATTTAGAACCATTGTGTTACATCAGGGATGAAAGATAAAAACATGCCTGGTGCAGACAGTTAAAAACAATAAAACAGTACAGTCAGCAAATGAGATAGCAGCTTCCACCTGTCAGTGGTCCAACCCTCAATGGGATTCAGTAATAAACAGCTGAGATGTGTTCATGAAAGGTCCCTGGGCATCACATAGCTAGGGGTGGTTTATACTACTTAACTCACAAGTAGCTCAGCATAAACACTGAATTCTGAACACTGTGTTACAAACAGAGCAAAGGAAAATACCAGACATAGCAATCATTTGCAAAAATGATGACATGGGTAAGGAAAGCCTTTGTGGAAAAAAAAAAAAAAAAAAAAAAACGTCCAGCAAAAACAGCTGTGAGTAGCTTAGTATTAAAACCTGCACAGGAGGAAGGATGGATTAAAGCAAGCTGTCACCACAGAACTGTTCACCACAGATAGTTTCCCAAGCTCCCAAGGATCATAAGGTTTGTTTCATTGGTGAGAAATGAGTTTGCAGGCTTGGCTAATGTAAATGACTACAAAACATAAATTGAATTTGGGAGACACTTCTCTGAAATGGCAGAAGGAAATGCAGTGGCTGCATTTCATCAACAAAACCCTTGCTTAACCTTTCTAATTAGCAGATAACAGAGAGGCAATGAGCCACATGGAAAAAAAAAATACATTTGGGGATTATATGCTCTGATAGTTAACTGTCTTGCTAATTGAAAGAAAAACTATGGTCGACACGGAAAGGGTGAACTCGCCTACACCAGTGGCATGAAAGCAGGAATGTGAGGGAATTAGCATACCTACTCCATGACATTTTGCTTACTGCAGAATTCTTAGTGCCACAGAAGGTAATGACATTTTAAAAGATTTCAACAACAAATCTGAAAGAAAAAGCTATGCAGCAGCTTCCAGAAACAGCTGAATGAGATGTTTTGTGGGTGATGTGTGAATGCTGTCCCTCTGGATCTGTTTATTAATCTGAAAGAGAAATTGCAGAGCTGAATGAAACCTACAGAAATAAGTTCCTGAATGGCCTAATCAAAGCCCATCAAGGTGGATATGAAAGACTGCCATTTCCTTTAGTAGCCTTGCCATGAGGCACTAAATGAATTTGTTCTGTGTGCCTGTTCTTGTGTTTATCTGCTACAAATATCCTAGTTATTCCATGACTGAAAAATGGGGTAAGAAAATATTCAAAGAAAGCAAATTGTAAATCTGTAATATATGCTCCACAGGTACTCAATTTTTGTACTAAAATTGTATTCCTTTTAATTAGAGAATGTGCAGAAAAACTTTGAGATATCTCTGATAACAAAAAATTGCATTAAGAAATCAGAAAACATTTATTAGTTGCCTCTGGGTAGAGACAATATTCAGCATACCATTTAGTATTTATATTCAGACCAATGATATGTTCATCCAAAATCCACAAACAGAAAATAAGTTGCTGCTTACTCTGACCTATTTTCCTTCTTTACATAATTATTTGACCCGTCCTTAGCATTTTAGTTTGTCCAGTATGAGTCACATTATATTTCTATGGTTAGAGCAAGTACAAATGTTGCTCTTGACACTTCTGGCTCTCCAAATCACACATATCCATTTTAAGACTTTCTTGCTGAAGGTATTACTGCAGCTGAAAAATGAAGAATTTACCCCACCATACGATTATGAACATTAAAAAAAAAAAAAGAAAAAGATGGATAGATGGTTGATAGATAGATAGATAGATAGATAGATAGATAGATAGACAGACAGATAGATATTCCACAATATCCTATGTGAAAAGTGGAGATTAAAGAAAATATACATTTAATGATAAAAAATGAGGAGGCTATGGAATCTGATATTTAATAGATTTTCTCTTACCAATACTTGGGGTGGTAGAAGGTCATTTTTAGTGTCACTGGCTGTAGGGCTTCACAAGCTCCTGTGTTAACATGCAGTCAATAGATGCATCTCTGCCTTCCAGAAGAATAATATTTTTCATCCCTGCAAGAAATATGTTAAGAAATGTGAACAGCTGTTTTCTCAGCTGATAGGAAAAAGCATGCTAACATTTCTATTCTAGTCTTGCTGTCTGGTAGAGGGATGAAGATTTAATGCATTTTTTCCCTATGGCAAAAGGCATATACACATCACTATGCAAGTCCAATGGCTAATAGATAGGGGAACAGCTGTACATATAGAAATAGCCTATCTTAAATACCTGGCAACTGCTTCAGCATCATTCTCCATCCACTTTGTTATTGTAGTGTATTTTAATACCTTAATTGCATCATCATGATTCACTCAATTAGGTATTATTTTTGCTATTATGGGAATAATACATCATCCACTACAGTCCTGGAAATACTGTTGCCATGAGTGCATTGGGAAGAACACATTTTACAAGCCAGCAAACTCTGCTCAGCACTTTCCAAAATCTCTGCTGTGCAAAGGTCTCCTTTGACCATGATTGAGACTCTTTATCTTCTTACTAACTGCAGAATAGCATGCTTGTAGTTGGGAAAACAGTAACCACTACAGGAAGTACTCACTGAAGAATTGGGCATTCCTCACATATTTAAAATGCTTGGGTCATTGAAACACGCCTAGATTAGTCTGCATGGCTAAAACACCACAACTAAGGATCCAGGAAGGGATCAATGCTGCTTTGACGTAAGCACTCACAGCAGCACCTTCCTATTCTGCAAAGGAGGAATAAAGTCCTAGAAAGAGCTTTCCCCTCCCTTTGCTCCCTTTGGTCATTTTCATAAAATAAACTGTTGCTTTTGTGGAAAGCTTCATGCAACAGTGAAGGTACTTCCAAAGAAAATTGTCACGGGGACCGTGGAGAGCAGACTCTCTTCCACAAGCCCCACAGTGAAATGTGTATTGAAAGAGGATTTTCCAGACAACAGGGAAGGATGCTGAGCACTGTGCATGCACCCTTCCTCCTCAGCCTACTGTACAGACACTGCCAACAGCATCCCATTGAACACCAGGTGAAGATTACCCATGTTCACGCCCACCTTGAAGTAATGAAAACAGGAAAGAAGAAGGGAATTATACATTTGGAAACAAATTCTCTTAAGAAAATAGAATCGTCACCTTTAATGAAATTTTATTATCACTGGAGCTCTTAAAAAAAGACATGCAGATTTAGACTGTGTACCACCTCAGAGGCTGCTGGAAGCAATGAATGATGCTGCAAAACATGCAGGAAGAAATGTCAACTCAAACAGGAATAAAAGGATATGTACAGAGTGTGTATGCAAATATATTTTAATCTTTTTTTTTCTTAATCTAGAAGAAAAACAGTGGGGAGGACAAACAAGATAATATATATATATATATATAGTAATATTTTAAAAAGCCAACCAGAACAAAAATGATTCCTGATACAGCTTCTCTTTCACTTTGGTCTGAAAGCTTTCTCCTGGTGAAAAGAGTCTACAGCATGGAGTATTCCTATTTTAAGTGCCTGCAGTGTTGAGAGTTGAAACGTGACATTTGAAGAAAAAAAAAAAAAAAAAAAAAAAAAAAAAGGAAAAAT
The DNA here is from genome assembly GCF_963932015.1 of Anas acuta. Taxonomy (NCBI): domain Eukaryota; kingdom Metazoa; phylum Chordata; class Aves; order Anseriformes; family Anatidae; genus Anas; species Anas acuta. The sequence goes on along the minus strand of NC_088982.1, from coordinate 9,921,679 downwards.
TTCACTGGTTTGGAAATGCATATTACATTTATCTATGCATTATTCATTAGCAAAATCTTGCCTGCCTTTGGGCTGCAGTGATTTCAATTGGGATGTTAATCCCATGCCTGTTATTATTTTTCAGGAAAATCAAAGGTCAGAATAATAAATTAGATTTCCTGAGTAGTCCAGGCAGAAGTGGAGGCTTTGGCAAAGCCAGTATTTCCTCATCCCAGGAAGTTATGGTAGACTGGGTACCAACTCTGCTCTGGGTCCCCAGCCACATTTGATTTTCCTAAGTGACTAGACACTTAGTAAATATATAATGCCAACACATACTGTGCTCTGGAAAAAGCACCTCCTTCTACAGTACCTCAGTCATGTGCCCACTTTCCATGGAAGAATACCATCTTTCTGATCACCTGTATAATTTGACCATGAGATCCAGGTTTGGTGCTTTCTCAAACCATCATGTAAGTGGTACACTTCAGCCAGGCTACGTTAAAGATCTAGGTGAGCCTCTTCAGTTCTGTCATCTTTCATGTCTTACTGTTTTCTCCCTCCTAGAGTTTTCTTCCAGGTGAAATGAAGGAAGTTCCCTACAGGGAGGGAGAGACCTCAAGGGATAAGATTAAGTGCAGGAGTAGCTTCCTGGGTGGACAAGTTACTGAGGCAAAAAAAAAAACAGCTTCAGTTTTCATTACAGCTTTGCTAACCACCTTTGTAAAGTGCATTGCCCTCAAAAAGCACTGGATAAAATATAGGTGCCATATAGGTGCTACTATTTCCTGCTAGCTGCCTCGAGGTAAGGATAAATGTGGCCCTAAATTTGTCAGGCACCATTTTATACATTCAGTATATCTTCAATTGCTTGTAGCAATTGAAGCTAGCTTACCACTCAGAGATCCCACCTGGAAATGTCTATTCCCACATAAAACAGCTTATATGAAGGTAGGAATAAAGGTAAGAAGGAAGAGTGGTACAGAGAGATATGCAGTGCATCACTGGCATAGACATTGATTTGCATAACAAAGAGCTTGGTGCCTCTTATGAAAAGTGAAAAACATGAAAGACAAACAATTTTAACCCTACCAGCTATAACATTTCTTTTAAACAGTACATGTTAACTTAGATAAATGACTTTGAAGGAGTGAGAACCTTGTGAGTCTCATCACTTATTTCTGGGGGTGGCAGACTGCAAGACGCTGCTATGCTACAACAGAATGAAGGATGAACTCCTCTTCACAGCAATAAAATAAAAAATACATATTGCATTCAAATATGATTTTCTTGGAAGATTAGCAAACTTATTACGTAATGAGACACTTGAATGTGCATTTTAATAGGACAAAAAATAACAGTGATGAATGCACCTTGGTCTGGTAGAAAACATTTATTGCAAAAAAATTCAGAAAAACATAAAAAAGAAAAATAATTTAGGAACTGCCAGACCATTAATCAATCTCTTGCAGCATCACTGCTCTGGAAAGAACTAGTCTCAGAGTCTTCAAATTAAATAGTTTCAGAGTCTTCTGATTAAACTATATCTACAGTGTGATTTACCTAGATGCTCTACCATAATGTTAGACCTAGTTGATATATATGAATGATAAATTTATACTGTTATACTTAGATATCTAGATATAAAGTGATACACTGAAATACAGGCAGCAGATGGATATCTATCTGAAGCAACTAGCTAGCCAACCCCAATGGTTTATCTCCTCCAAAACATTTGTATAACCTCCTTCTGTGGGATATTCCATTACAGACTCCAAAAGAAGCTAAATTTTGCATAAGGAAAATAAGGGGGAGTGAAGGAAGACTGATTATTCTAATTAGCAGCCAGCCAGTACAGTGCTAAGCCTTAAGATTTCCATGAAGGTAGCCAACACGAGCAAGAATCTGTCAGAGGCCATGATATGTAGAGAGAACCATAAGGCTTTGACTGACGGAACAGCAGTGGTGTCCTGGGCTGCAGGAAAAGGTGAATGGAAGTGTTCAGAACTATTTGAACAACTCGCATTGTTTTGGTAGCCATGGCCATAGGGTGAGCCTCTGTTCTAGCTCTTCTGCACTACATTTCTACACATTCACTACATGATGTCAAGACACTTAAACCACATAGAGCACTACCAGACACCAATGCATTGTGGCCATTTCTCCCATTGCTTCATCCTCTTGACTTATGTAAAGCTCTATTACATCTCTGCCAGTGCCCTCTGATCCTATTTTTCTACTTAAAGCCACTTCACCCTCTGAAGTAGTTATTTACTCCTCAAAAAACTGTGTTCTAATGCATCTATCTTATTTATCCATACTAGAGAGTGCTTACCAGTATTTCTACTTGGCAACTGTGTGTACATTTTCAAAATTAATATCAAAAAGCAAATAGCTGAGACAGGTCATTGTCCTGGCAAGATTAAATAGAAAGAAATTAGAACTGATAGGACATTGTGACAGACTTTAAGTTTTGCTATAATATGCTTTAAATGTAATACGAAGAACAATCTACAATGAAATCCAAGGAGACACAGGAGTGACTTATTCTGTGTAGCTACCTGACTTAAGTATCAAAGCTAGTAATTTTAAGGTTAAAATAAATGCTTCTTATAAAAAATGTTTTTGGAGCTATTTTGTTCACTGGTTCAAATAAATAAATAAATAAAACTTTATTTCTGCCTTGAAATTCTCTAGTTTCATCCTTTCAAACCTTGGATCTTGTTATGCCTTTCTCTGCTGGATTACAGTCACCTACAATCAGACAGTTTCTCTCACATAGGTACATATTGACTTTAACCTTCTTCTGGATAAACTGAATAGATGAACTTTTGCATCTTTTCACAGTCTGTTTCTCTTGTGAATCAATATATTGTGGATGGATAAGGTGAAGTTGGAAAAGAAGATAGGTGAAAGGTGATTTCTGAAGATCAGAGGTTAATGTTTTCTAAGGAAACAGGAGCTGCTTCTTTCATCATTAGTCCTGTGTTGGTGTAAAATACTCAGTCCCAGTTCACTGATGTAGCCATATCTGCATAGCTCTCTTCTGCTCTACTCCCAGGAAAGCTTGCTTTGGCTGTAACCAATCTCCAAACATAGGCTGATGGGCCCCCCTCTGGTTTCTTCATAAACTGCTGTCACACCACGATAGCAAATAATTTCTTGCTTTTGAGAAATGTGTGATAAAATACTAACAGAGATGTCAAGCATACTGGTGTACAGAAGTATTAGCAGTATTGGACAAAATGCCCAAGGAATGTCAGTTTGCATCATACCTGCATACAAAATACATCATAAGAAAGGAGCTCCACCTTGGTTTCTTAGCAATCACAGAACCATGTATTATGCTGCTTCTTCAAGTTTACATATAAAACACATCTGTATGAACAACACGTTAGTATGCCATATAAGACCCTGATTCATCTCCCACTAAAGTCAACACAGTCTTTTAGATTTGACAGATCTCATAAAAGTATTAGTTTTTGTGCACTTTCACCTGGAGTCAAATTTTCTTGAATTCATATTAGCACAAGCCAACATTACCTGCCTCCCCCCCCCCAAAAAAAAAAAAAAAAAAACGAATGTGAATCTCTGAGGAACTGAAAACCAAACCAAATGTAAAAGAATGCAGATGGCTGTCTATACTGAAAAGTAGAATTCCTAAGCTTCCTAACAAAAATATTGCTAAGTTATTTAAAGAAGGCTTTTCTTTGACCAATATTTCCATTCCCTTCTAAACTTTTCAACTAGGAATAGTTGAGTGTTTTTTTTTTAATTGATGTTTCTGTCTTGTTTTAAAAGGGTGACTAAATTTCCAGATACAGATAGAGAACAATTAATTCTGAAATATTTATTGGAAAATATTTACTGTTTGCCAAGCAGGCAAGCTTCCTGTTACTTGTGAATACAGTGCATCTCACAAACCAGGCCCCATCCCTTGACTGTACTACTAAACATTGCTATAGAACAAGCAATAAATAACACCAGCAGCTTACTTTCCATATCTCTGCATGTGTTTTCACTTTATACACTTAACTATATAAATCACGGTTTTATGGTGTTGTGCAGAGGATTAACTGGAAAATTAAAGTCCCAGTCTAAGCACTCAAATACTCATATATTTTCTTGTAGTGCCAGAGCCCTATTTGGGAACTGATGCGATCTCATTATGATTTCATAAAACTTTAGATTTTTACAAAGTACCCAAACAGCAGCTGTGAGTCAGCATTTTCTTGTATTTAGTACCATTTGTGACAATTCAAGTAATTCTGTACAATATTTGCTCCCCAGCGATATACCCACAGGATGGGAGAGGCAGTGTTTTTGTGCCATACGGTTATACATGAATGTTGAATCTTCCTTAGAGGGAAACTTGGTTATAGCTCTGCAGGAGATCATAGATGCAGTGATCAATGTCAGAATCAGAACAAACATATGAGGCTGTCACACCTCAGGAACAGGAAAAAAGCTTTTAGAGCACAATAAAGTTAAACTTCTAATTGAGTTTCTCCATATGTAATGCTATATCTGCCTTCCACAGTAAAACCATTAACAGGTCAGCAGTGACAGCTCTGCAAATCATTTCCAGATTCATTTGTCATTCTCTGTCTTAAACCTTTCACTTTTGACTTGAGTCTTGTGAGACTATTTCAAGTGGTCTAATTCATACCAGGAATAAGACAATATTACCATGGTACAGTCACAGTAATTTTATTTTCTGAGAACTGTTATTTCCAGAATATTGTTTCTAGACTTTTGGGAGAAAGTGTAAAACCTCCAACTTCAAGCCTGATAAATAAAAATATTACTCTAGTTAAGTCCTTCTCTGTGACTGTCATTCTGTATGTTTGCTCTGTGCATTTGGGACTATATGTATTGTTCTGTATCTTGATGTTTGCATTATGTTCTCAGAAATTTCAACATTGTGGCAGGTTTCTCTGCTACAGTGTTTACTGCCAGGATAATCTGTTGTGGCTGAAAATCCTGGAATGAAACGACCATCTATTTACATCAGTGAGAAAGTTGCCATAGTCTTCATCAAGACTAGAATTTCATATTCATCTCCTCTGAAGAAGAAATATTGGTTGCAGCTGAAAGAAAAAAAAAAAAAAAAGAAAAGAAAAAAAAAAGAAAAAAAAAAGCACAACTAATATGAAAGGTAGTATTGGATGAAATCAAAGGTTCATGTAGCCTTGTATTCTGTTTTCACAGCAGACAGATACAAAATTCAGTACAGGGATGCTTTTTGCTCATTTTCCAGATTCCAATTATCTCCAGTTCAGGGGATTCCTAGGCTATACATTTTTCTGTGTGTATACGTAGTGTCAGTAAAGCTTCTGTGAAATTGTCCAGTCTCCCTCTGTGCCTATGATAAATTCAAGCCCTTTGAATTCATGCTAAAGGAGTCACAACATCCTGAACAATGATGTTCAAAGGTCTTCAACCAGACATGTGAAGAGTCACTTCCTTCTTCCTCCTCTCTGATTAGAACATCGTTCTCATAATTTTCATTCAGGCTTCCTACTTCCTATATAAAGAGACAGAGAAGAGTCCCCATCTTATTTCTCCAAGCCTGCTGCAATTTTGTGGCTTTCACCCCTACCTTCTCTATTCTAGTCAGAAGATTCCCAGTTTACATCACTGTTCCTTGCACAGGAGTCATTTCACAGCTTTGATTCTTATTTGCCTTCTCTGAATTCCATCAGGACAAACTCTGATCTTCCCACTGAGTGTTAATGCCAGTTTGGAGCCCATTATGTGAAGTTCATAAAGCTTTTTTCTATGTTCATCAATTTATCTGCACCTAATTCTTCTATCTGACATTCTGTGACTGAATGACTTCTTTTTTCTTTCTGCCTTTCCTCACAATTAGCTAGCACTTCAGTATGAACTCTCACAAATACCTCTCCAGTCTTGGTGCCCATGTTGTTCATGCCCTTTTCCAGGTGATGAGAATAAGAGACCCAGGTAGCATAATGTTGGGCATGCATAAAGGACACAGCTTGGGTTGGCTCTCAGTTTTAACGTACATCACAAGGCAAATTGCAAGATTTCTCCTAGTAATTCCATGCATTTTACTTTATTTGCCTGTCACCACCATGTAGGCAAACATGACATTATGTAAATGGTATATCTTATAAAGAGGAGAATTACATATAAGGTATAAAAAAAGAAAACCTGAAAGGACTGGGGTGGTTGTGTATAGAGAAGACAAGAGTGAGAAAACTTAATGGTCTTATAGCATGTTAAAGACTGCAACAAAGAAGAAGACAGCAAACTGTTGTTCAAGTCCATTGAGGATAGGACAGGGAGTAATGAGCTTAAATTGCTGCAGAGGAGAAAATGCTTTATCATTCAGGATAATTAACACTGGAAGAGGCTGCCTGGAAAACCGTGGACTTTACTTCACTGGAGGTTTTTCAAAAAACTTAGACAAGTATCTGCTAGGAAAAAGCAGAGCTGTATTTTTCACATCAGCTTAGGGTCTCAGATGGAACAGGGTTAAACAAGCAGGCTTCCTAGTGATGAAATATGGCAGAAGTGTTCAAATTTCCTTGCTTAACAGGAGGACTTAGGCCCTTAGTAAACATTATTTGTTTTTTGGAGCTGCTGAGCTCCTTCAAATTTCACTAGCTAATAGACAACATGTAGGTGTTCCCAGTCTTTGGCACCCCAGACTTGCTCCACTGACTCCAGGTCTACCTAAACCTGATTCTACCATCAGCTACACAGAAATCATTTTTCTCTACACAGTCAGAGCCAGGAGTCAGACTCAATGATCTTTGTGGGTCCCTTCCAACTCAGGTTATTCTGTGATTCTATGAAACAGGCAACTCACATTACCTGTGAGACAGACACAGGAGAATTTTAGCCTTTGGCTAATGTGGTGTTTTGGGTTGGCTAAAAAAAGAGTATTTTCCAAAGTTTTGTTCCCAAGACAGAATGGGGTTGTAGTGAGTCTTTGTGTCTCTTCCTTTGTTTTGGAGAGATGTGTTTGTTACTTTTTTATCCTGTCTGAAATGTAGAATATAAAGTCCCTTAAGAAGAGAAGGTAGCTTTCTTTTTTATTAATCACTACTGTCTGTGGTGTGGGGAAGCAGATAGCAAGGATATATCTGCCTTTGTGGGTGTATTACATAAATAATGCTAAATGGAAAACATGCTGATTGTGCTGAATGCTAACTAAACATGGATTGAAAATCTCTATGCCTCCAAAACACTTGTCAGTACAAAGGCAGAAAAATAGAATTACTTCTGCTCTGAATATCCCAGATAAATGCAGACACTCACCGGGATATCTGTATGTTTATGTGATAATGAAGAGTAAAAAAATACCTGTAAATTTTAGACATTGCCATAAACAAAATGCAGCAGAGTATCTCTGCACTGCACACAGGGTACCACAAGACGCAGTGAATTCCACTCAGAGATTAGGATTCAGTGTAAAGAAGTAAATGGCTGAATGTTTGTAATAGCTGCATTTGAACACCTGCAGTTTCTGGGAAGGGGCAAAATCTTTTAGATGAGGGGTTTAGATGAGAGAAAAAATAAATAAATAAATAAATGAAGCGTAATCAGAAGCAAAGCCAAAGCTCCAGGCTGTTGAAGCTGGAACAGTGCCGCTGGAATCATTTAAGCTCTGACAACCTGCAAAAGCAGAGATGCTGGTCTAGAATATTCTCAGAACACAAACCTTTTGTATTGTGCTGTCTCCATTATCAATGCAGAAATTGTTCACAGAGTCAGAAAAGATATTAGCTCTGAAAGAGACACACTACTAGCACTTTGGGAAGACTTCATGCCCTACAACTCTTAAGAATCAAGCAGGATGTTTCTGAATCAGGACTTTTTTTTGCTAAATCTGTCTTCACTCAAAGGAAGCACTATAAAATTAAAACTTCTGACAGGTATGTATGACAGTCTGCAACATTCCTCTGCACCGGCTAGGAAACTGGATGGTCCTATCTCTGTGATACAACTAAAGTATGAGGAATGAAACCTAATTCCCAGTTCATCTGTCGGTAGAGTAGGAAAGGTCAAAACTCTTGCTGAAAATGAACATTGCATGGATATAGGTATGCAAATGAAAGTCTACCCTTTGGAAAGAATGGATAATCCTTTAGTTGACTTCAAGCATTAAACTGAAATGCTATCTAGATTTTTTTTTCTCTTCACTAAAGCTAGAAACTCTAAATCTGATAGAAGGCAGGATCCCTGACAAGATTTCAATCTTGTAATTGTGTTGACATGATATGTTCAGATTGCTAAAAGCATTTCATTTTATGCCATATAACAGCTTGATTTAAAAAATTTAGCACTACCTAAAAATTAATGTTGTCTTTATCAGACAGATTGAAAACATTCAAATTATGGTTAATGGAGTCACCAGCACATAAGGATGCTTACAGGAGAAAGCCAAAAAAATGGAGTCCTGGACAATGTTGTTACACATTGCAAATTGTTACAAATGGAAAATCAGTACTAAGTTTGAAAATGGCAGAGTTTATTAGACACCAAGCCAAAGCAATTAACATTATAAACAATCATTTCATTAGATGCAGAGATGGTTGCAGAGATGGTTTTGCTTTTAATGATTAAAAATAAAAAATAAAAAATAAAAAAGTGCTCCTACTCTGAGAGACCATAAAGGACCTTTGTGAAATCCATTTCTAACTTTCTGCATAAGGTAGACAATCAAACTTACCTCGATGTAATCATGCCTAAAGCAGAGCCCTTCAGAAAATCTCCATTCTTTACTTGTGATTGGAAGTAGGCTCAAACATCCAGGCTTCAGGCCTGTCAGTGTTATTTGCCTGCTTGACAGAAGAGTCCTGGCTACAGTCAACAGTGTTTGAGTAGACATGATAGAAGTACAATAGTGCATAGCAGCCACTGTGACTCACAGAATAGGAGTCCTTTCCTCTCTTGCTGCCTTCTACAAAACAAAATAAAATGGTAGTGGGTGAATTGTGCGCTGTGCAGCTATAGCACATTTCTTCTTGAGAGGATGGAGTCACATTAGAGAAAACATCCCCTTCTTTGCCTTCTCCTGATGCCAGAACTCAGCACACATTGCCAGGGAGTGCAGAGGTCTCTCATGGTAAGAAGTGGCTTTGGTATACACGTAGGCTTACTCTTTTCTTTGTTTTGTTTTGTTTTTTATAGGCAGAAGAACTAAAGGATTGAGTATATTAGTCAAAATATGTCTACTCTTAATAGAGTAGCATGCAGCAAAAACAGCGTAAGCTTCTTAACCACTCTAAACTACATGAATACTTACTCTAAAAGTACTGTGTAATCCACTAAAATCCAAAATCTTTATACTCATCTCAAAAAAGAAGTATACTGTCATAATCTATCCTTTTAGATAAAGAAATAACAAATAACTGATAATTAAATGCATTAACAGTATAACGATGTTCACTGGGAATTTATTGAGTGAATCTCAAGATGGCAAAAAGAGTATACACCCGCTAGAGGTTCAAAAGCCTAAGAGAAAGAGTAAACAGAATTACATTAATAACTACTGACAGGAGTGGAGAATTTTATATTGCACAGAGATTTTCTAATTTGTTAACTCTGCCTAGTAGAATTGACAAAAATTACATTACTAGACAGCATGACCTCACGAAATATCTGTCTCTGTTGCTTTGAACCTTATGCATTTGACAATTGAATTCTACCTAAGGACAACAAAAGGGCTATTTATTTAAAACTCAAATATATGTATATATATATATTTTTTTACCTTTGTCATATCAAGTCAGTAGAAATAAATTACATCTTTATAAACAATCATATTGGGATAGTTATTAATGGACAGAGGCATTCCTCATTTTTCTTTTTGAATTGGTTAAAAGCAACTATAACAATGTATGTATTTTAAGCATTAAGGTTCATTTCTGTGAATTACATTTAGCACTTAAATGATAATAAAACCTTTCATTACACACAGAACAGCATTTTTGATCTAATGTGCTATTGCTGTGACTTTTCTCTTCTGAAATCTCTAAATATTCCCAGAGGTCAAATTATTTGGTGTAAATTGGCACATTTGTTTTTGTGTTGATCTTCAGTAAAACCTGTTATCTAAAAGAGAATACAGTCTAAAACCTTATGAAGAGTTACAATATATCTGAGGCCTCATTTATTGGTTGGTTGAATAGTAATAATATAAATTATAATGATTGTTCCCTTTCTGGAATTCTGATGTACTTAGAATTGTATAGGTTGGTTTCCAAAGCCCTTATGAATTTAATAGGCCCCATTTCTGTGAGTTGTAAACTTCTGCCTGAGCTGGTTTTTGGCACATTGTTCTGAAAGGGCAACAGTTTGGCTAGGACACAATACAATAAATGGGAAAATGTATGACTTACCAGGAGGGCAATTGCTCATAACAGATTAATGGATTCACTTAATATTTCTGTAAAGTCAACATCTCTTACTGCATACAAAGTGTCAGCAACCTATTTTTGCCACACTGGACACAGGCTCTGAAACCTGCTATGGAAGCAAGTTCAGCCTGACTGCTGAAACTTCTGTTGTACGAGCAAGGAATATTAACACACATACTTGAATCTTTCCCCAGGGGTCTAGTTTTAGACACAGAAAGATACAACAGAAGACAGCACAATGTGCCATGAAATGCTTGCAATAGCCCAATTGATCAGTAGCTTACATAGCTATCTGACGCTATACTGAAACCTTTAGGATTTTTTTTTATATGTGTTGTTTCATAAATCTGCCAAACAGTCTTTTTAAAGAACATCTGACAGTCATAGACCCAACAAGGAAGCAAAATGATTGCAGGTTTGTTCCAGTCAAGGGGCTGAAAATTGTGGTTTTGAAGCATCACTGGAAAAGCAATCCATTCACATATCTCATTTTCAACACTGTTGAATCCTCTTTAAAAAGTCAATATAGTGTTTTAAAAGCTGTCTGTGTAGCATTTTCACCTTCCTGAAGAAACCCTGTTGTTTCATGATATCAGTACATCTTCTGGTCCTCCCCTCCAATTTGAGGCTGGTCACTTACCTAGAAAGAAGAGAGCTTCTAGTTGGATTTGCTACGCGTGATTAAAAAACACCCTTCTCTTAAAAATGCTGATGATGCCCTTCAAACCTTTCACGGGTATTTTGATATATAAATACCAAAATCCTGTGGCACACAGAGAACAATCATGTATGTTGGTATGAGGACCTCTCCGACATGATGTCACTTACTACTAAACAACCTTCTCTGAAGTAAACCGAAGTGAGCACAAACTCTGCAAGGAACTAAAAAAATAATAATTTTTTTAAAATAAGATTTGTTTGATAGGTTTAAATCAAATTCCTTATTCCAGCATCTCCTGTAATAATGTAAGTGTTCATACTGGCATGTTTTCTCTAGCAACATTGATGCTGAAGTAAGGGCATTGAAATGTGTTACTTTTGTATAAGAGATAGTTGCTGTAAAGAGGTATTCACATAAAACAGGTGGGAGAAGAAACAGGGAAGCACTTATATTTGTTGTATACTAACATACAAGTAGTTGCAAAAGGCTGTAAACAGCTTGAAGTTATTAAAGCAATCTTGAAATTGGAGCTTCCAAATCACATTATGTTTGTGCTTATCAGTTTGGAGTTATTTAGGGCAATCTTGATGATACTAGTCCTTTTGGAGATGTCCATTGAAAGGAGAAACCAAGCAAAATTATTTAACTTTAAAACTGACCAGATGGACCACTGAGTACACCTGTTCTGAAGGCACATGAAGAAAACACATATGATAGGCAGCACAGATATAGGATTTGGGGTATCTGGGTATTTTCCCAGCTTGGAGGGAATGAGACAAGATTCTGGGCATGAGCTCTCCCTTGAAACAGCCTTCAGGCAAACAGGCTACAATTCCCCACGTTCAGAACATTCAACTGACAACGTTTATAAAAAGCTTTGAGATTTTTAAACAACAGACGAAATTTAAATGCAGCACAGGGGCTAACCATCTTTTATGCTTTTTTGTTGAGGATCCACAAGTGAGTACCCCTGAGTTATTATTCACCAAACATTACAAAAAGAATTAAGTATTAGCCCATTTTTAAAGATGAGGAAAAGACAAACATTAGGCTTTATATATATATTTCACCAATACAGGTGTATAATGAAATTAATAGGAAGACAATACCTTTCATATATATAGGATAGTTCTTTATCAATTGTATTATGCAAGCACAGATTCAGATGAAATCAAAGTGGAAACAAAACATTTAGTCCTGGATTTCTGTCCCATAATTGGAGAGGTGGGGTGCAGGGGGGGCAGGGAAGGATCCTCAAATTAGCCAGATGAAATTAGTTACAATTCATTTTGTAAAATATGCAAATGAAAATTTACTTTTCTTTCGTATCTGAGACTGAAAAAAAAAAAAAAAAAAAAAAAAGTATTGATTTATATTTTTATTGCTACACATAACCAATCCATCAGGGTTACTATACTTGCATTTTATTTTTAATTTTATCTTCATCTGCTTATGCTTTTCCTTTTGTTCCTTAGCCTTCTCTGGCTTAGATTATTTTTTTTTACTTTACTGAAAGGAGCTTGGCTTTTGAAAAGAGGACATTTTCAGATGTACCCATCATCTGGCATAGTTAAGACCCTAAATCCACAGCTGGAACATTTCCAGCTGGCCAAGTAGTTGAAACTAAATAGTGTATCCTCTTATCACAGAAATGTAAAACTATGTGATATTGAAATAGGACAAGACTAGTATCAATGTAACACAATTATCTGTATAACCCAATATCATTTTGTCCAAAGAAGCATGGAGATTCCTTATGGACACTGTACATATTTTTGTGAACTACTTGACTAAATAAACTGCACTGTTTGCCATGACAATCCATTGAAGCTACACTTTCTGATTTTTCCACTGAGGTTGATTGAGAAGTGTGAAAAACCGACATTTGTTCCCAGACTTGCGCAGCTGTGGGACAATAACACATCTGAAAACTGGAGGAAAAACAAATTCAGAACTAGCATAGCCCTGGAGATTTCAAAAACGTTGCCCATCATCGCAGTCAGAGCCCCTTCTTAGACAGGCACTATTACCAAATTGAGTATATACTGATGCGAATCATTCCATGAAACTACTTGCAAGACATGAACCATCACATGTGGCTATAAAATCTGCAACTGCAATTTATGTTGAAGAGTTCTTTGATTGTAATTAAACTCTAATTCCAAGACAGGAAAAGCGAATTGTCATGTTCTCCACATGGTATTTCATTTTCAGATGCTGTTCCTTCACCTTTTTCATCTGGAGGCATGACTCTGGAGTACAAATTATCAAAAGTGAGCTATAATTTTGGATCTGGCAAAATAAATAAATAAATATGGGTGACTCATAGACACTATGCATCTGTTATCATAACCCTAAACACATGATTATCTGGTTGATTGAAGTCACAGTTTCTACATGAAAAAAGATGCAGTTTCTGCTTTGAAGAACACTTTAGCTTCGATAAATAATCACAGGCATTCTTTTGCAGCTTATGACTACAATCAAGGTAAAGTATAAAGTACTTGGTAAGTGTCAGGTGTCTTTTGAAGAAAAAAAGATTATATGGGCTTGAAATTTAAGACCCAAAAATTACAAAATAAGGTATGGAATAGATGTAATCTTTCAGTAAAACACTGTATATGGTGTAAAACAAGTAATACAGACTTAAAATCAAGAGTTAGGGATTCAGGCAAAAATTCTAAGTAAGGAATTGGAGAACGCCAAGTGCTGACAGTGAAGGCAGCTCTCTACTTTTTGGAATTTTTAAAGAATCAGTCCTGGGACTGATGTCAAACAATGTTTTCATAATTTATATCAACCAAAAGAAAAATATGGCAATGAAGTTTCCTAATGAAGTTTGGACACTATACTGAAGAGAATCGGTACATCATGTGAGAACAGCATGACCTTTAGGAAATAAGCAATAAAAATTGGTCAAAATACAAATTTAATTCTAAAAATAGAGAGAGATTCTGATTTTCTGAACAATGACAAAAGTTTCCAAAATTTTCTGAGCTGCAGACAATATAAAAAGAGAATAATAAGTTTGAAACTAGTTGGTTTATATATATACATATATATGTGATAGAAGAAAAAACTTTTTAATACTCTAGTAATTATTGGGTGAATTGCTCCACAATCAGCAATCTGTGACGGACTCCCTGTATCTCCTCTGGGACTGCATCAATGAAAAGCCTGAGATGCCTCCTTCCTAAATTTGGCCCCTCAAAACTCACATTCAGCTTCCACTCAACCCTGAGGGTGCCTAAAATGGCCAGGACTCCATCCACATACCCACCCCAGGTCTTAGCCCTACTAAGCTCACAAGGCAGCATAGCCCCCTGCCCCACTTGCAGTACGGCCGAGACTCCCAAATAAAACCAGTCAAATCACAAAGCTGAGCCAGAGAAGGGTGCACTCTCTCATCCTGTTTGCTCACTGCTCTGTCAGTACTCACCTAAGCTCTAAGTAATCTGTCTTCCCTTCCTAATTCTGCAGGAAGATACCCTACGGCACTGCTCATTTACAATTTATTTCAAAAAAGAAGGGCTTCCTTGGGTCTTCTTACTAAACCTAGGCTTTTGAAGGAATAATTGAAAATTTAGAAAAAGGAGCCCTTACCTCAACACATGCTCTCAGTATTTTCAATTAGGTATTCAATGACTGAGTCTAGCACTGACCTTTCTCAGGGAAATACCATTGCTTGGAGGCTATAAAATCATTCTCACACTTATTTGCCATGGTCTAGAAAGCATTTCATTATTTTAAATACAGTGGAAGTGCAACAGGAGGAATTGAGAGCTGTGCCCTATATTCAGGCTGGGACACCTCTGCAAAGCAAACATTTCTGTTCTCCTTGCAAACTGCAATTTCTAATGGGCTACAGCTGAACGGAAACTTTCCAGCACAAAGCTAGCTGCAGCAAAGCCACACTATTCTCTGTACAGACTGCCAATGGCTCCAGTTGACTGGGCCATAGGTAAATGTTCCTTAATTTCCTGCCACTGCTAGCAACCTAAACACCTCATAGGTAATGTCAGACTTCGCTGTGCAGCTGCATTACTTATGGAAATCACACTTTCCACCAGAAATTTTTGGCTGGCAAAAGAAGTAAACTTAATTCTGATTTGATACATTCCCTGAAGGATTTGTGGTTGTTATTTTTTGTTCCAGTTGCTTCCTTGTTCAGCACAAGTGCAGTGAATAGGCACCAAGCTGCCAAAAAACCTTCAACACCTTCAGTAATTGAGTGCTATCTCTTAGGCACCTCAGTACCAGTCACCTTGGGATTAATATTTACTCCACAACAAAGTAGCTAAACTTTAATTCCCTTTTTCATGTGAATAAAGCCCCTGAGTCAATGATTAAATCAACCTGTTTTTCAAACACTCAGGAGCTGTGAAGCACGTGTTTTGTAACAGCAGCCAACCAAACTATGCGAAGCTTTCATTTTTGGTTAAAGCCTCTGCAATGTACTTTTTTTCCTTAGGGGAGACTGAATTGCTAACAAAGTTAAAGAAACTTTTCTATCTTTACTTGCCAGTATCAAACAATATTTTCTTCAGTTTAGAAACAATTGCAGCTGTGACCAATTTGGCAAATCTGATGAATACCCTGTGCATGTCTCCTAGCTGAGAGCTAATTGATCATTTCCTTCATCCCTAATAAAATACATCTATTTAAATATAACTAACTAAATAAATAGTTCCAGCATTGCAAACTTAATGATAAATTTTTCTGTACTTTGGGTAGATCCATGATAAGGCATATTCTTGCCAAATAATACATCACTCGATGTGTCTTTGTACTTCACAAGGATCTGTACATGACAAAACTGGAACCTGAAATGCATGAAGAGTTATTTGTATGTAATTGTAATCATATTCTACAATGAATATTTCCTGCTTAAGATGATCCAAAAGTCCATCCTTTTCTGTACTCCTTTAAGAAAGACATTTTTTAACCAGGAATTTGTAAAAGGAGGTGTTCAGAAACTGCTATATTCACAATACAAAATTAGAGAGAAATTTTATTCATATTCACATGTATTATATTCACAATACAAAATTCCTGTAATTCATAGAAAAGGTATAGTAAGTTCTACTGATTACCTCATTCAAGGAATTTCACCAGCGTTTTTGGATTTTAATTTTTCATGCATGTTCTGAAACAGTTCTTTGCAAAATCCTAGTATATAAAACAGTTGAAGAATTAGTTCCTTTTATGAGGGAAAAAATAAAAAATAAAACAAACAAAAAACACTTTGTATTTCCCTAATGTTATGTTTACTTACTTGGTAAATTTCTATTGCAGAGAAATCTTTCTGGAGGCAAAATAAAGAGCAGTAAGAGAGTTCAGCCAATTAATTGGCTTTATTAGTCTGGACATCATTCAGCACCTTGTAGGGTTTTTTTGTTTGTTTACAGGGAATACACAAAGTATCTTACCGTGTACCTGCTTCTCCATGGTCCCAAACTAATTGGGCCAATGTCTCACAAATTGCCTAATTGGCTGAACATTCCTAGCCTTCTGATTTTAATCAGGGACACATGGTGCATATCAATAGCCTGCTTCATTACGCCTGAAGAAGATCCAGGCTACTGTCCATTTTCAATTAAATTGCATTTTAAAAGAAAAGCAACTTGACCTTTTGGAATACTGCATAATAGGTTTAAAAACTTAAGCTGCTTTTCCTCCTTTTTTTTCTTTTTTTTTTTTTTTTTTGGCTTTCCTGGTATAACTAACAAATAGAAATAAGCACCCCTTATTGCAGTATATCAACACGGAGCAGCCTTTCACACAGCAGTGGATTAGCTGCATCATTTTGTGATGATAATAACACCTGGAAAAAAAATCAATTGCATAAGAGTATACAGAGTTGTGTCTCTCTAAAGCCTCAGAGCAACCTGTTAGTATTTATTTTATAGATGGACCTAGAAGCTACAAAGAGCAGGCCTGACCAAATCACGTCAGAGGGCTCCAATCCCAGAAGTTTCATCCTTTAAACAGACAACTGTGGGTAAGAGAAAAACTTTGGAAAGGCATTGATAAAGGTATATAGCAGGTCTGTCACAGAGCTGGCAACAGAACATGCATCCTTTCTATGATGCCAATTCAAATGGTCAAATTAATTTCTTTCTCTTTAATTGTGTCTCATATTGAAGCATCCATTATTCCAAGATTCTTGTGATATCCCTGCAAGGCTCTGAGGCAGCCCAGAGCTGCCTTGTTCAGCCCCGAGCAGAGCAGTCCGAGGGGAGGCCTCATGGCAGCCTGCAGCTCCCTCACAGGGGAGCAGAGGGGCAGGCGCTGAGCTCTGCTCTCTGGGGACAGCAACAGGACCCGAGGGAACGGCATGGAGCTGGGACAGGGGAGGGTCAGGCTGGGTGTTAGGGAAAGGTTCTGCACCCAGAGGGTGGTCAGGCACTGGGACAGGCTCCTCAGGGCAGTGGTCACAGCACTGAGCCTGCTGGAGTTCCAAAAGCATTTGGAGAGACACATGCTCTGATTTTTCAGGTGGTGCTTTGGGGACCCAGGAGTTGGACTTGATGATCCTCATGGGTCCCTTCCAACTCAGATATTCTATGATTCTGTGATAACTTTCCTCCACTTCAGATTTTAGGGGTTCTTTTCATCTATGATTCTGTGATCTATCTGGGGTGACAGCAGTTGTCAGCCTGTACAGTTCCATGTGTGATCCAAAACAAGAACCAAACTAAGAGCTATACATTAGGTAGCCAAAGGCATCACCACTCTGGAACTTTTAGCGACTACATAAGATTTAAAAAGGATCCTGTTAAATAATGAATAGAAAACTTGAGAAGTTTTTACTGTTAAATATCAGCAGTTCTGGGAAAGCTGGAAGCAAAAGAAAAATCGCATCCCTCCAGTATGCAATGGCAGTGTTGTTGGAAACCTCTCTGCTCTCTTAAGCTGTTGGGTTGTGTTGAACAGCTAACTGATTAGAGCACACTCTTCTCTGTAACATTAACAATCTGTAATTCATGTGCCCCAGGGTTTAGGAATAATATTTTTCTTCATATTGAATGTCACAATGGTTTGTGTGAGTGAAATGTGACTGTGCTTTCTAAAGCTCGGGAACAGTCCCACACATACTGTGCTTTTCCATCATCAAATGACATGAAAGCATAATACAAAAACAAACACAACAATAAAACTGAAAAATATATATATATATTCACTAAGAACAATAGCAGTACTAAAGGGTACACAGCATCCCTCCAGATTGAGGTCAGAGGAAATTTTAGTTCATGTAATTGATTATTATACACTTTCAATGTCCTTGACCTACATCAACACAACTATCCTCTAATGTACAACTGTAAACAAGAACCTACACACTCCCACCTAGGAATTCATCTGGCAAAGACAAGAAAGCTACTCTTAACTCATGTTTGAATCATTTTTTTCTTTATTGGCAGATTCTTCACTGAAAGTCAATGCATTCTCTTCGGAAGTACATTTTCTTCAAGCAGTCGTGTGTCCCTTCCCCCCCCCCCATATAGCCAAAGGTCTCAAAAAAAAAAGGGAGGTGAGAAATTAAACTTCTCAGAAAAGAAATGTACAATATGGACAGTATAAGAATATAATATAAGAATATATATATAAGAATATATATATATATATATAAGAATATATAATATAAATATAAGAATATTTATAGAGGCTCCTCCAGGTTCTTTAAATATTCTAACTTGGATGCTTGGAAGGAAGTACCATTCTATTTTCACTGACGACAGAGAGAGACTTGGACTGTCTTGGCTAAAGTTAGGCTCTGTGAATTCTGCCACCTCTCACACTTCTGTCCTACATATATGTCCTACTTCATAACATAGACCCCCAAACACCAGAGTATAAAGTTAGGTGAGGTTTTTCCAAGCTTACACCAAAAATGTTTGTGGATAGTTCAACTAGACTGCTAAAGGCATCAGGATCTAGGAGCAACGAGACAAACTATTCTTTGTTGTTCTCAGGTGCTCTCTCTCCTGAGCAACCAACCAGACACATCTAGATCCCATAGCAGCTAGCTGACACTAATTACATCCAGGCTAGACAGAAGACACAATTTTGAAGTGAAGCTAATTAGGCATTCCAAAGACTTACCAGATAATATAGTGAGTTTGTTGTCACTGAGTCTTGAAGCAAAATGTAGTGTCTTTCTAAAGACACATTCTTCATCTCAAGAAATATTGATGCTCAGATTACGGAGTTCAGTTCTTTGGTCTGGTTTGTACAAGAGGTCAGATGAGCCCATCTTAATGATCTCTTTTAGCCTCTAAATCAGTAAATATTTCCATGATGAGCCAGAAAAATAAGTTGATAATATTAAAGCAAAAGAGTAAAAAGAATGAAAGAAGTTGGTTTTGCCTATTAACATTCAGAAGTGGGATAGAAATCAGTCTTTGAAGTAATATTAATCGTGAATTATTTAAAAAGCAGAAGAAAATGATAACACTAATTAAGAAGAAAAGTACTACCAATGCTTAGCCACTTTCTTCATCCCCATGGAGGTCAATATTATCCGTGGTTTTCGTCGTTTTGATTGATTCATACTAAAGTTCACAAAGTATCTTGCTTTCTTCATGAGGTTATCCCACACCTTAACAGATTTTGTTATAAAGGCAATTTCTCTGACATTCAGCTGATACTTGACTCCTCCAAGAGTCAATATGTGTAGATCTGTCTAGGAATACAATGTATGCATAGCAGAGAGTAGACAAAATCTCAGAAAAACAAAAACCATCTTGTACAAGACCATTTTCACACAGTTTGAGTGTTAGAAAACTGACACTCAATGACTCAAAGAAGCGCTAATCTAATTCATCTTCAATATTTAAGGATAAGTTTTTAAAGTCATGTAGGGGACTTTGAATACAGTGATTCAAGTAGATAAAGGGACTATGAAGGTAACTGAGAAAGGGATTTACCCAAGTACGTACAAAAATGCCACCACTGACTTGGTTGACTATCTCCAGCTGTTTTATATTCACCATATATACAAAATAAGTGACATGTTAAAAGAATAAAAGGAGTCATATCTATGTGTCTCAACTGCAAAATGTAGATTCTCCCCACCTAAGCCCCCCCACGCCCACCCCTCCAAAAAAAACAAACAAAAAAAAAAAAAAAAAAAAAAAAAAAAACACCTCTTACTCAACAGGTAAAACTTAATTTCATCACCTCATGGCCTGCTTCATCACTGCCTGCCTTTTGTCAGAAGGAGAGTGGTCGTTGTTCTCCAGAAGGAATTCCACTCTTTTTCTTTCCACTCTTTTTCTCAGCACTTGACAATACCAGCTTCCAAAATGATTTCAACAGTTTGGAAGATGATAATTGCCAAATTGGGTTACAAGCGTTGCAAAGAACTTACAATTTTTATTGGGTTCCTTACCCATTTGCCAATGCAAATGTATCAAAAATGTCAGTTTTGCTTCAGTTCCTGTTAGACAAGATTAAAAAATAAAAGCAATAAAATTTATTCTAGCAAAACAAAAGACAATGCTCCAGATTATGAAACAAAAAACACTCTTAAATTAAAAATATCACAAAAAATAAATTTGCATTTATGATGTACCTTACAAAACTGTTCCTTCTTTCCTTAAAACATTCAGAGGAAACATAGCAACTTTTAAAGAGAAGGTAAGGACAAGGGTCTCCACTTTTGCAGGTATGTCAGGCATACTGTGCAAACTGAAAAACATCACTCAAAAGAACTGTCCTTCCAAACGGGACCTCGTTGAGCCTTTATTCAGAAACAGAAGCTAAAAGGGTAGCAGATCATTCATTCCGTGAAACATTTTCATTTCCAGTTGACCTAAAAGGTTAGCTTGGAAGCTGGCAATCTATTCTTCATAAATATGCTTTTCTAACTTTTAATATGATTTCAGCTTTTCTTGAAGACCTTTCCTGACATACTAATAACATAGATGAGAGATTTTGCCCTGAGAAGCCTTCTTGTTCTTTTCTATTAGTTTGGGAGTTTGACTGTCTCCAAACTCGGGAGAAACACAGACAAACTCTACAAATTATGTTCATGTTAATGTTTAAGTATTTGAAGTAATGCATGGTACTTCAGTAAATTATGAAGTGCCCAAAGGTACTCACAGAAATATCTCATTTCTGTGACAAACATCATCCCCACACTAAACTCTCAGACAGTGTAAACCAAGTAATCCTCCCCCTTTAAAGGTTAAATCCACTAGTCTCAGAGCACACCTAACAGACTAATCTTCGTTGAAAACAAAGTGGCAGTTTCCATTTTCTCTCATAAGACCCAACAGTTATACCTCCTATTCACAGAAGGCATGTTCATCTCTCTCACCTGGCTCAAGGACTTAAAACCTGCAGCACTTGCTACTCTTGAGAATCTTCTAACTAATAAGCCTAGAGGGTTTTACAGGAAATATTTATCTGGCCAGCTATGAGAGTGCATGAACCTAAAAAGTTAGAGTCCTGTCTGGGTCCCAATACAGAAGAACATGCCCTCGGCCTCTGGGCAAAACAAAGAAATTTCAAACTTTCTTAAGCAAGGAAAGAAAACTGAGACCCATGCTTCTCAGCTAAATACTTCTACCAGTATTAGCAGGAGTCACACACTTACTGTGTTCAGTTGAAGTCTCTTTAGGGCATTTTAAAACAGCTGCAGGACAAAGGGTAAAGAACCCTTCACCAGCACCATGAAGGGTTGCCATACTCACTATTGCATTGCCTGTGCCACCTCTTGGTCTGAGCGTGGTAGGAAGGAGGGCATAAACCAGTCACAATATAAACCAAGGAAAGGGAAGCAGCAGTTCCTTAAATCTTATTGCTCTCAGTTTTTTTATTTTTTTTTTCCAGTTTTTTTTTTTTTTTTTTTATTGCAGCTCTCAGTTTCTGTGCTGCAATTTGCTCTTCTGAAAAAGAAGATGAAATTCACAGCAGCGTTGGGAGCACTAGCTGGTCAACACTTATAAACATAGCTTAAGGCATAAATCCACTTTTTGATCAATATGACTTCAATGACTGTTAAACACGATCAATCCTATTCTCCCCTCAGGTACCTGTTTGCAAATTAGATTTTCAGTGAGTAAAGTATGTCAAATTTATTACAGAACAGTATTGCCCTCCTGTGGCCACAGACTATTCTGAAGAAATGAATCTTAAGAGATTCACTTCTTTATTTATTTGCTTGCTTCTTGCACATCACCCCAGAAACACTGGGCAATCTTTTTGAAAAGAACTCAGAACTGGGAGACTCACCTCTGAACCACTCCAAAATTTAGATCCAGAGCTGCGTTTGGCATGTTATGGCAGAGCAGCTGAACAAAAAGAGTAAGAAGTAGATATGATGCCAGTCCCTCTGTCTCTTTACATTTATCCTGATGATGTTATTCATATAAAAAGTTATGATTCTCTCTCATCTTTGGTGGTCATGTTTAATAGCAACATGCCTTTCTGTGCACCATCAATTATTCAGTCCTCTTCTACATTAGATTCATTTGCTTTTTTATTAACCCAAAGTAGAAGTATATCCTGCTCACTTTCAGACTAAGAAGCAGCCCTTTAACCCTTCCCTGGGAGTAAACATTGGCCTTCCAGACTTTACCCCAAATCCATCTAAGCAAGCAGATTCCCTCTGACTTTAATGCCTTTGGATTAGGTCCCTAGAGTCACACCTACACGCAAAGCCTGACGACAGAGACTAGAACACAGTGTAGACGCACACAAGTCAAGGAGTGACACAAGGCTCCCTACAGCAAAAAGAAGGAAAACCAGGCTACAGAATCAGTGTGCAGAGCAGAAGAGAACATCCCACCCATGAATACAAACAGCATTCTTAAATCCCCATAATTTAGGCAACCAGTACAATTTAACAAACAGAACTAGCATTTTCACAGGTAAAAAACATAGGAATTGAACTTCTTAAGTATTGGATCAGCCATATAGCTGGAGAGAAAATTGTTGCAACAAAGGACCTATATATATAAATGACAGGATGGATGTAGATTAAAGCAGTCTAAAATTTTCACTGTTAAGTCCAAATGCTCTTGAAAATCGAGTTACAGTTTATGTGAAGATTAATTGCTTTTGATGTAGTCCGTGGAATGTGCTTGACCTGATCTATTTTACCTGCCAATAGTCAGTTAATATGACTCAGCTTTTCTGTCCAGCTGTCAGGGCTGGAGAAAAGAAGGATAAGGATTTCTACCTTTCTTTTATGATTGCCAGCTATGAGGTATAAAAATTACTTACCTTTTCTTTCTCACAGATGGTATTTTTCTGACAGTCTCCTCACTGACATTGTCAGTGCTGCAACAAATGTAAAGAGATTATTAAAAGTATATATGGCTATTTTATTTTAAACCATGACTATTCATGTCTGACCCTCATACCTCTTCTGTGGCATGGTACAGAAATAATCCCATGTGATCAAATGCTCCGATACAGCAAAATATGAATCAAATCTTATCACTAATTCTAATTTTTAAAAGTATGTGGCAAAGACCTATATTCTGAAACTGATTTGGTGATATGGTGATAGGGAGGAAGTCCCTATGAACTTTAATAGGGGAAAATCAACTCCAAGAAGACAAGGAGTCAGTCAAGTCTGTCTTCAATTTATACATGTATTTCAGTATTTCCTGCTCCATGATCCTTGTGTTCTCCACTGAAGTTGGAGACTCACTTGCAAATAATCCATACAACCAAGGAAAGCCCATAAATACATCTGAATTCAAAATTCCTCAAAAAAAATAAAATAAAAGTATGTTTCTGGAAAACATACTACCCAAAACAGAGGACAAATAGGAACCCTGGGCCATGACCTAATTACTCTGCCTTGGCTGTAAATCATCTATCTACTGCAAGGTATTTAACAATGCACAATCTATAACACAATTTTGTTCCAATTAAAATAAAATCTACTTTCTTTTGGGATAAGTATTGACTGCAAATTTTCCTAGCTGCTCTATATTTATTTCTGATAAATGAACTTTAATGTTAATCTCAAGAGAAATGCTATCTGCTAGCATTATATTCCAGAAGAGTCTATAGTACATGATGGGAAAATAAGGATTATATACCCAGCTGGGTATATTTAGAGAGAGGGCAGGATAATGAATAACTCTTAGTCTCTTGGAAGTATATTAAATGGCCTTTACATATGCTTTCCTTCCAAAAACATTTTGTGCAGACCAAGCATGCAGAACGGCAGGCTGGAAGCAGAATGTTTGAAAAGGTTTTACTGAGGTCACAGTGAACATTGGCCACTTATTACACTTAATTCAGTGCAATAAATGCTTATAGATATGTGCCACTTAAGACAACACTAGATAAATTAGTTTTATTAGCATTTGGCTTAATTGGGCAGATAACCAATGTCTTCTGAATGGAGGTATAAAAACAACAGCATTTTTCCAGCTCAGGCTCCACTGCTGTGTTACAGCAAAGACGATTAGTGGCCACATCTTCCAGCAACATCCTCTACCACAGATGGAAATAGATAGACATTCAGATTTCATTCTGAGAACCCTGAAGTCTTCTTCCATTTCCTTTTGTGTACCTTCTTCCTAACCTTGTAGCAGTGAACAGGCACATTTTCCTTCTCACTCCCAAGTGAGATTTTCCTTCTCACTCCCAAGGACAGCACATTTGGATTGTTCACTTTACTTTTCTGTCTTTCCTGATCAGCTTTTATTTTTATTTTGGATGTTGTCTAGGAAAAAAAAGAAAAAAATAGAAATGATTAAGTGGCTCACATTTAGATTTCCATTTATTTATGTTTTTGGCTGGTAAATATGTCATCTGTAGTGTTTAATATTAGTTATGCTACATTTAACACTATGCAGAACTATTCTTTTCATTTAACCACTTTTCCACCAAAAATAATTTTCTTGACAATTACACCGATTTCTTTGTTGTAGTCTATCTTGCAGAAGCAGGAGAATCCAACTGAAACAACAGGGTACAACAGCAAGATGCCTCCAGCTTGTGCAGGTTTGTCTGTCTTCCTTCCTGCTTTTTGACTCAGACTATAGCAAAGAAAGTCACTTTGTCATCCCTTTCATAGCTCACACTGATCAGTTATCGTGTATTTCTTCAGTACTTCTTGCTCTGTAGTGCAACCCTACCTGCACTCCTCTATAGCACGTCTCTACTTGGACTGCATATATATCAGGCCAGAAACAAGTCTTTTTCTCTGGCTCATACGTTATTTTCAGGCTGTCATAACACTACAAACTAAAAAAAGATTAGAAGTGTTCTCATTCTTGGGACTGGTGTAATCTCAACTCCCTCTACAATTATTGTCCTCTTGTTTCATTCCGCCCAGGTAAATGTCCAGCCACTGCTACCTGGATATTATTCATTTGAATGCTTCATAGCCAATATGGATAACAAGACACCCTGAAATTGGTGTTTGGCTCATGAAATCCTTCTAACTGAACTGTCTTTTTTCCTTCCTTGCGGAATTACTCTGATGCTTATTGTGAAGCACTAAGATCTCAAACATAGCAGGTGATGTAGAAATTTTTTTTAGCTCTTAAACCTTCTTTGTCTTCTCTGGAGGAAGAGTATTTCTTTCAGCTGGACTGGAATATCCCATCTGTTTAGTTGGCTCAGTTTTCTACAGCTCCCATGACCCTTCTTCCACCTAAACAGCTGAAACTTCAGAAACAGTAATTAGAATGAAAACTACTCCTTTTACGCTCTTGAGTGCTCATGCCAGAGCTCGTAACACTCTGAAATGGCAAGCCAGCTTTGAAGGCTGCTCACCAAAAATTCAACCCCCACGTAACAGTAACTTGAAAATTACTGCTGCTCCACTTTGGGAGGTCTGACAACAAATACCCAGAAAATAAAATGTTTATTGTATGGTTCAATAGATACCAATGCCGAGCTACATCTAAATAATGCAGAACTGTGACATACAACTCTTCCTTCTGCATCTCGGAAGAGTGTGGCAGTTCAAACAAGTTTTGAAAGGTATAGCTATTACTTGCTAAAATTTGAAAAGTATATAGGTAATGAAGGGAGAATGGGAGGAAAATAAAGGGATGAAGGCATGCATTACACAGCTATACTTGAAAAGTTGTGTTGTGACAATAACAGAATTTGAAGGAAGCTCATGAACATACCTAAACAAGGGATGACATAGCCAAAGTTAGATGGGAAGAGGAAGAAAAAGCAAACAAAGCAAGAGGGAGAAACTATTCAAGGTGGCAACATAGCCAAATAAAAACACATACGTTTGCTCAATACTGAAGACCTCCTGTTGTCACACGTCATAGTGACAGTCAGCATTATACAAGCCATCACGATTCCTGTCCTACATTTCTGCAGGAAAAAGAAGGATCAAGTTAAACGGCAAAAATACCTTTAAGGAGCCCTTGACTAAGTTCCTGATAACAAAAGACACAGTTGCTCTGACAGAAACCTGAAGTAAAGGAGCACATCTGTCAGGTTTGTTTCTACTCTGCACTGCTGAATTCCCCAAAGGATCATTCAGGAGGAACAGAGTTCCAGTCAATTATTTGTTATAGTTTTATGAGAAAATAACGCAGCACTTGGTATTCAAGGACATGACACTTGACATTTTTCAGAATCCTTTCTGTTATTCCATGTTCTGTTTCATTAAACTGTTCTTGCATTTTCTATTGAACTACACCAAAACACGAGTTGCACTGACAGGCTCCATCTCAGAGAGCAGCTGCATTTCACTGGCAGGTGAGACACCTGTTAGCAATTAGTTTGATTGTGGGGTGGGTTTTTGTGCACTCATTGTTTATTTTATACTAATTATTTACAGCACAAACTCTATTTAAAAACTTACCTATATACTTCATATTAAAAATTGAAGCAGTCACACAACAGAATAGTAAAGTCCATGGTGGTACCAAAAGGATCACAAAACAATGAGGGTTGCCAGGATTCTGATATGAGTGCTTGAGAAAATGTCTCTCAATCTAGAGCTCAAGTTTATTCAGTCCCTAAACTCATTGAAACAATTCAAGATTCCACCTACAAGATCCATGTTATCACCTCAGCAGTCATGAAGAAAGAGCCATTAAAAGCATTCATTGGGAATTGGATAAAAAGGAAAGTTGGATCCACCACAGCAGCCTGCAGTTATCTAGAGCTGTAGCAAAGAGGACTAACACAAACAGCTAAGAATGCCAATAAGAAGCAGATTTCTTCCCAAAACAACTCAAGGTTCACCTGATTCAGACACAACAATCTCTTCTAGAAGGGCAGAATTCATAACCTGGTTTTGATGCGTTTATCTTTAGCAACAGCCCTAAACAGGTTAGCTAAGGAAGCAATTTCAACAATATAATAGAGATAGAAAACTGTTAACACATAAGAATTAGCTACTCCAGAGAGATGTTTTACAGTAACATTATCCCAACACTTGTTTTCTTCTATCACTAAAATTAAATGCATGGGAGAAAGGATGCACTTTATGAGAAAGCACATTTAAAAATAAATTTCAAGCTGGTTAATTCTCCTTGATGTTCCAGTAATTCCATTAAAGACATAGGTAAGATGTTAATGTAATAACAACCATTTCCACTGTCTATTTTTTCTGCGTGTTATATGATTCATTTTCTTCAGGTTGACATTGTTTAACTTCCCGCTTGAATGCACAGAATTAAATCCAAGGAAAATAAAGAAGTTGTTTCAGAAAAAAAAAAAAAAAAAAAAAAAAAAAACAGTAGCATAGTTTAATTTAACTTAAATGGATCGAGTGGGGGGGAAAAAAAAAAAAAAAAGGCATTATCCACACTACAATAGAGTAGTTTTCCTATGATTCAGACTTGGAATGAAGCAGACCTAAAACGTCAGACTGGAAAAGGGTTTGCTTAGACAGGGAGTTGAGAGTCACCCATGCAGAGAATCAGAGACAGATGCTGTGACGAGGGCTGCTCGTCAAATGGAGTTTGCAGAGAGAAGGAAGGTTACAAAGCTCTTACAGGTACAGCTGTAAGCCTTCAGGCCTTCTGTGGAATGAATGCATAGCGTTTTCAGACAGCTGTGATGTCCTATCACTGTGAGCTGTTGCAGACTCCTGAAGGGAACATCAGAAGAATCCAGCTACTGGTAGCCTGGCTGAAGTAGTCAAAATTTATGTCTAGAAGCTGAACCTTAACAGAATATATGTTCTTACAGAATCATCCATAAATCAGAGACTTACAGAACAGAACCCAGTGAAGGAATAGGCTTAATCCCTTGACAAACAGGATTGTACCTTCACGAGATATTTCAGCCCAGGTAGCCCAGATATGATTAAGTCCAGGGCTGGAAAACCTAAAGCAAACCTGAATAAGTGCTCTTTAATGTAAAGCAAATGAGTATATAAGAAACTATACATCTCTATGAAAAAGCATGTGTAAGATCCAGAAATATGCTCTCTCTTCTGTTACTAAAAGAAAGTAAAAGAAGAAATAGGATCCCTCTGTGCTTACAGGTCTATACTGAGAAGCAGACACCAGACATAGATGTTGTTTTGGGTCTCTGAACAAAGACAATCGGGAAACTCCAAAGCCATCTTGATTTGAAAGGTTCCTGTGCTATTAATACTCAATATTAACTTGAATGTGTTTTACCAGCAGAGACTTCGATCTTTATATGGCCAAAAAGCTTTTAAACTGCTAAGACCTAATCCTAAATACAAATAAAATCCTGCAGAGCCAAGCAGAGCCAGCAAGATTACAGTGGTATTAAGGTACACTTGTGGTTTTCTTCACAAGATCAGTCTGTAGCTAACCGCTGTGATGTGTACCACAGGGAGCTTTAGTTTGCAGCCATCACTAGTATAGGATAGACAGATGCTTTTGAGCCAGTTTTACCCTTCTGTCACATTTCTTACACTGCTTTGGGACTGAATCTCATCATTTAAAGAACATGTACACTCTCCTGCAGAATAACAGCTGATTTTTACATTTGGATGGATCTTTAGTTATATCACGCCTTGGCTAAACTCTATTAATTAACACACAAAAACAAGAGAAAAATTTATTTTTCTAGGTTAGTACTAGATTCTCCAGAAATGTGTTAACACTATTGTTTCTCTTCCAAATGGGTAGGACCTAAAAGTTAGTTGAGCATCTGTCCAAGACATCTGTTATAATGTGTTTAATTTACTAAACCAGTAAACATTGTTGGATTTCTGGATTAGCCTTCTTGCAAATGAGGAAAAGAGCATTTATAGCACAGATATAATAAAGGCCTTAACTAAACTTAGTCAAGAAATGCAGGATTCACAAATTCATCCTCAAATACTTCATTGACTTTTGTAGTGCATCTTACCGAATGGGACTAAAACTATATAGATACACATATAGCCAAGAACCAATTATCATTTCTTTTACAGTTTGGACACACTCATCAAATTTAGATAAACACAAAGGATCTGTTTATTATATTAGCTCAAAGATAAAAGGTCTGTCAAAAGGCAGCTTCTATTTGTACTAAGAAGGAGCATGGCCTCAAAAGCAGCCTACAAAAAAAAAAAAAAAATAGATCACAGAATCATCTAGCTTGGAAGAGACCTCCAAGATCACCTAGTCCAACCTAACACTAACAAGTCCTCCATTAAACCATATCACTAAGCTCTACATCTAAACATCTTTTAAAACCTCCAGGGATAGTGACTCAACCACTTAATAATACAATTACAAAATTATTTGCCTTTCCTAGATACAAATTTCCTAAGATCATTTAAATTAGAAGTGGAAGACAAGTGTACATGCCTTTCTTTTTACCAAGACAGAGACAAGAAAGGAGGTGGATAGTGGTGGTTTACAATTAAGAGTTAGGTTAAAGAGGAGCAGAAGGGCATAACTTGTCCAGTGCACTGATGGGTCTTCTCAATAATGGAATATGATATTAAAGTAATTCAATCAATTTTCTGACTGTTACAGACTAAGCCTGGCTCAGGTTTATGCTTGTACAAGTGACTGTATAGGCATTTAGGGAAATAAGAGTTCATGAATTTAATAGTTGGATATATTGTCACACACTGCCCACTCACAAAAGTGGTGATAAAGTCTGGGTTTGCAGACACTAAAGCTATATTCATTTTTTATTATTTATAGAGATCCTGAGATTATGCTTAAAGCTCTGTTAGATATGTGTAAGAACGTTCTACGTTTTTAAGTAAAGAGAAGTAAGCAGAAAGTTAGTAGAATTCAAGTCACTCAAACCACAATAGCACAGAGTGGAGCATCAACAGTAAAATATTCTGATGGAATAATTTTTCAAATAGGTAGAGGTTTGCAAGCCAGGAATTTCATTGCAGTATATATTATACCGTGGGAAAATCAATTTCTGTAATTTAATTTCACTGGTGTATAATGCATGCCTGAAAAACTAAAGATCATCAAGGAGGAATAACATACGCATAGTTTAGGGTTGTGTCCATGTGTATAAAGAGGGTTAGGTTTAAAGACAGGAGTAGGAACAAAGAATTCTGAAAGTAGAACTCTCTTTATTCCTGGACCTTCTAACCCTCAGAAACAAAGAAGGAGAGGGAGTGATAATATAAGTTGGTAATTACTTTAAAAAACTAATAGAATAATAAATCATAATTCGAGCTTAGACTAGGAACAATGGGTTTGGGAAATTAGAACTTTATGTATTTAAGTTGATGGATGCTGCATACCTCAGAAACCTAGAATGGTAATGGAATAGTGAAAAATATTGTTTTTCAGAGTTTTCAGCTACAAACTGGTCTTCAGTGTATACTACAACCATGAAACTCTTAAGTTGTGTTGTCTGGAGAAGCTGAGTGAGAAATATGGCTTAGAAGAGACACTAACCTTTTAAAAAGTAGGAAAATATAACTTTGGTCTGTTTGTGTCTACTGTTGTTATGGTTATGCTAACATTTCTAGAAGTAGAGTCATAAAAAATGGCTCACAGACAACTGCACAGACAACTAAAATGAGGAAGGTAGTTCAAAATGTGTTTTTTGTTGTTGTTTTAATATAGACATACCTGTCTTGGTTTATGTTCTGGCAGGATGGACAAACAGGTTAGGTTTTGAAGAATGAGGACTTTCTCCAAATAGTTAGATTTATTACTGATCAGAGTGGGCTTTGAAAGATTAAATGCAGTGGGACAACAACGTAGAAGGATTCTGGGAGAGGTAAGTGTCCCATTGTCCTGGATACTGGCAAAGTTAAAATTTGGGCTAGATTTAGGAGAACTGAGGGGTCAAAGTGCATTTGTTACAGGAAAATGAACCATACAGAGTGCTGCTTTTGGCAAAGCTAGAAAGAACCAGGGCTGAAAAAATGAAAGGTAGAAAAGGCTAGCCCACTGCCAGAAGAACTGTTTTGCCATGCATGAGGGTTGCGGTTGGGAAGAGGCAATGCATTTGGTAGATTTTACTAACCCTCAGGAATAAGAAAATCATTCATTACAGAGAGGACTGAGAGTCATAAAACAAGCTTTTATATTTCACATCAGTCTTACGTGGGTGGAAAAAAATGCAACAGTACTGTTTTTTTGCTAAAATTTAGCTTGGGTAGGAGAGGAACAATGGAAAGGAAGTCTTAAAACTTTTTGTAGGGCCCATGTTACTACACTGAAATATCTGTGGTCTTCCACAGGAAAGGGAAAAAGGCATGTTGCTTTCCAGCAGAGGCAGACTTTTGGCTAAGGTTAGTGTTTGCAAAATGTTTCCAGATATCACTTCAGTACACCCTCAACAGGGTCCTTGGGAGGCTGAGGAAATGCATATTTAGAAAAAGTAACCAGCACCTTTACAAACCCACCACACTTACCCTACCTTCCCTGCATCTTGGCTTGCTAGGCTCAGCATGCAGCCAGCAGACTGAATAGAAGATGGAGATAAAAAAGGTTCCAACATTTTGTTTTTTTGTTGTTGTTTTGTTTGTTTGCTTGCTTTCCCCTCCCCTCCCCTCCCCCCCCCCCCACCTCTCCCCCCAGAGCTCAGCAGCAGAGTATTTGAAATGGCAGGAAGTTTTTATTTATTTCTATTTTCAGATGTATACAGAACATGTCAATGAGAAAATTCAATGGTGAACAGATTTTGGTAAAACTGAAACCAGGACCAACAGATCCAGCTCTTAAACTGAATCTTAAAGGTAAAGATCTCCCAACACTGTACTCAGAACTATGCAATTTAGATCACCTTCAAGCCTCTGAATGACTTAAAGCCCTCCTCTCTGTTATTTTACCAGGAGCTCTGCACTGTTCCATAAATGCCATAAGACTTTCTTTTAACCTAGACTTTCTCTGATCTTTCTACAGCTTTGCAATGTCATCCTCATTCCAAATTTCTCTAATTTTGTTTTTCAAGTGAGCAGAGGGCAGAAGAAGGACTTCTGAGTGTGGTCTACATCATGTTTTGTTATTGGTTGTTTTTTTGTTGTTGTTGGTTTTTGTTTTGTTTTGTTTTTAAGGATAATAAAGAACAAATAATAATAATAAAAAAAAAAAAAGCTATGGTCTGTCAACTCAGAAACGGTCCTTTGGGACAATGCAATCAATAGACGCCTAGACAATAGGCTTAACACTTCCACTGCTTCTATCAGTTTTGGCACAGTCCCAGGGATTCAGCTGAGCTGCTTGTCTATTATGCAAGGGAAAAATTAAGGGAGAATTCAACCCAAAGTGCACAAGAAAGGAAAACTGTTATAGAGTTGATTTTCCATTACCTCCCACTGTGTTTTTTATTTACCCTAAGGTGCATTCTGTGATGAGTTTGGCCTCATCTATACCAACATAAATCTGAAGTCTCTAAACAGAAGTCAGTAGAATCATTTTGGCTTTTTACTTGTGGGAGTGAAGCACTTGGTCCAAAACATGCACAACAAAACAAAGTGGTGGTACTGAATACTCACTTTACAGATGTATCTGATTGTACAGTGCCCTTACAACAATCCATCATAAGCAAAATAACAGTCCTGCACTCCTTATTCCTTATTTCTACTCTTTCTTTCTGAATTTTTTCCCATTGTAGTTCAAAACTTCAAGCAAACAAATGCGCAAAGCTACCCATAACTAAGCTTAGTACAAGAAAAAGAGTGGGAATCTGTAATAGTTTATATAGTATTGAGGTCTACTTTATTTGCAGAGAGACTGCAAATTCAATCAATACTTCAAATGACAGACAATATGAAACCATCTGTTCCAAAATGACTCAACAATACACATATATACTGTAATAATGAGACTAAAACAAGCTCTAGAACCTAAAACTGATGTGGAGCAGTCCAGAAGATTTGCATAAATCTGAAGGGCATGTTTTCCCACCATCATTTCACTAGCATACTACAATGTTCAAAAAACATCAATATCTCCCTTTATTTTAGAAATGAGGCAAGCCTGTGATACTTTTGCCTGCTTCTGCAATTCAGTTTTACAGCAACAGCTTCTCAGCCCATATAACTGAGAATCTCAGTGTTAACTTAGGAAAATGTGGAAGAGAAGAAAGATGCTTTATATTGCTTATGAGGCAAAAATAAGTCCAGTAAAAATCCTCCTCAGGGCATCGTTCTCAGAAATCTCATTATAGTTCACACAATCTATTTGTTTTCACAGTACTGATTTATAATGCATGAAGGCTTGGTGTTGACAGTACTACAGCACTATGCTTTCCTTTGCTCAAGGTCACAAACGAGGTCCACTTAATGAAGTGAACCTTTGCTTCCAAAACCAGCCAGGCTCTGGCACCATCCTAAACAAAACTCAATACAGAAATGTCCAGCTATACCAAAGACCCCATAATACAGAAGCTTTGCAGTGCACAGAGGATTTATATATTAAAAAGACGAGAAAGAAAAGCTTTCTTCACCACCTTCCCCTCAAAAACACCCACATGAAATGTCCCTGTGTCTCAGTGCACATCCCCTGGGCTTCCATCATAGCAATTTTCAATTTCAGTGGATTTCTCAATAACCAGGGTAAGATTTATACCCATCCTGGATTAATTATTGGACATCTTCCCAGCATTACATATTATACCAGACTTAATCCCCTCCTGAAATGTTCAATGGCCTTCTATACCTATTGTTTGCTTGCTGTGCATAAGAAGCGCTGTGATGGAAAGCGAGTGCCATGCAGCAAGGGGCACTCCTGCCCCAGAGCTGCCCTCAGCAAGCACCAGCGACCAGGGGGCTGTTCTCATAGTTCATCCCCTTTGCTAAAAACCCAATGTACGTACCATCCTCCTTCTCCCCACACCAACAAAGCCAAAGGGCTGTCCCCTGCTATCACCTCCAGAGGAGGACCAAGTCTTTCCCCCTCACTGGGATATTCAGGAGCTATCGCTGTTCTTGCTTTCCACCCTTCCTGAGCAGCCTATTCTTTTTTCTGCACACTCTAATACTGTGCTAATAGCAGAAAGTTTTGTTCAAGCAAATGTGCAGTGCATAGACCTGCCAATGTCCCCTTTGCCTCACACTGCTGATAACGACACCTCGCTGAAGGAAAGACACACGTGGCCCCTGTCAGGAACTGGGCGAAAGAAAGTGCTCTGTGAAACTACTACATGGGAAATAAATAAATAAAAAGAATTTCCAGCCCCTTTTCCGATGCAACCGCCCCCTCCCCTAGCGGCGGAGGCCGCCCGGCATTTCGGGACTTGTAGTTCTCCGCGCTGCGCGACATGGCGGCTCCGCGGGCGCTGGTAGTTTTGGTCGCCACTTTCCTCCTCGCTGCTAGCTCCCGGGCCAGCAAATACTCCCGGGAGGCCAACGAGGGGCTGGCCGCCGCCGGGGCCAAGCGGCGGGAGACCGGGGAGTTCCGTGTGGTGAGGCTGAACCAGATTTGGGAGAAGGCGCAGCGGGTGAGTGGGGTCCGCGGCGGTACGAGGGGGGGAAGCGGGGGTCGGGGCCGGCCGCGGCGGCTGGAGCAGGGCGGTGCGGCCGGAGGAGAAAACCCGGGGACTCCCGGATAAAATCCCGGCCGTGCTTCGCTAGATCCTCGGCGTGGGGTCAGGCCTTGGGGTGCTGTGGTTTGTCCCCGGGTTTTAGGCCTGGCTGCCTCTGGTGGGCTCCTGGGAGCAGCAGCCGCAGCGCCCCGTCCCCTGGGGACCTTGCGGTTTTCTCGCAGTGGCTCGTTTCTCTTTTCTGTCGCGTGTACCTGTGTTATAGAAGTATGCCTGCCCGTCATTATGTCCAGTGTCTTGCCAACAAGTGGAAGACAGTGAAGTCCGTCAGGTACCAGGGAGTATCTCAGACTGTCCCCTATACCTGCACCCTGAATGCATTAACTCTTTTAATGGCCACGTTGTGTTCATCCTGCCCTGTTGGAAGGCAGTGGCTTTTGTCCTTGCTTCATACCCAACAGAAGCTCACTGCAGGGTAGAAACCTTTCACCTAG
Organism: Anas acuta; assembly: GCF_963932015.1. Taxonomy (NCBI): domain Eukaryota; kingdom Metazoa; phylum Chordata; class Aves; order Anseriformes; family Anatidae; genus Anas; species Anas acuta. Next base: position 9,886,313 of record NC_088982.1, on the reverse strand, counting down.
GTGGTTATATCACCTGTATTTCGTTTACACCAAATCACATGCAGGTGGGCCAGCAAATGGATGTCATTGTTCTCAGGTGAGAGCCTTAACTGTGACAGTTTAGTACTAGAGTTTCTTTCACTCTAAGGTGAAAAAAAAGTATTTAGTTATACCCGTATTCTTACCCTGAGTATTTTGGACCATGCAGAAAAGGGTAGTGGCTGGTAAGAGCTCAGTTCTTTCAAGCAAAGGAATTAAGCCTGGATGGGCATTCCCTAGCCTAAGTGACTGGATTTGAGGCAGGGTATTCCTCGTTGGGTTGTGTTTGGCGTCTCATAAGGGTTAGTCAAAAAACAGAACACATTAAGTCCACACTATTTGACTACTGACACTAGAGTACAGAACTAGTGAGATGATTAGTCATTTCCTTTACAATTAATAGCAAACTTTTTACTCACTTTTCCTCCCAGAACATTAGGACACAATTCTGCTGAGCAAAGCAGTGTTACTTGTGACCACCGCAGCAGACACTCTGGCTGTCCAGGTCAGCCTGCTCCGGAAAAACAAATGAGTACCTGACTAAAGTTTAGGGTTGTTTGCTTGTTTGTTTTCAGCACATAAAAATAATAACTAAACTGGTTTCTGCTAAGTGCTTCACTTTTATCAAACAGTTCTCCAAAAGTAGTAGTAAATAACAGTACAGAGATCCTTTACATTTAGTAGTAAAGGGTTCAGAAGTTTTAATATGTGCTATAAATTTTATATTTATCTGTGATTCTAACCATTCTAAATCTTGGTAAGTTATTTCAGTAAGCTAAGTGCAAGATACAGAGAGAAACTTGGTTTAAAAATTGCAATAATTAAGTAATCTTGTGGCACTGAATGAATCAGAACAGACTAAACTGAAACCAGAAACAGTAACAAACAGTAACGTGCATAGGTTCCTAAATTCCTGTCAAAAGGAATGTAGTGCAGTAACACACTTATGACATTTTTCCGAGTTATTTTCAAATAACCTGCTAACAGCCAAATGAATGGCTGTCTTTTCAGTAGCATCAGTTTAAACATCCATTTCTGGTGTTGAAAAATAATACCGAGTTCTGAATCTGTGTTTAGTAAAAATCCTGGATTCTCAGAGGAAATGAGAATTTTTGTATTCTTTAATTTGATTTTAATGGGAAAAAAAATCCTGAAAATACATTTATGTTAGGACAGATGAGCCTGGCTGGTTCAGAGCTGGATCCAACCTCCCAGGAACTGGCTGCTTGGGGACCTGAGGTGGATCAACTGGGAGAGCTCAGGCAGAACGCCATTGGAAGTCATGCTGCTAGCACATTTTTGATTACCGCTCTTCTCCAGGCTTTTCTTCACCCCACCTTCATGTTATAAACACATGTGCAAGAAGTTCTTTAGCTTTAATGTGATTTGTGTCATTTCTCTGTTTTAAAGTGAATAACTGAAGTGCCAAATTTGAACATTTTGGCTCATCTTACAGCAATACCGCTTAGCCAACTGCATGTTAGTCATAGTCTTTGTTCCTGTTTTCTCTGTGTATTTCACAAAATTTCAAGCTGACCTATCATGCATTTAAATCTTCTTTTTTTTTCCTTCAGTATCTTCCCTTTTTCTTCTGTTATGTTGGAAGGGAATATATCCAGGTTTTCTATGTGCATAATGTGCATAAGCCATGTTGAGAAGTGATCTGGGTAAACTGTGTGCTTTGTTTCTAGTAAAAAATGAGATAAAGTGGTTCTGTGACCTGTAAGGCCATCATCAATGTCCTGCTAGTCTGCAAAACAGTACCGAAAAAATTCACCAACTCAATCGAACTGTGAGGTTAGAAAGTGGTCCACGAGAAAGGTTGTGTAGGGGCAATGGCACATTATTTGAGATGTTTGGTCATAACTGCATTTTGTGAATTATTGAAAAGGAATGGATTTAATTCTCTGACTTAAATTTAAATCTAAACAAAGCTAAGAAAGGGGAACAACAGGTTAATTATTTTTTCTTTCATATCCCTTGTCATTGGTACTGGGCATTTTTAGATGGGTTTAGAATGGGTTGTTTTCAGAAGACAGTCCCATTAAAAGAGGGGGGAAATCCCGTGTAAATATTACTTGAAGGAACTTGCAAGAAAGATACAACTTTTTAACCCCTCCACAATTTCACTGTTGTCAACATAGCTAAAGAGCTGAGAGAGAAGGCTACATTATCACAGTCTGTTAACATTAATATGCAGAGGGCATAGCCATGTTCACAGACGAGATGTATGAATGCTGTGGCTCATACCTTCAGACCCATGTAGGGGTAAAAAGAAACAAATGCTGTGCTATACTGGCTTCTAAGGTAACTTTGCAGCAAGAGATGACACCATGTAACTGAAAACAAACCATTCTCTGTTCTCCTTAGCTTCATCTCTCTGCTGTGAAACTGGCAGAGCTGCACAGTGATCTAAAAATACAAGAAAAGGATGAGCTAAGCTGGAAAAAACTGAAGGCTGAAGGGCTAGATGAAGACGGAGAAAAAGAAGCCAAGCTTAGACGCAATTTGAATGGTAAGGTGCATCTTTGCAGAAGAGGTTTAAGCTTTGCATCAAATATATATATATGGTTAGACACCTGTGTAAGTGTTTGAACCATTAAATACTAGGTTGTCTTTCAAGATGCTGAGTGTGCAGCAGTTCTTTGGAGGTGAGTAGGGAACTGCAAGTGGATAAGAGCTTCCTTTGTTCCTGGTGTTTTCAGAAGTCATTATACCTGGGGCCTTTGCGTCTTAAACTGTTAGCCTCGCTGCTGTAAGCTGCAAAATCCAGCTCTGGAAGTTAAGGATGCAGCCTATCATCTTCCATACATCCATAGCTGGTTTTAATGTATCTTCTATTCCCCGTGCAGTCATTATGACAAAGTATGGAATGAATGGAAAGAAGGACTCTCAACTAGTCGATACCAACTATATTAAAGATGGTACAGAAAGCGATACACTGGATGACCCAAGACTGGAAAAATTATGGAGCAAGGTGGGTAAAATTTCCAGGAATTGCCATGTTGGAAATCTGTGTTTTCTTCTCTTCTGAGTGCTCTCATATTTGGAACTGAATAGCTTTACTGCTTTGTTTTTTAAGTACTGGCCAAGCTGCTGTGCTCTGTAGCTCAGATCATTGTGCATTAAGGCCATCCCACCTGCATCCAGGTCACTAGGTGTGGCAGGTGCTCTTTGCCAAAAAAAACACCCACAGCAGTCATGGAGGATAAGATCATAGAATCATCCTGAGCTGAAAGGCACCCACTAGGATCCTCGTGTCCAACTCCTGGCTCCACACAGGGCTACCTAAAAATTCAACCATGTCTGAGAGCATTGTCCAAACACTTCTTGAACTCCAGCAGCTCAGTGTTATGACCGCTGCCCTGAGGAGCCTGTCCCAGTGCCCGACCACCCTCTCAGTGCAGAACCTTTCCCTAACACCCAGCCTGACCCTCTCCTGTCTCACCTCCATGCTGTTCCCTTGGGTCCTGTCACTGTCCCCAGAGAGCAGAGATCTGCATCTGTCCCTCTGCATCCCTGGCTCCATTAAAGATGAACACAATTCTTCCTCAAATTTCACTAAATTCATGATTTCTCTTTTTTGTTTTGTTTTGTTTGTTTTGTTTGTGTTTTTTTTTTTCCTGTTTTTCTTCTTGTCCTTTCTGGGCTTTTTTAAAAATTATACATTTAAAGTCTAACTTATTGATGGAATTTTTAGAAAGGTGTTTGGGGGGTGTTAAATAAGGATTTAACCAACGCGGTACTCAAATGAAACCTTCCAGGATTTGCATTCATGCATAAAAAATAGAAAGTGTGTGGTCTATTTGGGCAATTAAGACTGGCAAACTAATTTACAAAAATGAGATAATGCAGTTTTTAGAAACAAGTAGATAAAGCAAAGAATTCTTAGACTTGGGTAATATGGTAGCAAAGCAGAGAAAGAGATTTGCTGGGTTTTAAAATGTTACTGTAACTACATGCAGCTCTGGCAAGGAACATGATGTCATGCGCTCTGGGGAACAGTAAAGTGCATCACTTAGAAATATTCCCTAAGCAAAAAAAAAGAGTTGGGATTGCATAAGTATCAAAAATGTTCACTTTTTGTCACACATTGCAGGAAGTATGTCAACAGAATTGTGTGTGGTGCGCCGGGTGTCTGACTAGTGCTTCCCTCGTTGCTAAAAAGTAGTCCTGAGAGAAACAAATCACTGCAGAGTATGGTAGTGATAAAATCTTCACTTGCCAGTAGAACAAGATTTCTTGAGTAAAGACTGTGCTTAATATCATACTGCAGCCCTCATTCAGTTGATTGCATATGTGTCTCCACGGCCCTTACTTATTGATCAAATTGTTTTCCACAGAATAGAAATGACAGAGGCTTTTCACTGGGTAGTCCATAGCAAGTCTGGCTTTGAAGGTCTGAAGCAAACTTCTTTGGGATATGATTAAAGCCACTATGTCCCACACGTCTAAATCCTGCCATCATACTAATACAAAGGGGTTCAAAACAAAAGAGCTTAAAGAAAAGATGGGCTTAATAGTTTTCTAAATGTCGTGGGAAGTGGGATGTTTTGATAGATGAGTGCATGTTAGAGCATTTGGCCTGGGAAATATAATGAGTTCATATTTCTTTCAGGCCAAGACCTCTGGGAAGTTCTCTGATGAGGAATTGGATAAGCTTTGGCGAGAGTTTAAGCACCACAAAGAAAAGATTCGTGAATACAATATTCTGCTAGAGACCGTGAGCAGAACAGAAGGTGTCTGAACATTTGTCTGATGCTTTGAGATCAGTACAACTGTTTCTCTGTCCACTGCCTCCATTGTTTCCAAGTTTCTTTGAAACTCCTTAAGTCTGACATTTCTGCCAGAACTGCTTTGCAGATGCTGACATTCCCAGATACTTGCCGGGTTTAGTTCTGCATTTGCTGCCAAAAGTCTTGCAAGCTAATGAAAGCGTTGCCATTTCAGTTTTCTGATTCTTGCCTATGTTACAAGCAGGGAAGACGTCATCAGATTACCAATGATGGCTGTTCTAGTTTACTAGAAATTAAGCAGTAAGCACTGCTGCAAAATGTGATCCTAAATCTACAGAATATGCATGTTTTATCTCAGTAATGGGAGCCCAAGAGGATATGTATCTTTGGCACTGAGCTTCATGTTAAAGCACTGAGGAGCTGAATCCAGTTTGCTGTACTAATCCTAGCAAAAATTTTGTTAGAGCCAAAGTTTTCTAAAGCTCACAGGCAGCGTGACATTCTCATTGGATGTCCTGACTGGCTCAAGAAATGCCTGGGGGAAGGGCATGGGATGTATCAGCCATATCTATCCCATTTTCTTGGGATATTGCTAGCCTAGGAAAATAAGAACATTCCCTTACTAAAACTGTGACTGGTGGTCATAAGAGGTAAAAGGCATTTCAGTAATAGCACCCTCCAGAGCACCGAGGAGCACTGATCATAGTATTAACCCACAAATGGAGTTATTGCTTCTCAGAGTCTAGTGTCAATGCTTTATTATACTCAGCTCAGATGCTGAGAACTGATCATATTTTATTTTCTCCAGATTTGAGGGATTTCTGGGGCTTTAGACCTATCAGGATTTGACCCAGAATCAATAACACTTTTATATTTCAACAGATATCCACAAAAATGTCATCAACCCATCTGAAGAGAACCTGGTGAAAGAGGAAATCTTGCACAACAAACACAGAGAGCTCAAAGACAAGCTAAGAAGCATCAATCAGGGATTTGAGCGTTTGCGAAAAGTCAGTCACCAGGGATATGATGCCACCAGTGGTACGATACAGCATTTTTTATGTTTATTTGGTATCAATTTCATTTTTTACAAAATCAATGGGAAAGTAATGATTATTTAGTGTCACAGTACATGGTGTTGCTACTAAGAGCTGAAAAGATAGAGCCAGGTTGTTCTATTTACAAGCTGACACTAAAAGCCTAATGTAAGGAGAGCAACAACCTGTAAAGAGCACAGTTCTGTATTCCATGCCCACATGGGAAGGGATATTATGCCTTCTGTAACAGGAAGACAGATATATGAGACAACATGCAGGGCAAACAACACCATTATTCAGTTTCTAGGGTTTGGGGTTTTTTTGCTTTTTAAAAAATACTTCCTACAATGCTATAGTTCTAAGTTAAGTACTTGGATTTTTTCTCTCTTTTCCTCCATATAGACATATTAGTAATGCAGTGTTTAGTGTATCCTTTTGTATGTGTGTGCAAAGGGACACTCATCATGCATAGGAGGTGGGCATAAAGGCATTATGTCTGGTGATTCATTCGGTGATATGTGTTTCTTTAGAATTTGAAGAACCAAGGGTGATCGATTTGTGGGACATGGCGAAATCAGCCAATTTCACTGAGAAAGAACTTGAATCTTTTCGGGTAAGTAGAATCTCGTATGGAAAGCTATTTTCCCACTTAAATGTTCTGTGTTACTCTTAATGCAGTCACTTCTATCTTGCTCTTCAGATGCCAAATAAAAATCTTTGATCAGAATGTTTGAAATATACGAAACTAGTCATATGTATGGTTCCATTATAATCAGCAAAATGGAAGTGTCATCTTACTTACTCACATGTAGCCCAATGCCCTACATTGGGCATTGCACTACAAAAGAAGCAACTGTGTTTTAATTACACTACATTCAGTGGCCCTGCTTTTACAAGTGTCAGAGGAAAGCCTGCTGAAGTCTCCAGCAAGGCTTCTACTAACCTTAGTAAGATGTTTTTGTCAGAATTTTACAGTAGCATAAGAGGTAAATTTTGCCTTCATACCTGCCCCGGCAAAAAGAAAAACTCTATTCCAACAGTAAGAATACATAAACTTTTATTTGATATTCACTGCTGTCATCTCCTAGCACCTCAGAGACATCAGCAGTCTCAAACTGAGGTCTCTGCAGCAAGTTGTTTTCAACATCTTCCTTCAAAACTGGGTGTCCGGGTGGTGGTGATAATGTATTGTACAGACATTCTTTAGAAGCAAAGAACTGAAAAACTTACAGTGCCAAATTCAATAAAACAGTTTTTAGGGATGTCTTGCAATAAAAGAGAGGAAAGAGGAAGCCTTGGAAAGAAAATACTTTGAAGCTGTTTGTATTTATTGTCTTAGGAGGAGCTGAAACACTTTGAAGCAAAAATTGAGAAACACCATCACTACCAGAAACAACTAGAGATTTCACACGAGAAACTGAAACACGTAGAGGGAACTGGAGATAAGGAACATCTGAACAGAAATAGAGAGAAATATGCCATGCTGGAAGAAAAAACAAAAGAGCTTGGATATAAGGTATGTATAAATCCAACATGCATACATGTTGAAAATTTAACTCAGTAGCAGAGGGAATGCCAATTATCCAGTGCTGATTTTTCATGCAATGTGAATGACTTTAAGAGTGGGAGGTTAAGGCACACCTGTGCTCCATGTTTATTACAGGATACACAATTGTTTTTATAAACCTAATTCTAAAATGCCTGAAAACTCCCTAGTCTCAGCCCTTCCTAAAAGCTGAGGATTTTTGTCACAAGTACTGATAGCAAACTCTGAATATATGATATTAATTTATTTACTTTTTCATCATAATTCATTGTCTTATTAAAATTTATTTGTTTTGTTTTCCTGCTAGGTAAAGAAGCACTTGCAAGACTTATCCAGCAGAATCTCTCAAGGTCTTCAACACAATGAATTATAAACATCTGTTCTCCTTCATGGGATCCATCTATGAACACAAAACAAATAACGGTGGTTTTTCTTTCTGAACAGGATCCACAAAGCTGTCTTTCTGAAATACTAAGGGTTGAAGAAGGTTGTCCTGTAAGAAAACTTATTTTTTTGGTCCACTTAGTTTTGTATTTGCACTATTAAATTAAATGATTGCATTAGAAATTTAAGTTGCACATCTTGGATCACGTAAATCATACGCGTGAATCAAGTAACAGCCTTTGAAATAAGTAGCCATTTCAAAAGGAAACACGTGTGAACTTCCAGAACATTCCTGGGTAGTAGAAAAAAACACAAATCTTATAATTAGTTAAGGTATTCTGATAAATAAAAGCAAGCACTGAGGTACGGGACATTAAAACAGAGGTCAGAGAAGTTTTTTATTTCCATGTTTGACTTAATGCCTTTCCTACTGAAGGTAACTAAAATATTTCTACTGAGTTGAGCAGTAGTTCAGAGCTGCACTGTATATAAATCTTCCATGTGAGATGGGGAGGAGGGATAAGGAGGAAAAAAGTACTGAGGTTAGTTCACAACTTACAGACTAACACATCAGAAGTTACTGAATGTCTATGTACAATTGTCATTCATTGTTGCTTGGTTTTGTTACATTTAGTCATTAAAAATCAAAACAGGATACCTGTGAGGTGTGGTTTTTTAATTCCCTCCTCTTCAATGACAAGTATTCAGACTTTTTTCTGAGAACTATGTGTATTGCTTGGAACTAAAGTTCACTCATATATTAGTTTTTAAGACAGGAAGAGTAGTTTTGCGCCACAAGAATGTGTTTCTGTATTCTGAATAGGTGGACGGCTTTCTAAAGCAGCTTGTCTCTTGAGTACGTACTCCAGTAAAATCTCCAGTAAAGGTTATTATCACTTTGCCTTTAATTCTGTTGGTAAAGATTAGCCACCTGGGTTGAAATTTTCTGCAGTACTAATGCTGACCCTTTTGTTCTAAGGAATGTTTCACGTGTAGCTGCACCAGCAACAAGGCTAAGGCAAAGGTCCTGTGTAGGTAAATCATTACAGCTACTTGGTTGAGAAGCTCATTCACTCACATATTGCGGAGCTGTAGCATGACACGAGGAGACTGTCTTCAAGACTTGCTTGCTATACCTATTCTGTGAGAAATAGCAAAAAGAGGGTCAGCCAGAATCAGCCACTGTGTGTGTTACTTAGATAAGTCCTGCGTCCATGGTGGGTTAAATGTAGGATGATTGTGCATGTAAAGATTATTCTATAATGTGCAAGTGACCTGAACTGAAACAGTGGTAGCAGTCCTACTTTGAGATCCTGAATGTCTTATGTTGCATCAGTAAGCAATTTTTTTCTTTACCATTTTTGTTTTAATGTAAGATGTTACTTATGTTCCAGAGAACTATAGCCCATCACTAGAAACACAGGCTTAGTATTAATAGTAGCAGTGAGTCAGTTAGTTCTTAATAATAGTATAATTTGAACATATGCACTATGTACATCCACAGAGGAAAGGAACTAAGCAAGCACCGAAATCTGAAAAGTTCTACATTCAGAGTTAATACCTGCTTGTGTTTGAATCAAGTGATAAAATGCTAGCTGGGTTGTATGTGAATGGAAAAAAAGCTTTTACTGAAGTGGGTTCAGAGGCTCCTGCTGGTGGAAACCTGTTGCATGAGGGGAAAAGCAATGATCAGTCTCTCAGCCTGCACTGAAGGAGGGCAGAGAAGCTGTATACTTTGCACGAGAACATATAGCACAAAGCTGGGTTTCACCTTTGGGTGTACCTGAAATCGAATATGCTTTCTGAAGAGTTCTTGAAGAATTTTGGAACAGTAGAAGGTGCTGGCTTCACAGAACACGTAACTGGGGTCAGAGCAGCAGTGGTGATGGCTGTCTCAGAGTGCACAGCTGCTTCATCAGGCTAGCAGCTGCTGCCCTGGTGGGAAGGCACTCCCTGTAAGCAGAGCTGATGGCTGTACCACCACGGTGATCAGACTCAAAGGACAGGTAAGCTCCAGCAGAAAGAGAGAGCACTTGGCAAGTGCTTCAAAGTACAAGAGACCAACAATATATTTACATATCGCTGTAATTTAAAATTAGAAACAAGACATAGATCATCAATGGCACAGATTGAAGATTGGGATTAGTACAGTCGCTTCACTTTAGTTATTGAACGCTGCTGTAAATGAGTCATTGGGCCCAAAGATTGCTCATACAAACCTAGAGGGGAAAAAAATACTAAGCATCAGTTGCAGCCCCCAAATCCAACTTCCTCCTGAAATACTCTGTAGCTTAGCCAGGCTCTGCAATAGCACACAGAAGCCATCAGAAATGGTTTCCATTCCTGGCAAGGCTCTTTGCTGCTTTCTGTACTTTTTGAGATCTAGAGACAGTGCACAGGCTAGTCTATGAAGCCCGATTCCCCTTTTATCTTTAGTCTGTGCCTTCCACGTATCGACATATGTACATCCGTTAATTATTGCAGTTTTTAAGCCATCAAAACACTTAATGTGGTAAAAATAACAAGAGGGGGTAGTCTGAGATGGTAAGAAATTTTAAAAATAGTTTGAATCACCACTCATATTTCTGTAAAAAGTAACAAAAATTCAAAGCCAAGAAAAAAAAAAAAGATATAAGTGAAATACTTAGATCTACATCCTGCCTAGTTCACATATACAGTTCTGTGCTTGGTGCAGGGTGAATAACAGAGTTCACAGGTGAGACTGCATGGAAAAGATGATTGAATAGGAAAGCTCTAACAGCTTATCCTGAGGGTTGAACTTTCTGCTTCTCTTCCTTAATTGGTATTTTATCTGATCCTTTTGTAATTATTCAAATTACAGTTTTTTCAAACCTCTCTGAGAAACAACTTGTAATACAAAAGTGGGAGCAGAAGAGGGAGGAAAAGAACTGCTATTTATTAGGAAAAAAAGATTGGAACATTTTGTCCTTTATACAGCCTGTCAAACTCTGCCCTAAAAAAAAAAAAAAATCAAATTAAATAAATGTGTCAGTGATTTTATATAGCACAGATTTTATTTATTAAACAGGTTGGGAGGTAGGAAGTGAGCAGGTAATAAATACACCAGGCATTGCATACAACAAAAATAACCAAGTCTTTCTTAAAATAAACACTGTGTCGTGTGTGCTGGTAGAGGAGCTCAGATCATATCATCCAACCATGACAAATAAAGGACATCCACTGCAGCAAATGTAATGCTGTAATGATGTCCCCGCTCCCCTCCCAAGGGGTTTTCATGCCTAAGAGATCAGGCAATAGCAAGAGTTTCTGAATTCAGAGACCATTTGCATTTCATGAGCTGCAGGTGAGGTGCCAACACGTCCCAGCCCCAGGAATCCAACATGCTGCAGTGCCCAGAAACCAGACCATGGCACTGGCAGCTCAGCTGTAAGCCGTTCAGCTCAGGAGTAACCTACACCGAGGCAACACACAGCTCACAGTTGGTTCACAACACACTCATCGTCCACAGACCTTCCCTGTCATCATTTGCTATTGCTTTCAAAGCTGTATTAGGGTTTGGGTTTTGTTTTGGTGTTGACTTTTGTGTGTTTTTTTTTAAGGCGCTGTTTCACATACAAAAATCTACCTGTAGTACATAGGCAGCTCTAAATGCATATTAAAATATAATTATTCTTTCCATAGCTTTTAATTAGATTAGAAAGTCATGAAATATGTCAAGACACATAAAAGACTGTTACTTGAAAAACAGATCTATCCCTGTAACACATAACAGGGAGCTATGAAAGACAAAGACTACATTTTCCACAGACACTGTGTTATCTAACAAAAAGCCTCTAAATACCAGAATCGGTGTTCTCAGATACAACACACACTTAGCATATAATTTCAGGCCATTCACATGTCAGGAAGCAGGTCATTAATCTACAGAAAAAAAGACTAGATTTTTTTTTTTTACTAGCATCAACAGTCATAAAATAGAAAAAATCCATCCAGTTGAGCCAAAATAAATTTATAAACTTTCATCCACAGGAAATACTTCAAGTTGAACCATATTTAGTACAGCAATGATTGTAACTTGAATGCTATCAATACCCCCTAATGCACTCACATATCCAAATCCTCACCTTTATTATCCCACCACTCAACAAGAGTGCTTTCCTAAATCAAAAAGACTACACAGATATTAGTGCTTAACGTGTGAACATAAAAATGATGGGTACGTTAATATAGTATGTAGATAGCTTGTTACTTCACTGATGTGTTAACTTACCAGAAAGCTATACACATCTGTTTTAATAATATTTTTTATAGTCTTAAAAATTGCCTGTCAAGAGTGGATCTACCATAATTTAAACCTGGTGATTTTTTAAAGGACAAAATGTGTGTTGAATTTCTTTGAAATAAACCTCTTTCTAAAACAAACTGATATATAATGTACCACAGTTACAATTTTCCAGGCCACTTACTCTAAAGAGGGAAGGGAACCACATTATGTCAGGAAACATGCTGAGAAATGAAAGCCCACATATGAAACCAAATAATTTGCAATTCTTGGCATCACATCTGGATGTCTAGCGTCAACTTCAAATTCTTAGTTTCTAATTCAAGACATCTGAACCAGAACCATTACCTGAATGTCCTTCAATGGGGAAAGAGTTCATTCTCCAACCTCAATTTGGACCATGCCATGGGGCTCTCACTTACCTTACTGGACGTGCATGTGGTCATTAGACCAGTAGACAATCATAGTGCAAACAGTCTTCATCCACACCAGTTTGTGGGGCCATTGCCAATCTAGTATTTGTTCCATTCTGAAGAAAGCAAAAGGGGAGTGAAACAAACTCTGCAAAATCTCTGAAAGGAGAGACTTCCATGGTAAGAGGAATCATGAGTTACTGGATTAGGAATCACAAGTTACTGCTCATTTCAGTTCAACAGCAGGCTGCTGGCGGTGGGAAATGCGGCAAATTTCACCTGATTTTTGTTAGGAATTTTTCAGATTATACCTTTTTCCTAGTTCATACCAAACAGGAAAAGATTCTCACATGAAAAACCCATTCCAACTGTCTGAACAGCATCCACACAGGCAAATATAGCCTGGAAGACTGAAGTTACCTTTTTCCAAGCCCTTATTCAAACAGCTAATAACCGTGATCTATACAGGCTGCATCCATCTTAGGCAATGTTTGCATTATCTGCAGTTTGCTGGCGTCTCCCTAAACCCTTCTTCCTGATTGATTACTTCAGGTCTTGTGCAAACTGACCCTCATTCCCTGGCAGAGAAATGAGCCTTGCAGAACTGCAAAGCAAAGTCTCCATTTGTGATTTTTCAAAGGTGTTCTTAGCAGTTGTTTGCCTTCTGATTTTATTGCCATCTGTAGAAATAGCTATGCTGGAATTTTTGGAATTAAAAAAATAAATAAATAAAATAGCCAATATACCCAAAAAGGGCAGTCAGAAGTTCAAATCAAAGTAGCTCTGCCACACAGAAGATTACAGAAGGAACAGGAGTGAGCATATTTAGCTACAAGAATACAGCGAGATTAAAAACGAGTTCTCTTTAGCTCCTTCAAACCAAGGAAAATAAAGAATCCTGTTCAGCTTTGACCACCTACAGCTTTCCAGTGCAGCCTTAGAGCCTGAGAGCTCAGGTCTTTTTGTACTCACAGCCTGAGAGCAGGGGGTAGCAGAGGCCTTTTTGTACTGTCAGCCTGAGAGACAGGGTAACACAGGCCTTTTCATAATGACAATCTTGCTGCTTGGCCACCAAGGTGTGTTTTATCCCTCGCTTCCAGCTCCTCCTGCACAGTTCGAGGCAAGCACCTTGGCAATATACGGACAGGGTTCGTGTGACAGCCCAGACTGAAGGTGTGAATGGCCGCAGACGGTAACTTGCATCTTAGCAGTTCCCCAACCAGCTGTGAGAGGATCTAAACACATCCAATTCTGTCTTGTTCCATCTCCAGTAAGTCCCCCAACTATTGTAAACAGGACTGACTATGCTGAACGCAGAACCAGGTATGCTTCAGCATCAGGCCAGGCTGCTCTGCACCAGCACTCGCCCAATGTACAGACTGGGCTTTACATACACTTCTCTCCGAGGAGAAAAACAGCCACTGAAGATGATTCTCTCCAAGGACCAAGCCATATATTCAATACAGACTTGACTCCTTCACAGAGCTGACGCAGGCACAACAGGACATGCATTGTCACACGTGCAGCATGACAGTCTGGCAGTTTGGAGTGCACGCAGGCATTTAACTATCACACAGTTTCTACTCCATCTCTGGTAGAGGTGGCACAGCAGATCTGTTTGAGGACACAGCAGCAACCTCAGCCTGATCCAAGAGATTTCACATCCTTGCTGCATCCACGAGAAGCAGCAATGCAAGCGGCAGACTCCTGCGCCCATCCAAACGCAACAGTATATAGGCATGAACACCCTCCTGCCGCTACCCTACTCTTTTCTCTACAATCACTAGCAAATAAAAACTTGCTTTCCAGCTCTCTGCTGACACCTACCTACTTCTCTGCCAAACTCCCAGTAGGAATTTTTTGCTGTGCTTCTGAATTTGTGGCCAGTACTGCGAAGCATTGCCTGTAAAAGGACAAAGTGCATGCAGCAGCCAAGGGCATGCCACAAGGCACATCTTTCAGCAGCAGCAGCAGAGAGACACTGATCTGTGATGAACCCGAGCAACTCCTTACATAATAAAACTTTGGTATCCAAAGGCCAGATTCCCTTCTGAGTACACAATCTGCTCTATTTTCTGTATGTTGAACTACCCATAAATTGTTAGCTCAGCCCACAGATAAGTGAAATTTAACTTATACAATATCAAGTGCTAGGATATTATTATTTTATTATTTTTTTTTAGGGATTTCACAACAGTGTAATGTAATGTAGAGATAAATTACTGTCAGGCTAACTCTGCTTTCTGATCCCACCCCCCACTACACATTCCTCAAACTGACACTTCTTATTTCAGTAAAATGGTGATGTTACATACGCCTCGGTGTACACAGTGGGATAATAAATTTGAATTATTTCTAGATGCTCTGATGCAGACAAATGCTTAAAAGCAAGTAAATTTTAAAGTTAACTTCCCCTCACTCTGAAGTCCTTACCAAACTCAAAGTTCACTTGGTAGCTGCACTTTTCCAAACCTGACCACTGCATATTTTATCATAATCCAGGATGTGAATTATTTGTACTCTAGGCTGTATCCACTTGATCATCACAGACCTAAGTATCAGAGTGAGGCTACCATGAAGCCCATCATCTTTCAGGGAGAGCATGAAACCACAATCATCAGAAAAAATCCTAACTGGAAAAAAAAAATAGCACTTTTCTTTAATTCTACTCACCCACACTGAAAAAACATATGTTTACATAAGCTAGTCCTTACAAAATTCCGCTGAATAAATTCTAAGTCTCCCATCCTTACTCTGTTTTGTTTGGTCTTATTGCTGCATGATGTTAAAGTAACATTTGTTTTCAAGCTTGACTTCAAAGTAATGCTCATGTAGCTGGCGGAATGATAGCTGAGGATCTTTCCAGGTAAACAGGGACACAAAAATGTAACAACGTTATCTAAAAAAATGCAGAATTTTCCCAGAAATGAGCAGCCAGCAATCGAAAAAATCCCATGTGTTCTTCCTGTGATCATTTTAGCAAAGAATGTGTATGTTATCCTGGCCACACTGGAAAAGGTACTAACTGAAGTGTGCGTGTTGCTGCACCATTTTTATAAAGTGTAATCATCCATAATTCAAATTCAAGTATAGTTTTCCAAGCTACAATAATTAAAACTTGTTTGTTTAAGTCTACAGCAGGGAGGAAAGTGAGGAATTTTTCCAAGCTATTTGCTAAAAACAACTCTTGGGGCACATTTTCATGCACATTTAGATACCTAAAGGCACCTACTGGCATTTTCCCTGCAGGTGCCGCAGTGCTGTTAAAACCCAGGCAACTATTTGCATCATTCAGCAAGAAAATGCCTCCAAACCCCAGCAGCACGTTTTTGACTTGGAGAAATTCCATCATTGAAATATAAAACTGTTCCATAACAGTTTGTGAACAGGACCATAAAAACACACTGGAGCAGTAGTTACATTTGGCAGTAACCGACGGAGCAAGACGACCAGAGTGAAAGAGGCACACACACGTGACACACAGATGTGCAAAACAGATGCATGGCAGAGACAGCTCGGTGATGGCATAGATTGGTCCAGATCTAACTGTTATGCCCAGACACTTCCCTTGCTGACAGCCTGCTTTCTCATCTCTGAGAGCACTGTCCACAAGCTGGCACATTAATATACTTCAAGAACATCCTACAGAAGCACCAGCAGCATCACATGGTTTTGTCCTTCTCATAGTTGATTCCCATACTCCTGGTAAGGGCAAGGGGAGAGAAGGGGAGAGCTCACTAAGAGGAGAATGCTAAATTAAAAATGAGCAAAGCCTTCACTTGTGCCAGCAGAAGTTACAAGTCACATTTATGACCAAAAGTATTGGAGTTGTTTTGTTTTGTTTTTGTGCAAAGAGTTCTGAAATTTTAATCATCTTACAACAATCATAACCCATATTAAACTGCATTTTAGACCACTTACACCAGATGTGTGAATAATCCCCCAATTATTTGGACATTATCGGCATTACCGGTGTTAACCAATGGAAGCTACATGGTGAGCACAAGTCTACTCATAGGATTGCAACTTGGCTTTCATTTTTCCCAGTTTGCCACGGGAAATAGGAGGCACTTTATTTATTTAGAAAAAATAAAATAAAATAAAATAAAATAAAATAAAATAAAATAAAATAAAATAAAATAAAATAAAATAAAATAAAATAAAATAAAATAAAATAAAATAAAATAAAATAAAATAAAATAAAATAAAATAAAATAAAATAAAATGGTTTGCATTTCTGTGAGCTCCTGTTGTTCTAGTGAGAAAGCTGTGATTTCCTCAACAAAAATGTCAAGCCTATAACATGATAGCAAGGATTGCAAGGTACCATAAAAATAAAAAGCAACCGGTTTTTAACAGGCACAACAGTAAGGTTTGACTTGCTGCTTCAGCCTCCTGAACATTTTGCAACGTAATTTAGTGCATGAGAATAGGAACCAAATTTAAAAAACAAGTGAAAATCATCTTTTCTATTTGACTTATTCAAGGTAAGTACAAAAAGAGAAGTAGAAATCTGGAAAGCAAATTACTCCATTTGTGGAAAGCCTTATAGGATAATTATGTTAATATTAACAAAGACTATAAATATATCTGACCATCTAGACAATCCTAGCTGAAATTACTATGACATACACAAACCCATGCACACAGAGAACCACATGAATGTGCTGATTCACACCCCCTTTAACCTGAAAAAAACACATTTTAACACTGTGACTCCTCCTGTAAGGCCAGCAGCAGTCTGATGACCTTTAGCATCTCATCAAATCTCCTCCTGTGCTGCAAAGTCCCAGTGCAAGCAGTTTTAAGAAAGGCAGCCTTTGCAGAGAACCTGGGTGATATATTTTCCTGGTAGATATGATTTTGCAATAGAAATATTGAGGCTTCGTTATATATCACAATGCTGCAACTATTACAAGTACAGTCCTGTAGATGGGTTGCTAAATGCTGAGTCCATGCAGGTAAAAGCTCTGCTCCATGCAGATGTCAGATCAAGGCCAACGTATGACTTGGAGACAATACAACAAGGGCATTTGCTTCATCCTGTTGTCACACATCCTGCAACTATAGGAGGTAGAAAGCAACTCAGTACATCATGAAAACAGTTTTGCACTGGTTATGGTACAGCACAAGGAAATCCACTACTTACATCTAAACACCAGCCTTCTGAGACCCCAACTTTTTACTCCAATATCAGAAGACAGCTCTGAAACACTGACTAAACAAAGACTGAAAGTGGAAAACACTGCATTTCAGTGCATCAGGCAAGCAATGCACATTTTAAATATCAAGTATAAATAGGCACATCACAAGGGTTTTGTCCCTGCAAGTCCTCTAGTGGAGTCTCTTAATGGAAGAGCAGTTATTAGGCCTGGTGAGCCCTGGGCTCTGATATCCTGTTCCCAAGGAGCTTCAAGTCCAGGCTACCCTAGTTGTACTAAATGTGTGTTTATAATGTAGATCACCACTGCCCATTTGTCATATAATAATAAATAATAATAATAATATTAATAATACCACCACTTAAACTGGGAGTCTCATAAGAAATATTCCTTTTTCCCTTCAGAAATAAGTTAGGCTGATAAAAAGGAAAGTACATCTCAGCACAGAACAGATGACAATGGCATTAATCAACTCTCAAGTGAGTATTTTTTTATTTGAGAGATTTCTGATATTTTACATTACTATTGAGACTACAATCAAATAAATTTAAAGGCCAAATTCTGTCTCAAAAACAAGTAACTGCCTCTCCTACCAGGTCACATAGTGAACCCTCTCTTGCACAAAATTTACATTCACCAATATTATGAATTATGCATATCTAAAAAACAGAATTGGGCTGTGATATTGTGTCTTATGAAGGCACAGTCAAAAGATTGCAATACCCAAGATATCATTCTTGATAACCACTGGAAGCCAAAGGTGGTACATTATTACAGGTCAAAACTTTGTTTTCTTTGTAACTACACTAATTTTTTAGTGTAGGGTAACTGCCATATTTACATTCACGTTTTATTTAAATAACATTTTGTTTGGGGACAAATACGCAGAAAACAATAATTACATAGACAATGCAACACAAGAAATTAAGTCAAGTTTTGTATCATACAATCTCACTGTACAAAAGCAAGTTGGCAAAGACTTGTGGATAAACCTATATTACAAGAGAACTTTTTTTCTGTCGATTCTGTAGCATTTCTGAAGACATCATGCTCTTACCCAGAACTGTTTTTTTGCTATTTAGGGACAATAGAGAATTATTTGACAGAAGTTTTAGTGTCAAGGTGGATGATTCAATTTTGATGCTGGTACATTAGGCATAGTTTTGGAGATATAAATAAAGAACTCACATTCAAAAGTGACTGTTTCTTTTGAGTAACTTGTTTTTAAGCTTTTCTGTATGAGAAGTGTGAAACCTCATTTTATAAGTCATGTGTATGTTCAGATGCAGTAAAATTTGACAAGAATTACAGGTACTCAGCAGTGATGAAAGCGAAGTTCATGTTGTCTAAAACGGAGCTTTTAAGAACAGAAGCCCCCTAAACATCCCTTCAAATTACTAAGGTTTATAGGTATAATTAAATTATGTTATATATGTGTGTATGTGTTCTTGTCTGTGTGCACCCTTGTCTGTACGCACCCCTGACACCACATCTTTTAAAGCTGAGCAATTTTAGCCAAAGCTACAGAACTCTTAGTGAGGTATAAAACTGAATTACCCATAGATCTTTTTAAGCATGTCCATAAAAGAGCATATAAATTAAACAAAACTGTGCCTGCAAAAATCAGGCACTGAGTTTTCTTGCTTTTGTAAAGTTTCATTAATATATTAATAAAGGTTTTACATAATTTATACACTCAGATATATACATATATTTTATCTGTAACGTGTGCTTACATACATACAAATGCACGCATGCAAACTTATGTGTACACATACCACACACACACTCACATTCCCTTTCCTGCACACATTCAAGTTCTTTATCTTTAAAGAAAATGCCACAATTTCATAAATGCTGGAATTTGTTCCAGGTTCTTATATGACTTTAGACTTACACAAAAAGATAACTTACATCTATTGTATATGGAAAAAAACTCCGGAATTTACAACCAAATTTTAAAAAGAATGAAAGGAGGAGAGAATGAAAGGAGGAGAGAACGACAGGAGGAGAGAACGAAAGGAGGAGAGAACACGCACACACCCCTCACGCTACCAGCTTTCCAATTAGGAATCAATATATTGGAATGAATCTGGTATAAATGAAATATTCAGTGGCAGCTTTTGTATTTTTAACAATAAATGTGAATCTTTTGGAAGTTAAATTAGTACCAGCTTATGGTGAGCAAAAAGTTCTTTGCTAGACAGGTCACTGCTGAGCCCCTTTCTTCTTTTGCTCCAGCTCCTGCAAGCGTTCCTCCCTGCACTGCGCATGCTGTGTTCCCACTTTGTGGGCTGTCTCGGTGGCTGTGATGTCAATCTGTGCATATCGGGATGATCCACTCCCTGAAACACCAAACAAAATGGTATAATAGACTATACCACACAGTCCAGAATAAGACTGACCGAGTGTTAAGCTATTGAGAGACTTCTTCCTTGGATTTTCTATGTGGATCTTGGTCTGGCATTGCAGCAGTCTCTATAATGGAGTAAGGTGATAAACACAACTAAAGAAGCTTTGTTATCTAGATATTTCAGGTATTTGCTTTTCATCAAATAAGAATCTGAAATGCTTGTATTTTTGCTCCAAGTTTTAGTTTTCACCCCTGCTCCTCCCAGTAGACGACAAAATTGAACAAAATGACAATTTAGTCCAATAATTGGCAATGAGATAGATAAAAGCTGCTCAGCCTGTTCAAGAGAAGAACAGTTCTGTGAGGGTGCAGACATACAACTCCAGAAGCTGGAAAAACTTTAATATGAAAGATTAAAATAGTTATTATCAGCACCTTCAAAGTTATACAAGTTGAGCATGGGTTAGCGTTTGACATTTAAGAAAGTTCATGTCAGTTTATGGAAATAAATCTCTTCATTCTTAATGCCTTGGTTTACTGTCTTTAAAATAAAACATCACTCTCATATCTCAACAGGGTGTTATACAGAGATCTATATTTATTTAAAAAAAAAAAAAAAAGAGTGCTAGCATTTCAAAATTGTAAACATGCTGATATTAAAGGTATTAAAATTGAAATATCAGTAGCTGAAAATTAAGCATGGAAAATCTATCAATACTAAGGAATTGAATGCCAAATCCTGATTAGGATTAGCTGTCTGTAAGGCATTCCTCCTTACACCTCTAAATGACCGTACATGGTAGTTATAATGCAGATTTATGTGCTAATTCTCCAAATGAAGCATTAGAAGTAAAAACCCATATGCAGACCAAAGAATCAGGGGGTGAAAGGGAATCAAATGCTTCTGCTAGCTTCCTCTCTGCAGCCTTTTCACATGGAAAGCAGACAGAACACCATATTTCTGTTCTGAAGCATTTGCTGCATGGCTCTACAGGCAGTGTCTTCTTCAGTACCTTTAGAAGCAAGCCTTGTACACCTACACCCACAACCCTGTCTCTGAAGCCAAGCAAGGAAAATTAAACAAATGCAGTCCTAATACATGCAATGAAACTCTTGAGAACACGAAGCAAATTACTGTCTGTCAAACTCCGCAGACATAGAAATGTTCACTTTAGGATTGCATATACAATGCACCTGTCAGAGGGATGCAACATCTTATAGAACCTTGTTAGTTCAAAATCTTTCCCAAAAGAGTCAGCAGCTACAAGAAGTGCTTCACAAACGTACCTGGGTACAACTCCACAGTTAGCCAGAGGCTAAATGGGTAGATGAGAAATTAAGATTCCCCATACCATGTACATTCTGCGTTACTGCATCCTTTGCTGTTTAAATAGTACTGTAGACTTCCTTACCTCTTATGCTTGTGGTAGGTTCTTGAAGTTCCAGTTCCATGTAATGAAGTTGTTTTTTGGAAGTCGGACTGACAGGAATATTAACATAGGTGGCTGTCTCACTGTGGGGTCGATCTGATGCAGGTACATCAGCTGAATAACCTACTGCCCCTTCTAAAATAAATAATATGTTATTATAGACACTGTGATGACCAGTGATCAATTTCATAAAACACACTGTTCTGCCAAATATTCTGAAAGAAAACATTTAGCAGTAACAACACAGCTCACCAAATGGTATATTTGTCAATCCTAAATGGGACATGAGAAGACCAAAGCTTCTACAGAAAATATTGTCAGAGACCGATCAAATCAGGATCTACACAGAAGACCACAGACCACTGCCTGTGATCTCATTGGGTTGTGTCAGAAAACAAACACTGCACAGAAATTTTCTAACAGATGCAAGGTATGCAACATTACTTCACAAGGCTATCAGCTACAGCTCAGATTAATAAAGCCTTACATGAAGCAGCCTGTTCTAGGAAGATATGGACTATTATAGCACATGCAAGAGAGCACCCAAAACCAGTAGAAGTTCAGAAAGCATGTCACAAAAACAGAGACTGAAGAACTGCTTAAAACAAGGGAAAGGCAATCTTGTGCAGACAGCTTTCCTAGCAGGACTGATGCCAAGTGGGGACAGATCAAGTAATAAAAGATTTCAACTGTAGAAAAAAAAAGAAAAAAAAAAAAAAGTAAATTAGACAGTTGGAAATATATCTTTAATAGTTAAGATCACAAGAACACTAATGATAATCCCACAGAAGCTGAAGAATGTCTGTGTCTAGAATTGTCTGAAAAAGAGAGATGTTAATGCCTACCAGGAAATAGTTCTCTATAGAACAATTGTGACTTAAAGGAGACTATATTGTCTATTGGATGACTTCTCAAGACCCCCTCTAGTACTATTTCCAATTATTCTAATCTTGTCAGAAGTGAAACTGAGAGAAGATAAAAGGTTAATGTTCCATTCACTGGCCTGCCAAGCATTTCAGCCTTCAAACCCCACCTGACATCAGGCACCTACATCAAGCTTTTCAGTCTTGATGAAATACCAGCAGAAAGACTTCCCAGAATTACTTGGGCTATAGGAGACCCAAATACAAAGCTGTATTCTGTCTGTGCCTAGACAAGGCTTTGAGTCCCACCCTTACGGTACTATTCAGAAAGCCAGTTATCACCTGTCTGCCCAGGCCTGTTGGAGTTCTTACCATTAAACACTTTCTAGGGCGATGCTAAAGCTTACAGTACCATGGCTGCTACATTCTCAGAAGGCATGGGTAACTTAGAATTCATAGTTCAGGTCAGCACAGAGAGATGACAAACTGCAAGTTTACACATTCATCACCAGGATCACCAGGATCCACCTATGCACACTCTCTCCCATCATTTGTTTTGTGAGTTGTACCCAACTCAGGTCACCTTATAGGACAAAATGGAAAGCGTTGTTTTG
Source organism: Anas acuta (assembly GCF_963932015.1). NCBI lineage: Eukaryota > Metazoa > Chordata > Aves > Anseriformes > Anatidae > Anas > Anas acuta. The sequence continues at coordinate 9,863,493 of NC_088982.1, read as the reverse complement.
AGAATCACAGAATGGTTAAGGTTGGAAGGGACCTCTGGAGGTCATTCTGTCCAATCCCCCTGCTCAAGCAGGGCTACCAAAACCTGCTTGCCCTGGACCATGTCCAGACAGCTTTTGAATAGCTCAAAGGAGGAGGCTCCACAACCTCTCTGGGTAACCTGTGCCAGTGCTCTATCATCTTCACAGTAAAAAAGTGTTTCCTGATGTTCAGAGGGAACCTCCTTTGCTTCATTTTGTGCCCATTGACTCTTGTCCCATCACAGAGCACCACTGAAAATAACAAGGTTCCACTCTCTTTGCACCGTCCCTTTAGGTATTTATATATTGATAAGATCCCCCCTCAGTGCTGAGTAGAGGAAGGACCACCTCCCTCAACCAGCTGGTCATGCTTTGCCTAATGCAGACCAGGATACAATTAGCCACTTTCCTGGCAAGGCCACACTGTTGGCTTGTGTTTGATGTGGTGTCCATCAGGACCCCTAGGTCCTTTTCTTCAGCAGGTATTGGTGCCTGGGTTTGTTCATCTCCAGGTGCAGGACACTGCACTTCCCTTTGTTGAACTTCAGGTTTCTGTCAGGCTAGAATCCTGCTTCAGGTTCTCCAGATCTTGCATGAAGACTCTGAGCAGCTTGCCTGCATCAAGAGGAACTCTGTGCTTGCTGGGTTTTGGTTGTGACCAGCAGCATCATGTTAGGTATTCAATGAAGGAAGTCTGGGGCCTAGAATTTGCAAGTAGCTGAGCAAAAGCCCTGAAAACATCAATGATATTTACACAGTACAATCACACGATAAAGATGCAGATGTGTAGTCCTCAGTGTCCCAAGAAGTCATAATTTAACTAATAACTAAGCGAGTTACTGCCACTGCCTCGTACTTCAGGTAGTGCCAGGAGGAGTGCTCCATGGCCTGCAGAGGTCAGTAAGTACTTAACATTAAAATGCCTCTGTCAAGTGAGTTTCCAGAGAAGATGGGTTTTGACTGTTGTTACTGCCTAAATGCCATCATCCATTACATTTTATTAAAAAAAAAAAAAAAAAGTTTGTTAAATATATTTTTATAAATACAATGATCACTACTGATTGGTTGCTATTGCATTTTAAAGCAATGCATTTCTGATTTTCTTTCTTCCATGTTTATCTTTGGCAACAGCCTGGGGGAAGGGAGAGATGAAGGGGGGTTGTTTTTGCTTTTTAAAACATTTTGGTCAATGAATAATGCTAGCTTTCTCCAGAACCAGATCATAATAATTCCACAACTATATATATTTACATATATCTGAGTAAGCTGGTGGAAAAACAGTTGTCATAAGCAAGCAGAAGACTCAGTGCCACAAGCTCTGTCTGTCATCATTTAAGAAAGGAGTACTAAATTGAAGGGGTAGTAAGATGCATATGTGTGGTTCATCAGCTGTTATGAAGGGAAGAAACTTGATCAAATTATGTTGACTTTCATTTATAAGGTCCATCTCAAATGGAAATGTAAAATCCAATACCAAATAAGGCATCATAAATCACTCCTGTGTGTTCCCTGGATTGCAGGAGTGACAGCTTCTGAGTGCTAAGAACTAGAGAGAGGTCACCTTAGAGTCTGAGGTTAAGTTGGGGCAGAGGAGTGCAGAGGAAAAATGGTATCACTTTCAGGTTCTTCCTCTCCATGAAGTTCCCTTCTTTGTCCGCACATAATACTCATATCAAAACTTTATTTGTCCAAATCACTATTTCTCTTTTCATCCAATCCGGACTTTGTCAGGATATAAATGGAAAGGCAGTAGGTGGTCTTTTTAGAGCACAGAAGAGGATGACTTCCTATATCCAAACAGCAGCAGCTGTTAATAAAGGGGGACTTTTTCTTCTTCTTGGACTGCATTATGAACAGCAGAGAGAGCTCATACAATGTTGGGTAACAGTAAGAGTTGTCAGAGGTTACAGTAGGATCCACAATACTGTAATCTCTCTAGACTTAAGCTATTTAAATCAAAGGAATCTACTGTACATTTCAAAAATTTTAAAGACTTGTAAACCGACCAATTTTCTGACAGATTTTCATTTTTAAAAATAAATAAATGAATAAAAACAGGGACGTCCAAGAAGTAACCAACCAATTTCTGACCATCAGACAAGCTGTTGTTCCAAAGCAACTGAGTGAATGTTAAAAACAATAGGAAAACAAAAGCGAACTAAAAAACAAGAACAACAACAAAGGAGAAATCTTTAAGTCTGCACCAAACATTATTATCAGAAATAGCTAAATGATTCTGTCTTGAGTATTTCAAATGAATTTGGCAGATCCATAGCACTGAAAACGTGCACCCCAAAATAGTTAAAATCATAATCAAAAGACAATCGTAAGGACTGATACAGCGCAATAGCTATTAAGGAAAAGATAATTTTTGAAGTTTTTCTATACGCTATTAAAGTGATGTAGCAGGAGTTTAAGTCAAGTGCCCTCAAAGCTAGCTAGCAGGAAAACTAGCAAACTATAGGGGTAAATAGGTGAAAGGCTTTGGGAAGCTGAATGTCATATCTGATATTTTTTCTGAGAAAGGGAGAAAAAGTAGAACCAAAAGAAATATTTAAATCAGTAACAGGAGAAGCGTAAAAACAGGAAATGGAGTAGCATTGATAAGAGTGAAAAGAAAAAGAAAGGAAAGGCAAACATAGGTATGATTGTGGAGAGAAGAAGAGAATGATATTTGAAACTGGTGTTTCAGCCTTTCTTTCAACAAGTGTTGTTCGCAGAAAGAACACCAACACCCGAAGTTAACTGTGTGCACGTGTGTGCGTGTATGAACATACATGTAAAATTGACATGTTCAAAGGCCATCACCTCAGAAAAAATCAACATTTAGAAGAGCTCACAATATAAAAGCAAATAAGGAGAAAGAAACAGGAGATGTTAGTGTAGTCCTCTGATATAACTAGTTGCGAAGATCTTTACTCACCAGGTTCCTCAGGGCTAGTAGGAGTTCCAGGTTCTGAATGAAGTGTCAGCATCTCATAACCACCTTTAGGACCTAGAATACAGGAAAACCATCAATGGCTTCAAAGGTGGGAATCTGCTTAATGAAAACGCAATTTTAGGTTTGGACTTGTAACCTTCTAATCCAAATAGTCATACTGAAAAAAATCCAAGAAAGGATAACAGTGGCTAGTGTTGACTTTTCTGTGATGATATCAGAATTTTCTACAGAGAGCAACAACAAATAAATAAACAATAGGGCATTTTTAAAAGTATTCACACTGAAGGCCACTAAAGTCAACAGCATGTTTTGCTATACATTGATGCGGGAGCGGAGCTGTCTTGAATGCATGAATCAGGGAGAAGAGCGTGGGTGATCTTGGGAGCATCTGGAAGACTCTTGTTAAAATTCCACCTCCAGTATGATGGATAACTTCTTGATTTCTGACAAAGCTCTGTAGAAAGTGCCTAAACTAGCCCTTCCAAAGATAACTTCTCATTCCAAGTGCAAATCGTCATCTTTGCAAGAAGCCAGGTTGCACAACATCACTGGTGCTTCCAGAGCGCTAAGCTGAAAAAAGATGCTCGTGTTCCATTGTGATCTCAGACTCCACCCCAGTTCAAATAAGGCAAGCTGAAAAGCTATGCCCATAGTATGAACGTACTGGTATTAAATCTGAATGACAAATGCTCACAATTTTACCCGCTAACGTTGTTTTTCCCCCATTACCATAAGTATCTTTAAATGTGTTTGTTTTTTCTTTTCCAGCATCTCTTTGCTAGGGTACAAAATGTCTCATGGCCTGAGGTGGGTTTTTTGTTGTTGTATTGTTTTGGGGTTATGGGTTTTGGGGTTTGTTTTGTTTTGTTTTGATTTTTGATTTTTTTTTTTTTTAGTGGGTGCCCTTTGCTAAAGTGCTGACAACATTTTACTGCTGTGAATAAAATTACTGCCTATGCTCTGACACTTATCTCATCTGTCACTGCCTCTTCTAAACTTATCCCATCTGTCAATGCCTTTCTAACAAAAACCTGCAAAGCAAAAAACCCAAAGATATGTAAGTGTTACAATAGGGAATCAAATCATACATTACTTTTTACATTTTCTGAAGTTTAAAATATTTTAAGTTGAAATTAATTTAAACTTACATGCACACACACACACCTCATAACCAGTTGTACCTACCAGCTTGCAGACTGTGCCCTTTATGTAGTTTCAGAGACCCAGAAGCTGCCATGACAGAAGAAGCACCTGTTTTCAGAGAGATATTCATATTAAACCTAAATACCTGTTGCTAATATTAGATATCTGCTGTGCATCATCATTCTTAGTAAGTGTTTCTGAAACATCAAGAAAAATTCCAGTGAAAAATACAAGTCTCTGTTCTTCCTTCAAGCAGTATTTTTTTTTTTTTTGCAAAATTCTTTATCCTGAGATGATTGTGGCATTATAATCTAACTTTGTTTTTCTTGTTTTGGTTGGGTTGTTGGTTTTTAGAAAGAGAGGATGCCTTCTATAAAACTTTGAGATATCTGGCCTCCCTTTTCATGGTGACCTTACTCACAGAGAAGGTCATCTTCAACCGAGAAGTAAAATGGCAGTAAAAAACTGAGGAGTTGCCTTTGCAATCCATAACACAGCTTTGGTAGCCACAAAGTTAAAGCTGTCATTAAAATCTCACCAGACTGGATCCAAAACCTAACAAAATTAACGGGAATAACTGTATCTCAGTTCAGTAGTCCACTGTTCAGTGATATAAGAATACATGAATGGGGGCAAGCTGAAGGCTAGGTGAAGGATCTAGCTTTAGAGTGCTACAGCCAGAAAAGCTTTACCAAGGGCATGTCTGATGGCTCAGTCTTCTTTCTTCTGCCGTATTCAGATCATCATGAATGTCCCAAACACAATTCTAGATAAGGAAGCTTGAAGGACGATAAGCCAGCAGCTCAGAAACATACTAAGTGGTGCATGTTTGTCTGCATCCCCATATCCCTTCTTTACACAACCAGCAAACTAATCAGGACTATACCTACCTGTTCAGTTAGAATTATTGTTATCCAGCCATGAATTTCTTCTCTCTGCTGTTCTTACAATGAGTGCCTTAATCAAGGTGAGTGGCATTTACTTCCTGACATGAATAATTTCAAGGGAACTTCTTGTGCAAGTAAGTGGTACTTAACAGAAATGAGGTAGGAGGCTGTGCTTATGAGTAACCCTGCCACTGGTGACAGGGCAGCTATGCCACGTGCTGCTGGGTGCTTGGGATCAGGTATAAAATTAATACTGTCTTCAAAACTGATGAATAGTCTCTGAGCATGTTAGACACCTCTCTGCAAATTGTTTTTAAAATAGCATCCAAAAATTAACATAATTCATAAGCAACATGAAGAAATTCTGCTAGATAAATACAATCTCAAGTGCTTAAGAAACCTATATGACCTAGGAACCTAAAGAAAATGGCAATTCTTTATTTTTTCCCCTGCATAAAGTATATATTAATGGATTTTATTTTCTAATTGTAATCATTTTCATGCTTATGAAATTATTTCCACACTTTTATAAAATAAATCTAAATAAAGTACACATAATTTCACTTAATGAGGATGATAGGTTAAAAAATAGTGAACATATTTCAAAAGCACAAGACTGAACCAAAACCTTTGGTTTTGCATTTTTTGCTTTGTACTCAAAGGCATGTTTAGGGTAACACAAGGTTACAAGAATTTTCAAGCATGCCATCCTGAAAAAAACTGATTTTGTATTTTAACCAATGAGTTCAGATTGTAGAATCTTTATGTATCCTGAAGAGAGCTTAAGCACTAAAAATATTCTTTGAACTTTTGTTTTTAACAAGGCTGTTGATATAAATAAATACAAAAATAGGACAGAGAAGTATGACATCCTGGACTAGCTGATTTACTTGTATTTTCACTGTGACTGATTTTCCTTTTTCTCACCTCAGAACATTCTGTCCCTGCATTATTAAGTATATCTGAATATACTTCATGCAGCTGAAAGTCTCATCTCACTTTGAGAAGAAGACTACAGCTTTATGCTAATAGCAGCTTCTCCACAAAACTGGTATTTTTTTCCCCTCAAAAACTTTATGCAATTCAATAGAAATCATTCTACAGGAAATATGAATTTTAAAGCAACATTTTTAGGATTTGTGAAGAGCGCACACAACAGGAAAGGAAATTTACAACCATAAAGTGTTCCAGTCCATTTATGGTCAAGTTGAAATTTTCCGATTTGAAGCTGCTTTAAAAGAGCCATGTTAATGTTTCAGGGTTTGACCTGTTGCATTTTCCTCATTTTCAAATCTGGCAACTAACAAGTATTTACATAGTCAAATCTCTCATGGAATTCTTGTGAAGCTTTGAACTGCACTGTATAAACAGACGTCAACAGAGTTTGACCTATTTTCTTCCTTCTCCTTTACAGCTACCACATATACTGTCTTGTTTCTCATTTGTGAATCCTAGGATAACACTTGCAGGAACAGAAAAGCTAGCAAGATAGCTTCTGAACATCCAGTAGGAGACAGACAATCCCTTTCATTGTTGTTTTCATCTTACAAGGGATTGTTAAGAATAAATTTCTGCAGTTTCCTATGCCATCCAATTCTGTGTGGCTGACTCGTTCATGTCTTTGTTATAACTGAATAGTTCATCAAGAAAGCTATTTGTATTCTACTTCCTTCAACGTATAAGGAGACAATGATATTCAAAATGTAAAAAAAAATGAAAATAAGTTGCCTCCTTCCAGAATATTTTGCATTCCTACCTATGATTAGACTCAAAACTCCAGAGTAGTTCAGTGAAGACAACCACTATTTGAAAAGTTTTTTCAACTGTATGTTAATTTCTTTATGTGCACTCTTCAAAAAATAAGCACAACCTACAGCACACATACCACAAGAAACAGCCATGAAAATGGCTCTTATGGTTCTTGTAATGCTTAGCCCCGTGATGTATAGTGGACACTGTTCAGCATACAGTCCTTTACTGGCTCAATAAATGTATCATTGTGGATATTATTCTACAGCTGAAGAACAGATAACATATATCCTAAACAATTATGTTAATTATGAATTATTTCCGAACTAAGCAACAATAACCAACTCAGTATGAGCCAAATTCTTCTTTCTCACCACTCTCAATTAATTCCTTGAAACTCCTAAGCCTGGAATAGAAGCATCAAGCTGAACATGTTTGCAATAAAAATATTAAAAATGCCTGCGAGAAAGCCTGTTTTTCCATCATAAAAGCTAAGCTGTCAGACAGACAAGTTCATTTTCAGCATCCATCAACCATTATATACTTAATTTTATTCTTTTTTCTAATCTCCCTTGACTCCCTATCTACCTAAGAATAATGTAATAGAGATGCTGTGTTCATAATCAACACCCTGACTTTTCAGCTGAATTCCAATCCACAGCATTGTTTTATGTTTATTTCTTAATTCAGCCTCTCAGAACATCTTCAGTCAAGCATTGTGTAGGTATTACAACAAAGAGACTGACAGATAGCAAGAGCGTCTGTCACAATGCTGATGAATTTGCTCATTTACAATATGGAAAAAAAATGGAACTGTTCAGCCAAAAAATAAAAAATAAAAGAAATTTAAGAGTCACAAAACTTTACAATATTCAAGTATACGGCTTCCAAAAGAGAATATTTTTTGACTTATTTTCCCACTCAGCTACTGATTTTTGTAATACCAGAGCCTGCAGCACAGAACAGGGAGACCAGAGCTTCCACTTCAGATATTTAATCTGGGTGTTAAAATGCCTGAGGCTGGGTCTAGCTCCTAGGAATCGCTGGACATTTAGACTCCCTGGTGTTGGGCAGGGGCTAAAGTTTCTGAAAAATAATGCACACAGCCTGCATGAAATGCTTTCTCCAGGGACTGCAGAGGATCCCTAAGCACATCTGCAACCCCATTCTCAATTTTGCTTCTCTAAATAGGAGGCTTGGGAATCAGACTGCTCAGTTGACTTGGAAAGGTTAGCAATGAAGGACAGAAATAGTGGCCTTTTTTTTCCACAGAATAACCTAGTGGTTTAAATGTAATTGATAAAACAGAAGATCTGTGTCTGACTTCTACTCAGCTAAGAAAATTCAAATATTTTAAATGAGAGCATGAAGATGACAGAAGTAAGGGATGAATGATCCCATCTAAGTTGTTACTATGAACTAAAAAAGAGCACAAGATTTAACTGACAGACCTCAGTTACAGCAAGAAACACCTCAACTATTCAGAAATGCATTCTAAATGTAAGAACAGTAAAGGACTTCAGACAAATTAGACGGATTAAGAATTCTCACTACAGAACACGCTAAACAAACACCTAGCAGACACATACCCAGAAGCACATCCTAGCCTTGGGACAGAGATTTGAACTAGACAAGCACTTGAGCCTTGTTTTTCCTACTCCCTGTAAAACACGTCACAGTGATTTATAGCACCAGAAGGACAACCAAGAGAGAAATGAGCTCTTTAGCTGACCATCCTGTGACGAAAAGTGCTGTCCTTTGATTCCAGCTCTCAACGCTGAATGTGCACTTCATTCATGATCCCTTAATTCAAAATACATATGGAGAATCTGAGAAAATGACCTACGTGTACATCTCTGACATTGTATCCACTAGATCAAAATTTCTTAAGCAGTCATGAGAAACTCCGTATAGCCTCTTGAGAGCTTAGACCAAAAGGTACTTAACCTAGGTGTCTCCACAACCCAGCATTCTCAGAAATCAGGAAATCTGAATCAAATTCTCATCTCCTGTCAAGGTATTTTAATGTCCGTAACGACCATAACTATAACCTACTACACTTAAGAGCAGGCATATCCACATCATACAACTCCAAAGCATCTCTTATCTTGATTTCTATTATAAAGTTTTAACAATGGGAACACTTTAATCCTACAAATGCAGGAAATCAATTCTGTCTCTCTTTCTAATCAATCTTTATAAAGTTATTTATAACAAAGGCAACAGAATTATTTAAATCTGGCTTTAATGATTCACCCTGATTTTTTTATCTAGTAATACAATTCAGAATTGTTGCCATATTTATGAACATTTTCCAGCTTGCCATTAGAACTAGACACATTTCTCTGAAGTAGCTTATTTTATTGCCCGGCATACATAACTGAGAGTAGCAGGAGAATATCATCCCCCACACTCACAAGCAATATACTGACACACATTTAAACAACTTATCCTGACTCTGTAACTCCATTTGTTGGTACAAAACTGAGGCACTCAAGAGCAAAAATTGTTGAACAGTTCAAGTGGACACCAGTAGCACTAAAAGAGGTGTGCTGGCGTTTGTGTTTAAAAAAAAAAAAAAATGTAAACTGAAGAATATGAAAAAAATTACATGAAAAATGTAAATTGAAGAATAAAATTCTACAGGTATACATAGTAACAGAATCACATGAGACTATTTGAGAGCTGAAGACTCCACAAAGACAGTTAAAAACTTCAGCTTCTGTATCCACCTAAAGCATTTTATATGCATTGCAACAAATAGTCGTTTCTTTTCCTAGTGTACCAGATATGAAAAACAACCCATTTTTTCAGCATTGCATCTTCCCTTTTTGTTGATCTTAAAAGCTGCCTATCTGCATTTCCAGTTTGCTTTTGATAATTTTTTTTCAAAACATCTAACTCCTTCACCTGCATGAATACCCTGAGATCAAGTTCTCAGCAGATCTTGTTTGCATGCACACTTAATTTGCCACTGACCTCAGTGTAGAAATAATATTGTACCCACCACACCTAGCTGTAGATGCAAGTTCCCCTACATTTACACACACATCATAAGAATTGCTGTGGTTTCCTTGAGTTGATTAGAGGACTAGAAACCTGAGTATTAGATAGAAAAATAAAATTAGATGTAATGATCCAATTTGTGCTTCTACTTAGACCTCTATAAATCAGGAGTAATTCCACTGACTCAAGTGGAATAACTAGGAATAAGATCTGCTACATGCTTCTGGATTTTCTCCTGCTAAGGCAAACAAAGGAATAGAATTACTTATGACCTTCTCCAAAGACATCTCCTGATCCTAGGAATCTTACTGGATTTGTTCACACAAGCATCAGTTAGCTACTTTTTTTTTTTTTTTTTTTTTTGTAAGATTTTTTTAAATTAATAAAGAAACCCAAGCACAAGGTAGTGTTCTCTTTGAAGTAGGGTACATGATAAATTCAGTGGATCTATTGAATAATCAAGTAGATAGTTAATGAATACAAAGATATTTAAGAAACTAAACAACTTCCTTACACAGATCTCTCAAAGAATGAAATGGAGACAGTACACAAAAACAAGCATACTTAAAGCCTTACAAAATGTTATGTGTGAAGCAAAATGATGATATAATTTACTGACTGTGTCAGTCAACAGTTTCATGGGCATAAGAGAAGCCACACTATATTGACTCTGGTAAGGATCCATTCCTGTGGTCTTGTGTTATTTAGAAAACTGGTTATATACACAAAACATATAAATCAACCTTTCCTTTGATGTTAATATAGCCTAAAAGAACTTCATCCTGACTTCGAGAATGTAAGCAGGAAAAGCAATAAATAACTTTCTATAGAAACTGACAAGTTTGAATCTCTTTACATTATAAAATGAAGGAAACAGTCAAATACATTAATCTTTGCAACAGAAGATACTAGAGATTACATGTACTTCATAAATGTCAGTCTCAGGAATAGCAACAGCAAAACCTACCACAAGCAGGATGCTTCTCAATACAGTCTTTAGTTCTATTTCCATAAGTCTGCTGTTTTGCTGATCACCATTTGGGACCATTTGGGCATTATTTTTTAACAAAACAAGTAACTAAGTAGTTCCTACCTGGTATAGCTGGTAAGACTCCAGACTGTAATATTGCTGATCCCTAAAGAAAACAGAAAATTTTAGAATGAAAATCTTTAAAAATTAAATTTTAAAAATTAAAAAAAGTATACAAAGTATAGGAAGAATGGCAGAAAAAAACACTCCACCATCACAAAGTCTTAATACATGCTGTTCAAATCCGGAACACAAGCAGGCAAAAGTGTGCATACCTGGAGGTGTTTAGAACAGGCATAAGTTGTGAAACCCTCGTGTACCTTAGTAAAAGCAAACTAACTTTGCTAACTTTTTGTTTTGGTTGCTTTGCAACAGCTGGAGCAAGCACAATGAGGCTTAGCACAATTGAATCAGTCATGAACCAACCTACAAAAAGCAACAAAATTTGGTATTCAGACACAGCTAGCACTGAGTTGGAGTAACAGATAAAATAATTACCAGATTAATTAAGGTCATGTCTATATTTGCTTAAAATGGTAGGTGCTGTGAGCAGACCAAAGTTGAGTGTGCTTGTCCCAGCTGCACAAAACCAGCACATTTTATTTTGGAGATCAGACTGACTTCAGACTGCCTTCAAATTCCTCAAGACATCAAGGTATTTCTCTAGAAAAGCTTTGAGCCATCTCAGTTACTTTACGTTACTGGTATCAGTACAGTGGCAGCTGAGGCACATCAAAGCAGGCAGCCTGAGTACCAGTGCCCATCCACACCCAACAGTAAGCACGTTCCAAAATATGCAGGCCACATTTTTCCCAACTATGCTACGTCATTCAAAGATGATCTGGAGGATGCTCTGGCACTTTGATCTCCAGACAGCATCAAGGCTGCTCCTACACTAAAACATCAATGTAGGCTATGAAGCCAGCATGTTCTGTGCTGCAGACCACCACTCTGCCAAGGAGATCTCTTTTACTTCTGGGATATTCACAAGAGCAATAATTCATCATCACGATCTATTCTTTTTGATTAATAAATGCATCTTTTGGACTTTGAAGTGGAAAAACACTCTATGCTTCCTGGAGCTGAGCAACAACACTGCTCAATTCCAAAGCAGTAAAATTCCATTTTATGTTAACACCTGGCATCGGTTTTCTTAATCTAAACACACAGACTTTCTTGTGACCTCTGATATGTTTCCTACGCTTTCCTATGAACTGGTAGCTTTTGAGAAGCTATCAGGATTTTATATATACTACTTATCTTCACCTCTGTACAAGCACTGTTTACTGTTTTAACTTCCCCAAAATTTCTCAATAGAAAACAAAATAGTTTATTTATGTACTAAAAAGTTCAAGCCATACTAATTCCTGCACAAAGTCTTCTTAAGGCAAACTTATTAAGATGTAAATCTTATTACATAATGCATTGCTGAATTCAGAACAAGGTGACACCACTGAACAGTGAGATGGAAGGAAAAGAATTTCACGGGATTCATTCTAGCTGAAAAACAAAATAATAATAAAATAAAAATCTAAGCACAGAAATTCCCAGAAGCAATATTTTCTGGGAAATTATGTGTCAGGATGCTTTCAAGTGGTGATGTAGCTTCTGATTCAAGAATCAGAGATTATTTTCTTGATGGTATATTAATCACTTTAAGCCTTCCTTTTGTTTACTACTTCAAAAAATCTCTTTTTCTGAGCTGCCTTCCATTTTTCAGAAACTATAAATGTGACATACAAGAAAAACTGTCAGAGTTAGCAACTCTATCCAACTTCACTTAATGCAAGTGGAAAGACTTTGGCTTTGATGGAACTTGCATTGAAGTGGGAAAAGATTAGAAAAGATTACAGTGATTCTGCTTCACACAATAAAATACACATTAAAAGAGCTTCATTGGACCTTTGGGGGTGTAAGGATTTTTTTTTTTTGAATGCCATTTTGATATCTGCAACATAAAACAGCCTAGAATAGTAGCATAGCACACATCAGACAGGAGACCAGCCTGATCCTATTGCAGACATGGAATCTCCAGCCTCAGTGTTTATGGAGTTTTTGTGCTAACAGTAGGTTTTAACATAAGAGACGCTGAATGTGAGCAACTGTTTAGAGTGGAAAGGGGGTGGAGGGATCAGAAACATAGACAAGATTTCATTTCTGAAACAACAACAAAAAAATCATCCTGCAGTATTTTGGAAAAATAAAAATAAAACATTAATTTAACCATATGGAATGTTGTTTGTTCCTACAGTTACTGTGTGCTATCACAGAAGATGCTGATTTCAGCAGGGGGGTATGCATACTTATCTGCTCAGGTAACATACAGAAGACTTTGGAATCCAATGTGAGCAATATCATGTATATTTAGTTAACATACTTTTCTGTTGCAATAGAATTTCTACATTTTTTGTCTCTTTTTTTATATCAGACTTCAAAAATACATTTCTCCTGTCTCCAATAATTTATTATGGGTATGTTAATATAGAATACAAAAAAAAAAAAATCCTGACTTTTTTGTGTCTGTGGATGTAAAACAGATTATGGTGTCTTTACGGTAATACCTGCTAGTTTAGTTAATGAAATAGAAAGCGTCAGACTGCAGTGCTGAACCACATGAAATTCAAATCTTGCTAATGAGAAGGGGTCTCACAACTTTCTTGCAGTTTTTTTGCTTTTACAAACAAAGGAGTATTTTTGTAACTTGTGGGGTAGGGGAGAACCATATGTTTATCATTTCACAAAGTCAATCACAAATTGTTTGGGGAGGAGAAAAAAGCCTTTATCTCCCCTTTTGCCCCTAGACTCATTATCTGTACAGCCTTGCTGTCATTCAGGGCTTGTGCTTGATGCATGAAACTAGATAGCAAGTCTGAAAAATATTTTTAACTCTTTTCCCATAAATGCATTGCACATCAGAATATCATAAACTATGGTAAAAACATGGATAGAAACTTAGGATAGAAAGCAGAAAACCTGAAAGAAGATGGAGAACTCTTTAAAGAAAGAAGGCACTCGTTTATTCTTTGAGCCTCCCAGAGAGAACTCTTTCAACAGTACAGACCTTACAAGCAACAGTGACGCAAAGAAACAAATAAACTGAAAATTTTTACTAGAATAGGTTTTCTCCTCAATTTATAGCAAAGTTATTGTTTGCAAAATAGCATTGGCTCCTACATGCTAAGTAGCTCTGTTTCCCCTGTAAATCCAAATTGTAACTACTTGATTTACTTGCAAATTAATTTTTGCTCTTTTTCCATCCTCTCATCATTGCATAAGTATAGCATTTCTGCAAGGAACAGAAGGATTAAAAAGCTAGCAACACTGAGTGTTTCAGCTGCAGAAACTTTGATTTTTAACTCACATTAAGCAGCACAACTCCAAACAAAATAATAAAATCAACAGGGAGTTCAGACCTCTGAATGTTAGTGCAGCATTCAAACCATCACTTTTTATTTATTCTGTGCATCGTATGTTGTGTGGAAATAGCCAAAATTATAGAGATGTCACTGTTAACATATGCACAGTTTGTTCAACAGTGGAGTCCTATTTCATGACTGGAATTCCTAGTCACTCTTACAAAATAAATTCTAAATACTTTTTCATTAAAATGTATGGGTTAGGTGGGTAAGATAAGAAAACTGATGAAAGACTAGACAAATAATATCAAACAAATATACCTTCAAACTCATTATTAGAAGATTAGATCACACCTGATAAAAAGATGCAAAAGGGCTGGAAGAAGTTAGATGGGTGAAATTTCATCAGATATGGGACACTGATAAAATATTGTTGGAATTATAGTGAAGAGATGGAAGACAACAAATAAACAGAAGAATCAGATGTGATTAGATTTAAAAAAAAAAAAGTCAAAGATAATAACAAAAAAATAAACCAATCTTTTGTCATCAAATGATTTTTCTAGACTATAAAGTTGTTGTTTTCATTTTCATTTCACTGCACTTATTCTATTATTTCTGCAACTACAAGGCCTCCTGCCACAATCGTTAAGAAGAAAGAGCCTCCACTAACTTACAGTGGCTGCTGCTGAGGCAACCCAGTAGAAAGAATGAGATTAGAGACTTAAAAGTTATTTTTATTCTACATAACAAAGACAAAACATGCTTTGGTCTGCAGGAAACAAAAATTTAAATTACTATGGCATAATGTACAGATGTAAGTGCACGACTTTCATATGCAGAGTATAATACAGAACTCAAACTACCATTAAGCCAAAGAAGAAAATGAGTAAGTGACCTCACTCATATAACATGCTTTTGTTATGCCTGATATGATATTCAGACAATAACTAATGATGAGAGTGCCTAAATCCTGGAAATCTACTGCTACTTATAAAATAATTTAGGTTAAACATCATTCTACTGTGGATTCTTTTATCTTGACCCACGAGCTGAGTGCTGAAATATGTGATGCATGGTTGTTAGTTCAAACAACCTCACCACTACAACACCCACAGTAAACGGATATGTACCACTTGTATATCACACATCATGAACTACATGTCCAGGGCTATTTTAACTCTGGTAGTGATCTGGCTGCTGTCAGATGACATTCATTTTTGATGTTCTGCTTCCACATAACTTGGGTAGGGTTCAATGATAGATGTTAGGAGAACCACTAGTTTGATACGCTGGATCATTATTCACAGATTAGCTCTGTTGCCCTAAACAGCTGAACAGAATCTAAGCTTTGGCATTTATTTGTGTGTGTGTCTGTGTGTGCAAGTAACCATCATCATTATTTTTGCAATCAAAAATTAGTTATTTTTTCTCATGTATATTTGATATATCTCTCCCCCTTTTTTTGTTTCATTTGATTTTATTGTTTGATTCACTTTAATTTCCATGAAATACATGTTTTACTAAATCAGCCCTCATTTAAAAAAAAAAAAAAAAAGCAGAACAAATACTGTTCCATTTAAAGAGCAACATGTCTACATTTCTTTACATAAACAAATCACTCTTACAGCTAATTCCTCCTCCTACTGGCTCCAAGGGTATAAAACATATACATTCTAAAAGAGACAAAAGATTTTTGTTTCATATTTTTAAACATGGCTGATAAAAAAGGAGGAAGCCATGCTTCCAAGAAAGAGTAGATCAGCTTCTGTAGTTTGCAATGCTGAGCTGGTCTCCATCATCACTGGCAAGAGAAATGAAATGCCATTTGCCTGATTACTGTCAACATTTCAGACACACCTCATCAGCCGCAGCTTATGTCATTCCCTTTGTGTATCTTTGGAACTAAAGCTTTGCTTTCAGCTCATCTAAGTTTTTTATAGCTCCGTTATTCTGAACCTAGTAAGAGCTATATGTACAAGGGTTTAAGTGTCATTTGCATTTGTTTATGCATATCTATGAAGCTTTGCCACAGCCTGGATCCTCAGACTGGAAGAAAGGCTCAACATAAATGAGAAGACCCCATCTTCTTTTTTGGAAAGAGGAAACAGTGATAGGAGCAATTATCCGCAGTCAGATTTTTATCCTGCGCACATCAAAAATACGGTCATAATTGGAGAAGATGGATTGCAACACTGTCCATCTGCTTACTTTTCAAGAAGGTTATGATCTAAATTTTTTTCTCTTCTTCCCTCTCCCCCCCTATTTTTGAAGCCACTGTGCTTTATCAAGGCCATGCAAAACATCCAGTTTTTCAAAAGAAGACCATCAAAATCATGACTCAGAATCCATAGGTTGGTCACCGAAAAGAGAAAAATGAAACGGACTTCTCTAACAATAAACAAACATTCTCATGCCTGCTGTATACAGCTGACAGCCCTTCATCAGTATCCCTGTGATTGCTTCATATAGTTTGTATGTATAGGGAGGCAGCAGATTGCAGTTATGTTTATGACTATAGCATCTTGAGCTGTAAGCAACTTCGAAAAGGAAGCAAAGGATTCAATGGGAAATCCTGAGTGAGGATTTTGAAATTAGCATCACAAAAATATAAAATTGTAAACTGCTTTTAGAAAATGGAAAAGAAAATGCCTCGAACATGCCCAAAGTTCTGCAAAGCTCAGATACTTCAGCAAAAATAAATCAGTTCCTAATGAAACTCACAGCTAATGTACTTTTGTCATGAGGATTAAAGGCTATGACTTATTCTTGGAGCAAACCAAAAGAAAAGTTTAAAGCTGAAAATGCCTAGGCTGCCACAGGAAAAAAAGAGTTCCCAGGAAAGGTCAATAAATATGGACACGTGGAGCAACCTTTAAAGGTCATGTGTTTTGCTGGGCTGTTTCACAATGCCCAGCAGTTGATCAGGTTCTGAACAAACAATACAAAATTATTAAACTCTACAGTCTTTCGTAACTCCAAATGAAACAGAAACTCCGGACCATGGCATGCTTCAGGTGCAGGGCTCCAATTTCAGCCGCAACCTTCTGATTACTCAGCTTCATCTGTTGCAAGCCAACTGCTGGCTTACAGAAGGATTGCTGAAGTCAGTTCAGAAACATCTCAGTTTGCTCAGCCAAACCTAAACATCAGCTATTTTCTGAAGCATGAAGCTGATGATTTTAGTGGCACTGGCAAGCAGTGCCCTGTGTCACATTAAAATTTGTCTCCTAAAACCTGCAGAATAGTCACAACCCCATTAACCCACAGGTTAGAGGTATTGTTTAAACCGAAAGAGATGAGAAAGAATTAAAAGTATTGTTTAGTTCTAGTCCAGATCTGTGTACTGTTCTTGTATTTTTACAGAGGAACACTTCAGTGGTGACAATGAACTACCATGCCAGTTGCAGGCCTTTGTTGAGAGGGGCGCCCTGCTTCTTGCTGTGAGCGTCCCAGCCACCTGCAAATGTGAGCCGTTTGCCACAATACAACCACTGACATCATACTGCAGCTCTGAAAATGACACTCTACAAGATCGTTAAATATCCCAAGCTGGAAGGGACCCACAGGGGTCATCAAGTCCAACTCCTGGCTCCACACAGGGCCATCCAAAACTCAAACCACGTGTCTGCGAGCGTTGTCTAAATGCTTCTTGAACTCCAGCACCTTGGGGCCATAACTGCTGCCCTTTGCAATCTGTCCCAGGGCCCGACCACCCTCTGGGTGCAGAACCTTTCCCTAACCCCCAGCCAGACCCTCCCATGTCCCAGCTCCATGCTGTTCCCTCGGGTCCTGTCGCTGTCCCCAGAGAGCAGAGCTCAGCACCTGTCCCTCTGCTCCCCTGTGAGGGAGCTGCAGGCCACCATGAGGCCCACAAAGGCACTGTCACCAGCACGCAACAGTCCAGCAGGACAACATAAACAATCCTTTCCTTTATTACCCTCTGTTCACTTAAGAGAGTAAGAAAGCCTGGGCTGAGCCCTCTGCCATGGCTGCCACAAAAGCCAGTACCTGGACCCTGCTACCCAGCTTCCACCCAAGATGAAAGCCATTTCCAGCTGGTGGCCATAGCCCCAAAATTCAGATGGTAGGAGTCTGGGTTGCAACACTGAAGGGTCAAATTTTGTGCCCTGCTACCAATATGGTACTGGCACGAGGAAGCTGACACAGCAACAAGTAGCGTGGTTTATTCTTGTTTTGGTATTCAAAAATGGACCTAGAATCAGTATATACCAAAGAGTCACAATAGTCCTGTGCCAAACTGGACTGTAATGCAATTAATTATGTAGCCACATATCATCTTTTCCATGGGACATCTGCCCCATTCACTGCCTAAGAGAGACACGTGTGGGTAAAATCAAGACAGCAGGAGCAACTGTAAATCTGTCAATTCCTTAACAGTAAGGGGTTTAGCTTTTCAACCTGAATAACTTCCTTTTAACATCACACATTACATGCAAAAGTGTTTAGGCAGAATGCTAAAGGAGACAGCTATGCAATCCCAACCAGTACATATAAAATAGCTGGCATAAACACATCAGTGAAGTTTGTGTCTGGTTCCAGACGCTAACACAAGTCAATCTTGCATACTTTTGGGCTAGACCAAAAAAAGTCAAGGGCATAAATAGCTGACACAAACCAGTAAAGCTCACCCTGAGCAGAATCTGAAGGCACACAACACTAAAGCAACAGCAACAGTCCTAGCACCAGTATCAGCTAGACAGTTTTTCATGCTTGTGGTTACAGAGAAATGCCCCAAACCACAACAGCGTTAGTGATGTAAATAAAGACATTCCACCACCTCCCTCAAACAGAGATTTGGGATATTTTTAGTCTTACATTTTTGAACTACTTTCTTAAGGTTTATTTTTCTTATAGTACTTTTAAAAAATGGCTATTTTGGTTCCAGATGATTTAATTCCCCTGGAAATTTGATCCATCTGTCCTTAACCACAGGGAAAAATCAGAAGCACTGATTTCTATAAACGTAGAAGCACTTCTTTGTCTTAGAGAGGTGTTACAGTGATGAGTACAGTGGCAAGCTGCAGCGAGAGATACTGCAGTAGCAAATCCTCAAAGTGAATCAGTATAAGCCATTCCATTCAGAAGCCAGACACTATGAGTGTCCCTGAAAACAGGATCTCATCTAAGCTTCATGACAGACCTCACACCACTAAGACACTGGAGTATGATCAGGACACCTTTCACCTCAGAGGAGGGCTTTCATAGCCAGAGCTATGGCTAAGCTGTAAAATTCAACCAAGAAGAAGAAATGGCTAATCAAGAGACAGCAAATGGCTTCTGAAATAATTTTCATTCTCTGTATGTGATAAACATGCCTAGAATTGATGCAGGAGTTAGAAAGCAGGAACTAAAAACAAGTCTTCATAAGAAATAAAAACACCATATGCAAATGTCATAAGGTATATTCATCAAACACAACAACCAGAGCATAGTACTTATTGCCTCATTTCAGAGCACAGAACCCTGAACAAATACACCTAGATAGACAGATAATCTAGACAGATAATAAAATTCATTAATATCAGTCTTTACTGCCTCATCTTTCAGCATTGCATAAAATCATTCTGCCATTCAGGACAAGAAAGACTCCTTACACAATTGCCAATAAAATGAACCATCAAGTACATTCAAGCTCTGAAATGGTAAATTTTTTCTCCAGCTATGAGATTCCTCTCAAGAGGCATTCAGATCTAAGATTCAGGACAGATACTCCTGATATAGTCTCAAATTCACCATATAATATATTCCTAAAGCCAAAATAAATATAGAGAATTCTTCCAGGCAGTAAAAATCAGGTACATTGCCTTCCCCCTGACCCCTCAGCTGAGCTGTGGTGATTCAGAGTAGCAGAAGACCTGTTCTGGAATTTTATAAAAATTAACAATTTTTCACTTAAGCATAAGACACTCAGCAGTTTTTCTAACTCATGATAGTTTTGTCAACTTTTTAGGGATGTTTTCATAATAACATTACATTCCCTTTTCCCCTTTCAGAGCCTTGCTCAGCCAGCCTCTTGTTAGTTAAACCACCCTCCTAAGCTACATACAGAAACTCCAACTTGATGTTTAAGCAAAAGAGTTCAAATATGCATTTGTTCTGACTGTTAAAGGTTCAGCAGTGCACCCACAGCATTGCTTTAACCATTCACACTGTCACGGGTGAACATGAGTGTGTTATGAATAACGCAGCTGAATTATAGTGTATACAATAACTTCAGCCATGCAGAAAGACAGAATGTGTTTCTCTTTTAAAAGTGGTAAGGCTTTTATGAATAGATGGATGTTTATCAACAATAGAAATCAATATTGACTATATGAGGTTGCATATTGATATCACACCTATCTTGAAAAGAAAAAAAGAAAAGCACCTATGTTAACATGAAAAGATTATTTCAAAAAGGATTCAGTTCTGATGACTGGGGAAGAGGGAATCTTTTTTATTTAAGCCCACCAAAAAATCGTATATATTATATATATGTATTTTTATTGTTTGTTTTTTTTTTTTAATAGACACTGGCACTTCTAAAGTCCTATAAAGAATAATAGAAAGAAAGTCATACACACAAAGTCACACAGGCTTCACTTCCCTATATTCCAGTTTAAATTCCGTATATTCTAATTTCCAACAGGGGGTAGCATTACACTACTGCAAGAACATTTTATATTTAAAATACACTCAATTTCCCCACATTTGCTGGTCTGAGCTTCCTTGTACGACAGATGTGTTAAATTCCACTCATTCTGTACAAAATGAAATCCACTCAGACAAAACTACTGTACCACTGAAAATAAGCCTCAGATGGGGCCCAAGTAAGTCCAAGTAAAAGCAGATTTTACTGCTCAGATAATAAGCAGTTTGGTTTCCTAACCCCATTCTTCATGCTCCGTATGTAAAAGACACAGAAGAGGCAGGGTGTACACAGACAGGATGCAGCACCTCACACAATCCATCTCTTTCGTATTTTGAAGTTCACAAGATTAACAGTTCCACCATTGTGGATATCAGTAGTGTAGAAACACCTGAGAAATGTGGACAGCTTGACAAACGGAAAGTGTTTTTCTACATTTTCTTACAATAGCACATCCCAGAAAAAAATGAGCTCTGCTGCAGCAGGAATGCTAGCCCATTTCAAGATTTTAAAAGTCAATACGAAAGCACTGCCTAGCATGAAGCTTGAAGCAACTGAACATACATGTAAATGCAAAGGACAGTCATTAGCATACACACCCCTGCACACACAAAGGGATTCAGATATTCTTGCCTTCTCAATTAGGAAAGGGTGCCTTATGGCAAATTTACACAGGAAGAGATGTATAATACAAAAGCGCTAATAATTTGTTCATTTCTTGACCCAGAACCATTCCTTCTCTAATGTTGTCACTGTGACTTCAACCAAAAATGTGTAAGACATTTTACATATTTCAAATATGTATACATATAGTTCTTATGCAATTGTACTGAGAAGCATTCCAACACACCAAAACTACGCTTGTTAAGAAGTTCCTGATTAGCAGAAAATTAATTCCACATATTATACAAAAATGCAGAAGGTTTTCCTTTTACACAGTTTTTTGCTTGCAACAAGACTGTAAAACCAAGTCGTCTGTCCTTGAAGAAAATGGAAATTTTTGAAAATAAAGGGAACTCATGGATTCAACTATACCACCACAGCTACAGTGAAAAACAATAAACAAAGAAGGGCTGAAATATGGAAATATTGCAACAGCTAGCAAAGTAAAAGCTCAAACATTTATGACAAATTAAACCTATGTTTACTGATTTTTAGAGATGGAGAAAGTTTATTTTAAGCTGTAATTACCGTTTTGAAATGTTCACCTAGGGACTGCCCTAAGAAAGCTTTGCTGCTTCTTCCACTTCCCTCAAAGTGTTCGGCAGTGAGAGCTTAGTTTGTACTTGCACTAAAAATACACTTGGGCCTGTTCTGTAGGCAAAGGAACCATGCCAAGTTGCATTAGACTAGCTATTTGATTCCTTCCTCCCAGCCCATTCCGCATAAAGACATGAAGAAAAGAATCCTTGCTATAACCTGTGCATCCTGCTCCGCACAAAGAGAGAACTAGAGTGGGCTTAATTATGAACCTATGAAGAATAAAGATTAAAGCCTTGCATACCATCTTTGCATTCATTTTCCTTCTTTTTCAATTGCAATCCCACATTTGTAGCTAAGGTTAGTCAACTTCTGCCAGAAAAATGATTAACAAGATAATCAGTGATCAACACTAGAAAGAAATGGATGGAACTAAAAGGACAAACAAGGGAGAGAAAGCTCAAAATAGTAAGATTAAGACAAGCCCAGCCATCACTGAAATTATGGTTTGTCAAAGGTAATGAAACTATAATTAAACTGCACAGCTTCAAAGGATACAGATACTTAACTATGCATGGGGGCTGCTCACAGGCTTTTCCTACATCGGAAAGCACTGCTATAAATTATTAGGTATAATTATTTCTGTAGCTTTCCAAAGCTTTCTATAGCAGTTATCTCCATAGCACATGTGTTCTGCTTAACTTTCAGTCTCAAGGAACGAGTTGAATTTGCAAACTTCATCTGGAAAAGTTTTGCCAGTGCTGCAGAGGATTCAGGTATACAGTTACGAGCCCTGATACAGCCCACTTAACATTTCTCTGTCCTTGCAATAAACCAGCTCTGGAAAAGGTTTATATTTCCTTAATATTTTCCGGTCTCAAATTTCTTGTGCATTCAAAATTGCTTCCAATCAGCATTGAATTAGCAGAGGATTCCACAGAATCCAAACTACTACAAAGGATGTGGCTAGGGGAGAGGAACACGGCCAGAGCTCATGTCCCACTGATTCCCAGCTGTTGAAACAGTCATTTCAGTTGACTGACAGCTGGCTGCTGCAGTTTATGCTGCGAATAGCGCAATATCCTCATGTGACAAGACTTAGGAGCACAAAGTCCCTTTCAAAGCCCCTTTTCCATCCACCCTTTGGACTCGTGTGGGAATGTGCTGCATCAGACAAGGTCTCATGGACCGCTTTCTTTCATCTGCCCTGGTTTAGGAAAGGCAGCATGGAAGCACATAAAAGCTAAAGCAAAGGGAGGCATAAATGCAGAGCAACAGAGAGGCTTTACTGCAGCCTTGAATCTGTACATAGCACTCTGGCATTCACTCACCCCATCCTGGCTGTCATTTATCACATGGATCACATTAACCAACACATGTTTTGATCTTAATAGCCCCAGCCTACCCCAGCAAGCTCAGCCTAACTTTTACACGCACAAAAAATGCGTGTTGTCACAGACATTGATGCACCAAACTTCACTGTAGCTGAAGAAGATGGGATGGATAATTGCTCCACATAACATTTTTCCTATACTTCTGTCCTATGCCTGTTGGTAGGATTACTCCCTGAAGCAAGTTCAAGATTTTCAAGGGATCCTTCAACACTTAAGATGTTATTATCCTAGCAAGAACGGCCAGAATGCAGGGAAGTCCATCCCTCCAAAACATCATTTAGGAATGGTACAGAAAGGTTGTGTGCAACTAGTAAAAAGTAGGGTAAATAGTGGGTTTTTTTATACTGTAAAAGGATTTGCTCAGTTGCAGTAACTTTAAGGTTTTGTTGTGTCAGCTTAGTTCTGGCTTAGAACTGAGTTTAACCAGCACCAGAGAAACTCAACAGTCAGTATCTATGTACCTAAGATGGGTCAAGCTGACTAGCTGAAATACTCAGCTGCAGACACCTTGAACTGCTCCAAAAGTTCCCTGTGGCTCTCACACATTGTAGTTTTAGCTATTCCCTAGTCAGGCAAAACTGCTTTTGACCTCAAAGAAAATAATAATAATAATAATAATAATTTTTTAAAAAATGCAATATGCTTCTCCATAGTCATTTAAGGGCATACATCTCTGGATTCTGAAAAGACAAATTTCTCCAGAACACAGAAATTCTTGATTGGATAAGGATGTTGCCAGCTTTTATGTTTTTCTTTTCTTCCTCTGTTGTTGCAACTTTGCTTGAACTTTAGTCCTGTTCTCGAGCATGTTCTTGATATCTTAGACCTTTCTAAATGCTAAAAAAATACCTCAACCCTCTAGTTAATCCCATGTTTATAAAGAACTGATTTTCAACAGCCATGTCCTTCAGACTCTAAATCCACTGAGTGCAAAGGTTCCTGCATTAATAACTTCTTCCCAGTAATTCTGCAGTTCTTGAAAGACCCCATTCTTCAAGTTCTATGTCACACAAAAATTTTCTGTGGAGATAATATATTCGGTGCCACTACTCTGATCTTTCTCATTTACTAGAAAGTGGCTTTGAACTATTTCTTGAAGTTATTAAAATTAGTGATAGACTTTCCAGCATGTCAAAAAAAAAAAAAATGTAGAGCAGCTGCTCCATCTTGGCAGGTTGATTTTCTTCTTTAGTAACTCTTATTAATGAGTTCCTTCTCTGTTCACAGTTCACATGAAAGGCAAACAACTTTCTGGCTCTCTCACTGCAGCCTGGAAAACATCAGATTTAATAATAGATTTAGCACTCAGATAGAATTGTCCATATTCAAAGCACTGTAGAAACAGCATCTGATCAATCCTGACAGTAGCCTTGGTAAGCAAATATTATCCAGGTACAGATTCACAGACTGAAGGTGTCAGAGCCACCATAAGACCATAATGCAAAATTTCTAGATCAGTATAAGTCTCAAATTTCTTATCTCTCTTGCACACCCCGGAATTTCGCTCCTGTCAAAGTGAGAGGAAACCCAAAACACTGTCATCTGCACTTCACCATCACAAATTCCTACCAGGAGTTTGCCTTACACCACTGGCTTTACAGCATAGCTACCAAGTTCATAAAACACATCAAACATTAAGCCAGGCAGGGCAAAACACCAAACTTTAGGATGGATTTCTTCTGTATTTCCTGAGGTCCAGAACAATAGACCCCAGCTGCCTAGTCTCTGCTATGTGGAATTTTGAAGAACTGCCTTTCTTTACTCCTGTGGGCACATCCCCTGTCCTTTCAGCAGAATTGTTTGCAACTATGATAATAAAGCAATACATGAAATTGCAAGGCAACTTTAAAACAGTCCCTTTTGAAAGCTGTTGGGGTACGTATTGTTTCTCTTCCTATACTAGAATGGTTTACCCACATTTTCTATCTGTTCTCCCTAAGGAAAGTAATCCTTCTGTTATGATCATATATACTCCAATGATTCATTCTTCAAATTCATTTCAGTGCTTTTTTTTTTTTTTTTGGCAGTGGTAGTAGTCAATTTTTTTGTGGAGCAGGTAATAATGTTATCTTCAGAAGGTTTGTTGGCACAACTGCTATCATTTTGCTAACCAACGCGAAAATCACATTGCCCATTTGTCATTACCATGTTATTAAAATTTTCTAAGCCAATATTAGAAAACATTATTTGCTCTTTATGAGCCAAGTAGCATTGCTTGGTATAGGGTTGAACATTTCTGTTAGAAACAGTAAGAATTTACTCATATCACAACCTCTACATGACAGATAGTTTATGGATCTAATCTGAGTACTACAAATCTATATCAAAGAATGGTTTGGGTTGGAAGGGACCTTAACGATCATCTAGTTCTCACCCCCCTGCCATGGGCACGGACACCTCCAACCAGCCCAGGCTGCCCAAAGCCCCATCCAGCCTGGCCTTCAGCACTTCCAGGAATGGGGCATCCACAACTTCTCTGGGCAGCGTGTTCCAGGGCCTCACCACCCTCTGAGTGAAGAACTTCCTCCTAACATCTAATGTAAATCTCCCCTATTTTAGTTTAAAGCCATTCCCCCATGTCTCATCACTGCACCCCCTGACAAAGAGTCCCTCCCCAGCTTTCCTGTAGCCCCCTTCAGGTTCAGGAAGGCCGCTGTAAGGTCTCTCCGAAGCCTTCTCTCCTCCATGCTGAACACCCCCAACTCTCTTGGCCTGTCTTTATAGGAGAGGTGTTCCAGCACCTTGGTCCTTCTTGTGGCCCTCCTCTGGACTTGTTCTAATGCATCCATGTCCTTCTTGTGCTGGAGGCCCCAGAGCTGAACACAGGGCTCCAGGTAGGGTCTGACAAGAGCAGAGCAGAGGGGAACAATCTTCTCCTTCACCCTGCTGGCCATGCTGCTTTTGATGCAGCCCAGGACACGGCTGGCTTTCTGGGCTGCAAGCGCACATTGCTGGCTCATGTTGCACTCTCATCAACCAACACCCCCAGGTCCTTCTCCTCTGGGCTGCTCTCAATCCATTCTCTGCCCAGCCTGCGTTATATCCTGTGTTATAGGATATTATCAGCCCACTTGACAGTATTTCCACAGATATCATGAAGTATTTAGTGTACGGGGCATCCTAAATTCCCCAAACTAATTCCCCTTGTACGCATTGTCAAGGATCATGGAAGAATGTAAGTGCAATTTTGTCAGAACACATTCATCCTTTTAATTTCCACACTTCCAGTTTTAAGTGGCTCTGTGAAAAAGAGTTGGTAGGAAAGGCCCTGCACATACTGAGCATCTATTTGCACTCCTCCCATCTACTGGCAGTGAGTTGCTGTCAAGCCTTCAGACATGCCATCTGAATGAGTGCAATCCAGCTGACACTCACCCATTCCTTCTCTGTGCCACGCAATTACTTTAGTATCAGTAACTTTTAATCAAAGCACAGTATTTGCTGCTTAGCCTTCTTCAATCCATGATCTTAGAAATATAACATTAATAAAAATTACAATCAATTTACAAAAATGCAAGTCAGTAACTGAGATTTTTTACTTTTTTACAACATTACAGAAGGAAATGAACTGCTTGGGAATCAAACCTAGGAATCAGTCTGGGGCTGACACTGGAGCTATTCATTTCCCCCTGAGTATGGTGCAATTTAATCCACCCTCTCCCAATCTTTTTGTAGTATCTGCCTCCACAGGTGAATTCTACTTTCGCCTTTTAGAAAATGAAGATGGAAAATGTCTGCTAACATTTTAGAGGATTCTCTAGACTTTTTCCAGAAATAAATGGATGTATGTGAGAAAGAAAAAGAAAGAGAGAGAAATAACAACAGGGAAAAAAAAACTTCCACTTTTCCATTTTGGCCACATTCCCAGCAATTTGATGAGTCTCTCTACAACTGGATCAAAAACAAAAACCCTGCAAATCCTACATTCCAAAAGGAGTAATTTTTTCCAGCTTTCATTGTCAGATTCCTCCTCCTTCAAAACATTTCTTTCTCTCTCTCTTCAGATAAGCTATTGCTCCCAACAGAGGAAGAAGTAGTCATCAGCTGTAGTAATAATGAAAGCTGTTATCCAGCTCAATTGTATTTAGGGGAAGAAGTAGATTTTCCCATTTGTTCATTCTGATGGGTATGAAAGGTCAATACTGTGGTTTTATCAGTCTCTTCGGTGGCTCTCTGACAGAAAAGCAATCCAGAAACATTTCTGTTTGGTACAGAAGAATGAGTTCTGCTGAGCTATGTTGTCTACATTCCAAGCATGTAGAGAAGATGCTTGCTTCTCTTGAGATTATTAATGTCATTTCACTTACCAGTGCTTGTCTGGCAGGTACCTCCTTTCCCACTGCAGACCACAGGGTGTCTGTTTCACTTTAGTGCCTGATCCCAAGAAGTGCTAAGAGCTGAATTCTTGCTATTCTGAATTCAGATTTGAATCTTTGCTCCTAGTACAAATGCTGGAGATTCTTTTGTGATAGATGAGATGGAGAGTATCTCCAGTGTAATTTGTTAGATAAGAGGTAAGTGGCAAAAGCAATCTGCACAATTGTTGTAGGGTGCATACATCTTCTATTTCACTGTGATATCTCAAATCCAGAGCTGTACCCATTAAGTGACCTTCTTAAGGAAAGACATCTACATGACAATTTCTATTCTAAAATAGAAATTTCTATTCTAAAAAAAACGTAAAATAAAAAAAAATATCTAAAGGTCATATAAATAAGCCTTTATCAGCAAGAGCAAAGCAAAAAGGAAGCTTGGTCTCTGGGTTATTTGGGAGTGAAGCCTGATGCCAATAAGTGTTATAGTATTGTTTAATTGCCGTTATTTTGTACAAGAAAAAAAAATAAATAAATCATCACCCTTCCCCTATGAACTGCTAATAAGGAACATCTCAAAACAGTGCACAAGCAGACCCAACAGCACTTTGGTAAGATGAAGGCTGCTAACTCCGTGGCATACCTGGGGTCCTGGCCAAAACCAGAAAAGGGAAAACAAAACAAAAGCTCTGAGCCTGACACTCCCCTCACATCTTTTGTGCTCTTTCCTCTGCCAGTTTCAACTGGAAAATGTATTTTTCCTCCAATCTTTGGTTTTCATGGTGCTGTATGCAGCATGTCATGCTGTAAAAAATAACATGAATGCTGTATGCAGCATTGTCAGGGCAGAAAAACAGTTCTAAAAGTGACTGCATTTTATTGTCAAGGACAGCAGTGATCATGGATTTCTTCCATTTCAAAAAAATGTTGTGGGGAAATGACTGCTTTTAAGGATTTCTTTAAATCTATGAAAAGCAGAAAATAACACTAGTTTACAGCAAAAGTTTTAGAGCCTTTTACAATAACTGTAATAAAAATATTTGTCAAATCATTGTCCAATGCATACAGTTACCTCATTAAGAGGTGACCCATGTTATGGCAGATGCACCTCACTGCAGATTTAAGTATAACAGTCACAACTTAAAGAAAAACAAGTGGAATTAAAACTTAAGCACAAATGCAAACTCTCTAATTCATACCAAAAGCCAATAGTACCCGTAATTAGGGGTCACCAAAGCATAAGAGACCTCACAAACATCATTACTGAGATCATACCTACTTCTACTGACTTCCAGATTCCTCTGAGGTGTGAACTGTTCCTTTTATAGTTTTAACAGTGAGTGTGTTGCCTAACTGCCCAGAGCTCTGAGATTAAAACAGAAAGACAAGTAGGAATAGCACCACTGATGATGACAAATGCATCCTTCTCAACTGAGGCTTTAGACAGCCTGGAGCTTTTTGGAAGGTGGGAGGAAGCATAAGATGTTACGGCATCACACATCAGTAATAGAAAATAGCAATAATAATAAAACCTTTGAAAAGAAATGTAAAAGGCATGTAGCTACTAATAATCATGTTCCTATGTTTTAAGAAAAAAATAAGGAAATAAACAAAATGTTCAAGCCTCATGGGGAAAAAGGTAATGGCTCCAACAGGAGAAAGTTGCTACAATGAAGTTATATATAGTGATCTACTGTGCTTCCTTTATTTTAATACTGCTTTAGAAAAGTACCCGATTAAAAGCTAAAAAAGAACAAAAAAAAAAAAAAAAAAAAGGAAAATATTTGCTGTTACATGAGTGTGACAGTGTAGGCTGCAGCTGCTGTATCCTGAGTCCTACCACAGGAGCTTACACCTTACAGGCCTTCTCTTCCACCCCTTCCAGAAGTAGTGTCTACAGTGAAGCACCAGCAAAATCCGTGTCTGCGGCTGTGTACAGGATTTGGAAGACAGAAGCCATATTCCCAACCCAGTTACAGGCTTCGCGTGACCTTGGTAAGTGAGGCCAGCCAAGACCACAAAGCAGGCCTGGGCTTCTCTAGGCATCATCTCCGTGCAGAGCATGATGGAAACAGACACATGCACAGCAGCCCTACACCTACCCAGAGACTGTGCACTCACAGAAGGTTGCATTTGTTTAAGAAGCTCTGCAGGGACCTTGCATGAAGTGATGATCACAGCACAGACATGCGCATGCCCTCTCTTAAAAGTTACAGTGCAAAATAAAGCAGTTTCTACAGCACAGACTAACAGAGATGACTTTCGTATCAGCTAATCGAAGCAACTCCCCACATAAGCAATGCCCCCACAGCCCCCCGAGGCAGGTACCAGGTCTCCCTGTACTGTGTAGGGAGAGGTTTTCAGCCACTCAGAGCTGTGAGCCTGCTACCTGACAGAGTCCCAAAACTCCTTTGTGCATGGTGGCCACAGCATCCCAGTGTTTCAGCTTGCTACAGATACGCCGGGCGATTCAAAGTCTGAGACACACAGTTACTGTGGCAGCAGGAACCACGCAAATAGTATTTAGGGCCCCCATAGAGGGCTTTGGTGGATCTGCTCCTAATCTGGGACCATTGTCACCAAGGAGGCTTTGGTATTTTTAAATGATCAACTAAAATAGGTGGCTGAGTGCCAGTACAGGACTGATGACAACAGACACATACAAACGATGCTTTCTTTTATCCTCTATGGTGGCAAGTTAACTACCAAAGCTGCAATTGAGCCTGTGTTTCTACAGATGTAAGAACTAATGTAGGTATGAGTTTATGTGAACCAGAAACACATAAAAGTAATTCCTACTGATAGACACATTTTGAGCTGCCAACAGTGATTTGAGTCCAGCACTAAGCAGTACAAAGAGAAAGCCAGAGTCAATCCATATTAATTCAAATCGCAAGAAGATGAAGGTCAGGGGACAAAAAAGCAAAGCAAAAATAAAAGCAATACTTGTCAGATGGAAAAGGACAAAACCAGTTGGAAAAGAATTTTATTTTTCAGAAATTTACAAACAGTGGTGGTGTAAAAAAAGACACCCTATAAAAAAAACGTTGACAGTTTCTCAAACTACAGCATCAAATGAAGTTACAGAGCAACAAACTTACAGTATAATGCCATTCCTCAAATTAGTATCAGCTAAGTAGCTGAAAATTAAGTCTAATAATAAATCTCTACACCTTACTTAGAAATCCCACAACAATTCAACATTCTGAACTTAAAATATTCTTACAATACACACAGAATTCATCTCTGCATTAATCTATAGCACTGAAATCACCTAGGCAAAAATTACATAGCAAAGGCACACCTCGAGAAGTTTATAATGAGGAACATCTTGTGCACACTACAATAACATAAAATAGAAAGCAAATCACCCTGCATGCTTGCTTATTAATCCCCAGTGTCTAATGTGAAATACAATATAGAAATTAAAGAAGCAATATTTAGTGGTTTTATTCATGCTGGTTCTATTCTTCACCCAGAGTCAAACAGAAAGTCTTCCTTCCCCTGTTTTGTTTAAACCCCGGCGCTCTCCCAGAGTATGTTCTCCCTGTGCTCCTCATCAACCATGTCATTAGGGGAGCAGGTGGCTCTTAACCTAGTCAGTCTCCATCCCGAACGCTGCCAGCCCTTCCCTGTGTGCACGTCTTCATCCTGCACCCTGTCTCCAGCTCTTCACATGCTGAACTCCAACACAAAGACAACATCCCCAAATCTAGCTTTCATTTGCCAACGTTTTCATACAGGGCAGAAAATAAATGCTTCCATGCATTATTACTGCTGTAGGCTTTCCTCTCTTCAGGCCACCCACTCACTTGAAACAGGAGACATTTAAAAAAACATCAACACAATTTAATTAACAGCTGAAGCTGAAATTGCAAAGGCA
Source organism: Anas acuta (assembly GCF_963932015.1). Taxonomy (NCBI): domain Eukaryota; kingdom Metazoa; phylum Chordata; class Aves; order Anseriformes; family Anatidae; genus Anas; species Anas acuta. The sequence continues at coordinate 9,831,921 of NC_088982.1, read as the reverse complement.
CTCCAAACACTGGCACACTAAAGCCTTTTGAACATCAACTCGAGTAAATGTGAAAACCTGATGTCTTCATTAATTCATAAATCAACTCCTTTTGGCCCTAACTGTATCTCAATTAAATTCTATTCAGAGCATGAGAAATAAGAATTATTTTTTAGTTACAGCAATGGATTTCTGCTTTCAATGCATTTGCCATGAGAAAAGCCAAACACAGTACCCATTAAATACTGCTAGAAATAACTTGACAATGTATCAAAAGGTTATTTTTTCTTTCCAAAGTAAAAATAAATCCATCAATCATTCAATTTAATATAAATTCTTTCCCAAATACTTTCAACTGGGTAAGGAAAAAAAAAAAAAAGTGCATATGATGCTAAAACAAGAGTTAGTAGAAGTGTTGCACGAGCGTTTCTCTGTCACTAAATTTGCTTAGTGACTATTCCTGAGATTCTTGCCAACTGATATTATTAGGGCTGTTAGAGTCACTGTGAAACCTGACAGCCCTTCACAATAATATATATATTTTTATACATATACACACATTTAAATAAATATATATATATATACACACACAAATAAAAGTAATGGGTTTGTATGTCACAGAATGCTTACTTTCAACTGCCTGTCTGCCACAGATGTCCAGGGAAAGCATAGATAAAATCATCTCTAAACTGACAATTCAGAGCACCCATAAAGATTTAGACCATATAAGCTATCCCTAGCCCAACTGGTTCTTTCCTTGCTGCCTCCAACAAAGCGAAGTTGGAGCCTGAGCACCAGGGAGCACCTCACCGCCCGCACTGCAGGAAGAGCAGAAGTGGGAGGCTGAGTCTCAGGCCCTTGCATCCAGCCAAGCTTTCAAAATTAGGCTGGAGGGCTTGCAGATGGCTGGCTTGGATGGCCTCGGAAGAACACTGATCCTAAAAAGCAGCACAGACACAACCTCAGCCTCCTACACCAGCATTTCCCTTCCTCCCAAAGGCCACAAGTACACAACAAAGAAATGTCCTAGGTGCTCTCACACTGCTGTTACAGAACCGCAGAAGCATTTCAGGCACGAAGGATGTTCTAGGTTTCATATGCACAAACAGCCAATGATGCAAATACATGAAACACCACATGAGAAGAAAACAGCCCCTAAAGTTTATAATCTTTTAATTTCTTTTTTAACTTACTCTACACTCAAATCCTTCTCACAGCAGTGATTTATGTAAACCCACATGATGAATTAAGAAGTATACACTTCAACAGCAGTACTTAATTCCTCATACAGAGGTCTCTCTTGCTGAATCCTTACTTCACGCATTCCCAATTTGAGCACTCCCTGACTTTACTCCTCTGACTTTATCAGCACTTCAAGAGCACACCAACACAGATTTACCTTCTTTTTGTTTATCAAAAAAGAAAAAAGTATTCTCCAGAATGGATAAAAACATAAATATTTTCTTCATGCAATGTATAAAGCTTACTGTCATAAAAAGCCAAGAATTTAAGAATTTAACAGGATTCAGAAAACTTTTGGGAACAAAGTCACAGTAACAGATAGTGATAGAGATAAAAACGTGTTTAGAAAGGTATATGAATCTTCATGCTTCAGGTTTTAAGTTTTTCTGTGACTGGTGATCAAAAATAACTTTCCCTGCAAGAACACTGTCTGGTTTTGTATACCTCCTCAAAATATCTGTCAGAGGCCGGTTATAAATACCATAATGGATTCGGTGATCTGTTATGGAGTGCCACGCTAACTGGGCTATCTTCTCTTTCCCCAGTAAGAAGCTTCACTAATCCGGCTTTTTCTTGTGCAAGATATGCTCACAAACTACATTAATGAAGAAAAGAGAAACACTAACAAATAAAAATATGCACCATGGCCATCCTTAAGAGTAGCACATGCTATTTGGCCTCCCTTCTTTCCTCTTTTGAAGTGCCAGCAGCAAGACAGATCAATGACCTCCATACTAAATTATTGTTACTATATGACAAATTCAGCCCTCTGGTGTGCCTGTAACGCTTCCATCTCTGTCACCACAAGCCACTCACATACACTCAAAGACAAAACTGGCCAATTTAAAAGCAATGATTGATGGCCTATATTATTCAGTGTTTTCTTGATCAGGCACAGATTTTGAGGAACTTGTGTACTAAGCCTCTGAACTTGAGCATAAACAACACAAAAGTAAATACCTATTACAATTATAAAGGAAATAATAATATTTATGACTTGCAAGTTAAGCCATTTTAAATTAATCATGCTCTATCATTAAGGCTTGTTAGCATCTGCTCAGTGTTAGGTATTTACCTTTAGTCCACCACAGATTGGACAAGCGGAAAAAAGAGCTCTTGTCATCCCAAGGTGGGGGCTACAAGTGTCATAGGGGTCAGCTGAGACTCCACTAGGTGGTGCCAACTCACTACTTTTGGAGTCTGACACCTGTCCTTGTGGCTTTGTATCTGACCACCTCGAAACAAAATCCACATGTGTCTCATCACTTGAGTCCTTGGTGCTTTCTGGGAGTAAGGATGAAGGCCTCCCTCGGTCCTGGCTGTGCTCAGCCGCCCTCTGTGCTTCTAGGCGTGGTAGTAGCAGTTTCGGGTCACTAGCACCATGAGGTGGCAGGGTCTGGTCCTTGGGTAGTGTGGAATCTGCACTCTTCGGTTGCACATCTTTAGCAGCTGCCTGTAACAAACTCCTGGGTGTGTCATAAATATGTCTGAGAGAGCTGGGAATCTGATACTCTGATCCCGCACCTCTCTGAGGCTCACTGTGAGGACAAGTACATAAATTCTGATCTGAAGGAAAGTTCAATGGCAGGCTTAGCAATGATCCAAACTCATCACCGTGGCAAATGTCCAAGCTCCCAGCATAAGAAGAGAAGCTTCCAGAGTAAGAGGAGTGACTACCAGTAGCTATTCCACTGTCAGAAGAACTCTGACGACCTATTTCCTGCAGCTGTCTGGATCGGAGGGGCTTCGGAGGTGGTTTTGTGATGCCACGTGCCCCTTCTGGAAGGGTCTTTTCTTCCCCGAGATGAATGCCCTTTGCAGCTGCCAGTCCATGACTCTCTTGTGAGGTGCTGGCTGAAGATTGTTCAGGCCAAATTGTCAATCTGCTCCCAACACTAACATCCGAGTGGCTGGTGTCTGAAGACGAGCTTGAAAGACTTCTATCATCTCCTAGAAAAGAAGAAAACGGATCAACCCATGTTTAAAATACAATGGAGAGACTGACAGCAGAACGAGTATGCACAGAAAGGACCCTAAAATTCTGTCTGCTTTGTAAGGGAAAGTTCTGTCAGAACGCCAGGATTCCTGTAATAATTCCTATCCCCACTGGAAAAATAAAATGCAATAGTATGTTAGCTTACCATAACCCTAGCACATTGTGGAATACACTGCATTCAGGGCTACATTTTTAGAGTTGGTGCACCCAGTTCCCCCCTTTTCAAACATATTTTACTCCTATACAGTTATTTGGCTTTATTTTAGACACTCCTCTTACCGCACAGGCCATAGTCATAAAGGCCCATATTCTCAGAACAGCAGAGGGTGTTCTGAAAAACAACTAGTCACTGTAACCCAACACTATACATAAGAAATTCCAATATTTCTATTTTATCTGAATCAACCAAATGGTTACTCATACTTTTTTTTCCCCTCTACTTAAATCTTACCTGAATGACAAAGTGCATGTTAGAGACAGCAAGAATAAAATCAAACTTAAGACTGTCCTGTCCACTCATGTCTCCCTACACCGTACTTCTCCATAATATCCATACCAAAAGACAATAATACATCATAGCCACAAATAAAAATGTCAATACTACCTTATGACAATGATTACAAATCTACATAGTAAAAGATCTCCCATGATTAATTTACGCATACATTGCAATATTTTTTTCCCCTTGATACTTGCAAGGACACAATTACAGCTATCTACAGCTATCCACGACAGAAGATAAAATAAACAAAAAAGAATAAACATCGGCATAAAAGGGCACTTTCAAGGACATTTCAAACACACACAAAACAACACTGCCCTCCTGCAACAAAGTTATTTTCTTCATTTGTAATTAAACCTATTTTATTAAGACAAATACGGCAGAAGCCAACACCAGGATCACTGTGTTGGTATTAATTTTACTTAATTTTAAATCTTGGGCAAAAAGTTACCAAATGAGGAAGATATGTAAGGGGTCCACCACAAAACACAGCATAAGCTTCAGGTGCTGCTAAACTATTTCTATTTTCAGTTTAGGGGGAAATGTTTAGAACAATTTTCATACTCTGCATGAAGTAATTCTTGTTATGTACTATCACAAAATAATAACGTTTATTCCATGAAATCTAACCTTTCTTTTCCCCCAGTGTCCACTGCTTGACAATAGCTTGTGACCCCTACACAAATGTAACTCCCAAGATGACATTATGTTGCCACCTAGACAGAAGGCATGAATTACAAAAAACATTGGTGTAGTTCTCAGCAGTATGCCTGATACCTGAAGAAAAATACCTGCTAAATAAAACAGTTAATCTTCTGACAAAAAAAAAAAAAACTTTTAATTGAAAAAAAATAAAATTAGTTTATTTGAAATACATCTCCTAGTCTACTATTTTAGGTACTTTGGAACTTTGGAAGGGAAGCTCTCCCACAGACTAGCTGAAACTAGAACACAGAGCTCCAAGGCAGTGGCAGAACATAGATGTCCAGATTTAGGCAAATGCCCTCCCATGTTCTTGTTATTGTAATTTTCCACAAACACAAATGTTTAATTTTCCAGTGCAAAACTCAAATAATAGTATATGAAAAAGCTTGTTTTGATTCCTCATTCTCTGAGGATTATAATATCATTAGGAAAATGGTGGCAAAAATTCAAGTAAATCTCAAGCAGAGAATGTACATGAAGTTTGGCCACATGTTACCTAACCAGAGTGACTGGGTTAAACAGCATGCATGCTTCACTATCCAGTTTCATTTGTTGTACGTCAATCTAGTAGATATATTCAAAGAAGTGTCAGTGGTATTCAGTCACAAACCACTTTACCCAGCAGTCACTAAAAATCAGGACCAAAGTAACCATAGACATGTAGAACCAAATAACTAAGCTCTTGATATCCTTCACCAGCCATTTTTAGGCTTGTAGACTTTAGAGTCAAGAGCAAAGCAGATGTTTTGAGAATATAACTTTTGTTATTAAGCAATTCAAATGGCAGTTCAGGGCACAGGCCCTTTTACAAATCTAGTGCTAGACACCAATTCTTCTCTGATACATAAATAACTCCAGAAAGGACATGCACAGATACCACCAGAAAAAGAAAAGTAACACAGAACTAAAGCGCAGGATTCCTCAGATTTACTACAGATATCTGCTGTAAGCCTGATGTGTGAACTACACAAGTCAGTTCCTCTCACAGGCTGGCATGAGTCAAGTACTTAATCAGATACCAAACTTGTCACAGGCAGTTCATTTGAAGTTACACATGAAGAGTTTCAGCAGGATTCAGCATATTAAAAGATTTTCTTGTATTAATACCGTTTGATCCAAAACTCAGACTGCAACAGCAGCATAAATGAAACATCTTGACCATCACTCTATTATTTTTCTTTTAAGCTCACCATCTTATAATTATATACACATGGTCATTCCTAAAGCCCAGAAAGGAAGGGAACACTATTTATCTTTATTTAATTAAAGACACTTCTCACCTCCACTGCCCTGGCGACTTGTATGGGACAGCAAGCTCAAACGCTTCTCTAATTGCAAAGCTTCATGAGCCAATCTTTCTTCTGAATAGGCTGGATTTGTACTTGGATCTTTAAAAGGAACATACAATAAATAAATAAAAAGAAGATGACGGGAAAATATATAAATAGAAATTTAAAAAGCATTCTTATGTTAGACACTCTATTCTTGTGTTACAGGAGATGGAAAATGCTGATCAGAAAATATATGGGACAATCTGCCTTCAAACACATCCTGGAGAAATGCTACATAACCAGTCATAATTTTAAATGTCAAAGACTTTTGGAAATTATACCCGGTATCTGTAAGAGTTGCCACCAAGGACAGAACGCTTAAGAGCACAGCACTGGAGGAAATATCTACAGATCTAGAGGAGTTAAAAGCTAATACGTGTATGTGATCTGTAAAATGTGTCCTGACTTCACCAAACTCACCAGGTATTTTATCACGAAGAAAGAAAGAATTTGTCATCCTACAAATTAATAAATCTAGTGAATAAAGTTAGTGTCATAGTGCTTAAAATATTTGATACCCTTACATTACAACTGATACAGATCACCTATTTGCAAAGACATTGCTTTAAAGGTTGATATTCAGAACATCACTGAGTTCAGAAGTAAGAGGAGAAGCAGTGTGGTGAGGGTGTTCCTGTTCAATACAAGGTAAGATAGAATGATTAAAAAAAATAAATAAATAAAATATGCTGCAAGGGATTTTCTCCATGCATTTTAGTGTATTTGCCATTCCAGCTAAAATTGCTTCACTGCAGAAGGCTCTTTCCATTCCAACAAAAAGACCAGAAGTTACACAGAATGTGGGAGAACTTTCATCAGAAAAACAGACCAGTTTCCTCTAAACCACTTGGTTTGCAACTAGGCATAGCAACAAAACCAGATGTCAAAAGTAATCATAGCCATCATCCCAAGAGAAATCTTGCAGATTTCTTCAAACAGCACTAACAATTGTGTCATGTTCAGCAGTTGCAAAGGATATGGTCTGCTAACTTGCTCATCATCAGAAGTTTCAGAAGCCCTCAATTATCCAGGGAAAGGAATTAATGACAGATAAAGCAGATTAGCTTCCTCACAGCTGTGGCTCTTGTATATTTGATCAACTTTGAAATAACAGCACACCACAAAAACATTTAATCACTGAATCATTTAATAAGGGGAAAAGGAAGAAAATGGCTACACATTGCTATGGTCGAGTTAGTAAAAGAAAAAAAAAATAGTTGAAATGATGAAAGGACAGTTTCCTTTTCAGCCCAGGTCTTTCCATTTCTAATGACTTGGGTTTGATGTTGTCAACACAAAAGTCAAAGCAAGCTCATAGTCAGGGGAAGTGGCTTTTCCAGATGAGCTGAGGCTCCATACAAGTGCCTACATCACAAATTCTTTCTCCTCCATGACCCCATTCACACTTTCTGACCTGTCCTGGACAGACGGGACTGCATCACAGTAGCAAAAGTGACAATGCTGAACTTTCTTCTCCACACAGAGGGGTTTTCCATATTTAGCTATCTAGATGAGATTAGCGGAACAAGCCAGGCATACACACAGTCCTGCTATAACAGCATATGTTGGAAATCAAAGATGTTCTAACAGGGACAGGACAAGGCCTGTGACAGCCTGTGACAAACAAAGTATGTGACCTCTGTTTCTCCCAGCTGAAACAGCACTTGATGTCAGTGTCACCCTCCAAACCTACCTTTCAGAATAGAAAAGAGGACTGTTTTATATGTATTTTTCAATTATTATTTTGTTAGGTCTCCATTCCTATTTCCCCTGCAATACAGCTCACATTAAGTACTGACTAGTTCAAACCTGCTTGAGTCACTGCTTACTCAAATGAAACCCCCAGTGCTTCCATATGGATCTCTGCCAAAGGCAGATCCGAGATTTGGCCACCAGCACCTATGGTGCAACTCAGACAGGTCTATGCAAGGATCTCCTCGGTGGCAAAATGCGTCACAGGCTACTGCTTGAGTCTGTTTTCAGATGTCCTCGGCTCCAGTTACTCTACTGTACGTAGCTAAATGCTCTCATGTCTAAAAAGGTTCAAAAAGGTTCCATGAGCACTTGGAATGGAAAGTTAGCGTAACACAACCTGCAAATGAGTCAAACCAGGATGCAACAGACAGCAGTCCTTGCAACAACAAAGAACTGTCAGTAGGAAAGATCTTTCCCCTTTCCTCACAAATTTGACTGCTTGATGCATATTGATTTTCAGAATGTTACTAGAGCACATACACAGCTATAAGCTTTTTAAAAACTGTTATCCCTCTTGCAGAAGGAAAAGGCATTATAACTGAAATTAAAAAAAAAAAAAAAAAACACATACACTGGTCAAGAAATTGCTCCTGCAAAAATGGCCTTGAATAAAATATAAGATAGGGAGGTAGAAGGGAATTAGAAGTGAATCCTTAAGCTCCACATTTCAGATGCTCAATTGCTTCTGGAAACCAACTTCCTAATCAACTAACACACACCTACAGACACAGATCCCCTATGTATAAGATCCTCCTTGCCACATCACTCGTGAGATAGAAACTGCTATCTGAAAACTGGGTTCATAGTTACGTGCTCTGACCTCTCATTGCCCAGCCTTGGGGAAAAAGGATTATAAGAACCCTTTTTCAGCAAGCACTAGAAGACATCTAGAGAAACCAATTCTAAGCCTACCATGTGTACATAGACCTAAACTCTTAGGCAGATACTATTAGCAGTAGTTTGTCAGTTTTACTGCAGTCTTTGTTTCACATTTAACCTTGAAGTTCTCTGCTAATAAGCAGGACTTCTATAGAAAACACACAAAATACCATTTCCAGGGAGTGTAGTCTTACACCAGAATTTTCGATTATAGACCACCTATCGGTCATCAGGAGGTTTTATTACAACATAAGTTTAAGGTATGAAGTCACTGGCAGCCACCCAGAATAACCTATGCTCTCCTGCTGTATCAACCTACAAATAAGGTTAAGAAGAAAAATAAATAAATAAATAAAAAGTTTTTTGTTTTTTTTTTTTTTTCCCTCAACAGTTGTACCTCAAAGCTCCTAAGAAACTGTGGAATAATTTGCCATATTACTAACTCAGGAGGACAGCAGCAGCATGACTGGTACTGAAGCTGCTGTCCAAGGAAGTTCAGGCAGCTTCTGCCCACACAACATCCTACAGCAGTTCCAACAATTCAGAGCAATTTGGTACCTTCATTTCCCAAACTCTAGGCAAATGTATCCTATAATGTTATTTATGTTATTTACTCCCATGGAATCTAGGCAATTAGATTCACTCAAGTTCTTCAGTTACAAAAGTGCTTTATCATTTCCCAACCAGAAATGGTTTCCGTGCTATAAAGAAAAATCTTTTGTTTGAGGCAATCACTGAAAGTTTCTTAAACCCTGCTTTGGGGCAAAGAGGAAAGGATTACATCAAATTTGGCTGGACTAAAAATGTCTCTGATGGAGATTTTATTTTTATATTATGTTGGTGGTTATTCATTAGAGCCACATCAGCTGCTCTTCGTGGGAGATTTTGAATGCTTTGGTAATCCACAAATAAATTGTCACTGTAATTCAAAGCTCCAAGGTTGTTTGGTAAGCACCTGCCAGGAAGAATGCATCATATCATGTTAAGTCAGCAGCTACTTAAGATATTTTTGATTATATGCATCCTTAAAATGCAACTGGTTAATTACTTTGCTAAACAAAGTTAGATAAATTAGGCTGAACATCTGTCCTTTCCTCCTTTGTAACTGCAGTCATATTTGCAAATCAGGCCTGGCCCCTCACCTTCATGCTAACATCTCCACACCCTGTAAGATGTCTGGAGGAATGCAAAGATGTCCTAAAAGTTTGAGGAGGATCCACTTGGTAAAGATAACTGCAGAAGGCAGCCACAGAGCTGTCTTGCAATGGTCAAAGGTGTATCAAGCTTCGACAAAAAAAAAGAGCATCAGATAGATCCTCAGCAAGCAGCACTGCACATTCTCCAGTCAGTCACAAAGCATCCTGAAAAAGCTTCCAAAATTAAAAGAGAGCATCAAGACTGTCAACATTACACTTGGAGTCTCTCCAGCCTGCAAGACTAGGCTGTCCCTTAGCCTTAGCCAGGTTTACAGGGTAAAGATCTGTCCCATGCAACAAAGAAGGATATCACCAGTAGATTGTTGTCCCTTTGCTGTGTTCATCTTTGGAATTCAAGATGACTCTTGTTAGTGAAAAGAAGGAATTCAACACACACCTGATAAGCAAACAGTTCTCAGATAACATGCGTGAAAATTCAGTATAGATTACAAACCATGCCATCAGTGACTCAGTACTTTGTCAATACCTAGATTTCTGTCAAGACAAGAACAAAAAATTCTCTGGCCTGTTTTACTAAATATCCTCTCAAGGAAAAAAAAAAAAAAAAAAGGACTGTGCATGTATCCAATTACAGCAATTATATCAGCTAGCAGCTGGGGAAAAATAAGCAGTCCAAAGACCTCCTGTCACTCAATTAAATCCTTTATTAAAATATTACACTGCCTAAAACCATCTACAGATACATACACTATCTTTGGATTTCCACTCAATGTCATGTCTTAAAATGTGAGACCTGGTTACACAGCCTTTAACAAATCAACTGCATTTTGGTATGCTTCTTCTAAATTGATGGGCTTCCAAAATAAGCACTATACAGTGGTAAACTATAAAAGAGCTAACGTTCTTTTCATTTTCTATTTTATTTTGTATGTACACAAAAAGAATTATTTTTATCATGATAATATTCCCATTCACTTGCTATGCATTTCAAAAACAAAATAAAAAATAGAAAATTACAGAGCAATTCAGGTTGGGAGGGATCAAAAGAGTTCTCAGTCCAACCTGCTGCTCAAAGCAAGGTCAGTTATGAAATGTCAGACCAGATTTTGCGACTTGCTATAGGGTCAGTCAAGTTTATGAGTTCCACTCCACAACATTTTCACTTACTATATATTTTACAGATGACATACATACACACAATAATCAAATGCATCTATATAAGAATACCAAGCTTTTAAAGAAATAGGGTGTATTTTTTAAAATTGCAATCCCAAAATGAAGATGTGAATATAGTACTTGATCAAATTTGCTTTGTACATGCAGTGTACATGTATATCTTTATATACTTTAGTGCTCCATTTAACAACAGTTAAATGAGGAGTTTGTACATAAGGAGCCACTGGTGTCATTCATTACCCTTTTCATATGGCAGACTAAGCAAATGCTGACTGTATAATTATATATGTCAGGCATGTATTGGAACCCCAAGAACACTGCCAATATGGCTTTTTTTTTACACCACGTTTTTTCAACATAAGATTGGTTTTGTGTCTTTGCCTTTCTTGGGAATCCCTAATAGTTATTCAAGCGTATTTCATGTTTAAATTGGAGAGGTACAGCCAAAAGCAAGAAGCTGGCAAACTGTGGAAAAAGCTGCTACAAAAAGTGTGCTAAAAAGCTTTTAAGCAAAATAAATTATAGAAAAACAGAACATTGCATATATAAAGCACAGTCAAGGGTGTGCAGCACTTTGCGCTGCAGTAAATATGAATAATATTGATGTTTTTTGGTAAAATTCTCAGTTTGTGGATTTTTATCTAGTTATCTGAGGTGTGCAGATGACTCATTTATTTACCATATCCCTTTCAAAAGGTTGCATGCATTCCAGTACTCTTACCAGATACAGTATGCAGCTGGTAGAGACTTGACCTTTTCAAGCAATACAGCAGGTTTTGTGCAGTAGCATACTTGATAAGTGAGGTTATTTTATAGATGAATCACTAGTATCGTATATGCGTATGTGCATTGAACAAGTCTGTGTAAGCTTCTGAATGGTACAATAAACGGAGGAGAACATGAAAAATAAAAAGTTTCTACGAAGGAGAAGGTATAACATGGGTAACAAAAAATGGAAGAGACAAGGTTAGAGATACCGGAAAATAACAGTTGGACCAAAGTAACTTTGAAAGGGGCCACAAAGGAGTATGCAAGAACATGAGCACAGTTCCCTACAGAACACTGGTCTTATCTTGACCAAGGAAACAAACTGAAATCCAGTGGCTGACTACATCTCAGTGGCAGGTCCATCAAGCCAAGAAGACAAATGAAACAGACCCCAAAAAAGAGGTTGCACAAATCACCAACTCATCCTCAAAATTTTCCACATCCATTGGATGTGCTCACTAAGATCAGAACACTTGAAGTAGGGAAAGGAAAAAAAAATAGTAATGATAAATTAAATAAATTAATAAATTAAATATAATAAAATAATAAATAAAATAATAAATATAATAAAATAATAAATATAATAAAAATAATAAATTAAATAAATTAATAAATTAAAAAATAGTAATAATAAATTTAAATGAAAAAGTCATTGTAAGCATAACTTTTCTGGATATCCATTTTTGTAAAATGAAAGATTTAGGGAAAGTTTTAGAAATACAGAAAATATGCATTCGATGGCAAAGCTTTAAGTATCAGCACTGTTTTAGGGGGAGTGAAGTGGGTTGATTGTTTTTTTGGTGGTTGTGGTTTGTTTTTTAATCACTCCTCTTAGTTCAATGTAAACACACATCATCATATAAGAAGAACAAGGTCTCATTGCCTACTATGCCACTTGGTTGTTTAACGTACCTTGCTGTTACAATAATGGGAAGAGAAAATCAACCTTGTGGCTACTTTGTTTACCTTAACTAACTTTTTGCAGTTTATTTTCACAAGTTTCATATCCAAACCTAACATTTTCCATCATACTTCCTTCCTGAAATTGATTATCTTACAGTGATAAAACTTTGTAAAACACCTATTAAATGTCTAACACTTAAACAGAAACTTTAAATATTTCCTATACATCCTGCCTTGTCCTTCACCATTCTTTCAGCCTATTCCCACTATATCACATTGCCAATACACAGATATTTTTCTGCAATCTTATTTCCACACATTTGCCCTGTTTGACAGGGTCATTCCAACTCAACACTGTATTTTTTTCATCTGCTGAAGTCAAAAGGCAACAGGGCTTACTGTGATTCTAATTTTCTTTCCAACCATTACAGTACATGCAGCATTTACCATGAAATAAGAAAATTAATTTAATCCTTGCACATCAGAAAAAAAAAGCTGCAAAACTGAAACTGATAGAGGCCTGACAAAGCTTAAGGTTGGCAAGACTTTTCTAAGTGTTCGGGATGAACTCAAAATACCCCAGAAGTTAGTTTTCCAGGTTTCAGTTCATTAAACTATCAAAATAGTAATTCTGACATGGATCCAAGTTGCACTGTGCAAGTTTAAAACTAAAGGTTAGGAATCCTCACAACTCAAATTGCTATATTTTAGAACCTTTAAAAAAGAGAAGGCTAAAGATAGCAATATCAACAGAAATCTGAATGAGCCAGAGCAACAGGGTGAAACTGGGTACATTCAACTGATACATCTGTACTGTGACATTTCAGAATGAAAACCGCTTTGCACTTTCTGCACCCTTAGTGTCTGCAAGCTGTTCTTACAATCAGAGCAGTAAGTGCTAGACATGGCAAGTTCCTACTTTGCTCGGTCACGCTGTACTTCCTATATTAACCTGGTAGGACTGGACGCAAACCAAAAGGGCCTTTCGTCGGGGAGATGCCACGGACGATACAGTCGAACAGAAAGCTGATCTGCTCCCCTTCAGCACAAGAAAGGAAAAAAACACCGGCCCCTGCAAGAAAGCACAACATAAATGCATGTTTTTTCACCTGGATACATCAGAAATATATTTAGCTGAAGCTATTTATAACATAGCAATCAAAATCATATAAAATGCAAGCCATGAAAAGAAATCAACAAGACATTCTGCAAACAGAAAACCGAAAATGGGTCAGCATACACAGTATGTCATGAAAATACACATAAATTCAACAGCTAACTAATCATTTAAGCTGATTTTCTGCAACGCAGACAGTTAGAGTAATGCCAAAACACAAACCATATGCTCTACAGCTGTCTGGGTCTTTTACTCTCAGTTACCCCTAGAATTCTGTAGATTCAATCTTAGCTATGTAAGTGTCAGAGATACTGAAAGTGTTAAAGCAAAATGAACCAGGTTAATTCTATTTTTACTCAATTATATCAAAGAATAGTGTTTTATACCCTATATTGATCGGGATTTTTTTATATTGCTGCATTATATTATAATTTTTTCTACTTGTTAGAACAGCCTAGACTAAGTCCTATGTGCCTATTATTAACAGAACGTAACACGACTCCACAGGTTGTCATCAGATCTTTACCCTTCGCTCTATTCTGATATTTTGCTTTCCATTCATTAAGAATAGCCCCAAGCAAAATTAGAATGAGAATCACTAAATAAACAAACAAGTTCTGAGCTGCATGATATATAGCTACGCGAACAAGACACGAGACTAAAAAATGCTCCACAGAACATTTTGTTTGAGAACCGTCAGCCCAAATCGTACTCACATCAGAGAAAAGTGTAGCTTGCCTTCTTGATGATCTGAAAACATTAGGCAAAATACCCTCCACCCCAGTAAGCAGTTAAATTAGCATATAGGTTTTTACAAAGTGCTGCCAGTTCACCAGAACTTAGCACATTAGAAAACCAGAAATCAAATCTTAGTCCTGCAAAGAATTTTACGCATTACTCTCATAGGGGCTTGGGTCATTAGTCTGGGTATAAGTTTGGCTTTGATATATTTCTCTAGCCTTTTCTGAGTTGCATGGATATTTTTGTCAATTTTACTTAAAGCAGCAGCACCGGTTTTGACCAGAACACTTCCACCCCCACCACTTCCCACACATATCCCTAGTCCTATCCAAGAGGATCCACATTTCACTTGAGCAATGGATATGCTTTTGATTGCTTGACAAAGAGCTATTGGATTCAAATAAAGGTGAAAGTAAAACATAGACCACAAAGTATTTTAGGAAATTAGATACTGCCAGCAAGGAGTAAAGGACTACTGCAGGCAAAAGCGATTTTTGGTTCACAATTGTGTCATTCCTAGTTTTTGTCACATCTGAGTCTCTGCCTGCTTTGCTTTAATCTGTTCAAGACTAGGATGCTAGCAGCATCTTCTAATTTGCTATATCACACCATCAGATATGTTACTCTCCAGATCTTACTGATCAACACTTTTCTAGTTGAAAGAAAGAAATCCTGCTCCTGGTCCGGTTTATTTCATTTGGCAAACTGCTATAAACACAACTGGAATTAGAATTCATTTGCTGGTACTCATTCAGTCATACTAGAGAATTGGCTTGCCAACATTTCCAGAGTATAAGGTCTGAAACATTACTTGAGACTCAAGTTAGACAAATATTAAAACATTAAGCTATGTTTAAGC
Organism: Anas acuta; assembly: GCF_963932015.1. NCBI lineage: Eukaryota > Metazoa > Chordata > Aves > Anseriformes > Anatidae > Anas > Anas acuta. Next base: position 9,816,811 of record NC_088982.1, on the reverse strand, counting down.
AACTGAATTAAGACTGACACACACACTAGCTCAAGAAATATAAGCTACTTTACATTTTTGATACATTTTTTTTTTTGTTTGTTTGTTTTGTTTTGTTTTTTAAAAGCTATTTGTCCTGCACTTTCTCATAGCGCATATACACACAATGGCTTCAGTATCAAAAACCATCTAGGAGATTACAACACTATCCATGCAGTCTGACAGGTATGAAAGTTTCAGGTGGTGACTCACACACAGTTTTGTCTCATTTCCACCTCTTCTAGAGATGACCAAGAATCAGAGAATTCTGTATTAGAAAGAGTTGGGTGCAAAGTATGCATTCAGAAACTTGAAATTCAGCTCGTGATCTGAGCTCCTTCCCCCGTTGAGTAAAAATCAGTTTGCCTCACCTTAAAGGGTATGACTCTTCTCCTGTGAATCACGTCTATGCCAATGGACATGCCTTTCTTGAGGAAGTGAGGTGACACAAGGCTTTGCTAAACATGACCTTCTCATCCCATTCACAATAAGCAGCCAGGGTATGGAGACAACATAACAGAGGACGTTCATACCTAAAGCACGGTGATGGACTATGTGGCCTAGTATCTCAGAAGAATCCTACACATCCATGTTACCACTCAGGAAAAGAAGATAGCTCCAATATTTCTGCACATAAAGATTTCATCTGGACTGCTTGTTCTTGTATCACTATTGTTAAGAAGAGTGCTTCTTAAACTCCTGGGAGGCTCTACAAGCCTGTAACTTTAAACAAAAAAGTAAATGTGTGCAGAAATTTACTTCTGTATGAATTGACTACTTAATTCAAAGCATAATTTCTGTGGAGAACTAATACACATTTGGAAATTCCAAAAACAAATCTGAATGTCTTTATATAAGTTGTGGAAGCAGTGTATACACATGCCTAGCCCAGGGGTTCAAATCCAATATATGCACATATCCATCATTTCTTTATAGATTTCATTATTCACTTGATCACCATAACTGCTGATCAACTTGCACGAGATAAGTTTTATTTCTTGTTTTGTTAGACAGAACTAGGAGAGAAGAAGCTAAGGAGTCCTTGCAAAACACATCAGGTGAGATGAATGACTAGGTAAGGTTCAAAGAAGTTATGTTGTGAAAACATACATAAAAGCCAGCAATTACAGTTGTTCTCCACTTTCTTGCGAAAGTTGAGAAATTCACTACTAGAAATTACACATCTCAGCCATGTGCTGGAACAGATTTGGTTCACAAGCATTTGGAAGCTGAGGAATATGTGGTATGCATCACTGTAATGCCATGCAGCTGTTTGCTAGACTGAAGAGCACTCTCTCCCTTTCCCCCCCCTTCCTCCCTCGGGTAAGAGACTCAGTGAAAGAAGTTGTTTGAATTCACTAAGTAAAGAGTTTCCTACCACATTATGCTATTTTGTACCACAGTTATTATGCTTTTTGTTCCTTTAAATGGGTACAGGCAGGGGACAAGATGCAAAAACATCTGGCCATGGCAATCAAAGGTTCTTAACTATGCCAGGTATCAAGACAGACACTTCTAAAGAAAAAAAATATACATATATTAATATCATGCACAAAAATATAGTAGGACCCTTTTCAAAATACTTTGTAATTTTGGTGGCCGGCAGCCAAAGATTAATTCATACTAAAAAAACAGGTACACTGGAGAGCTACTGACTAGCCGCTGTATTTTACAGGGAAGACAGCTGGGCTTACTTAGCCTAGCAAAAGAGACACAGGGCATAAATAAAGGCTCTAAAGATGTCCTAAGAGGTAAGCATCAGAGAGAAAGAGAACATGATGCTAAAGGACAATGACAGTACAATCTTGGATATAAGAACAAAAAATTAGGCTGGAAAATTTTTAAAAAGAATTTATAAGACCATGGATATATATGGATCTACAAGACTCAAGACCACATTCTCGCCTAATGCACACTTTGACACATTTTAAAGGATTAGAGAGTCACAACAATGCCAGTGTTCAAAACAGCAATGGACCTTCAGAAACAGTCAGCAGCCACTCAGAAATCACATTCTTTATTTGGGTATGCCTCACCACAACTTCAAACACCATTTTAATTAAGGGTATATCAAGAAATGCAGAATACCTCCCCGAAACCAGAAAAGTTTCCCTTGAAAGATAAGGTATCTTATTTGTTCCTTTTTTCACCTGCAACATTTTGACTCAATTTCTGGGAAATACTCCCAATTTACAGTAGTGTAAAAAGAAAGAAAAAAAAAAAAAAACAGTCACAGAATATTTCATTCTTTAAAAGCAGCACCCAGAAATTAGGGTAAAATTAAAGGGTAGAGGGAGGCTGGGGGGAAAGCTTCAGCATAACATAGGTAATTTAGTGGTTCAAGCTCCTGGAGCAAATCCATCACCAATAGCTTCACATTTGCATCATCCATCCACATTTCATACCAGAAATTCTTTACACAGCTGGTATCCTGGCCTATGAAGCGAACCATTTAGGTTTTCTGCAATGCGGAAATAAGATACAGCCGCAATCAATAAGCCCAAATCAGCTGAAATTCTTGGAGCACAGCAACTGTATCAAATCCAAAACTACTTACAGAAGATATGCCACAATTTAACTAAATAATGTAAATGGAGAGCTATTTATATATCCTATTAATCTGGGGCTTTCTTACACAACCAAGCTTTAAGTTTGGGAGCAGCGACCAGAATACGGGATCTGTCCCTGTAGCTGTGCTCCCAGTTGCAAGGATACAGAGGCATACTGCACTTTTCTCTTCTAATCCCAGGGAGACACCTTCCAGGCCCCGTACTGAGCCTAGACCCTTCTTTCTGCAAGCACCAGTTGCTCCTCAGCAGGAAGAAACCAAATATTTGAAGCCCTGAAGGAAAACAGGAACTGAGGTTTCCCACTCCATAGTGGTATAGTGACCAGACGAGACACACAAAGCAACACAACCACCACCACTTCAACTTTTCTAGAGATGTTTCACTGTCCTCTCCAGTAAGGCAACCGAGAGAGAAGAAAAAAAATCAAAAAAAAAAAAAAAAAAAAAAAAAAAAGATTCCATGTTTGTTTGGTTATTATCATTTTAATGCTCACCTAGGGACCCAGCACATCTTCACTCCCACCTCCCAGAATCAGTCCGCAGGAGCAGAATTTAGCCTGTTCATTGACCCTGAATCTACTTGGAAGTATCCCAAGGTACGCAGTCCTGGAGAGAAGATAGATCCAGGAGAGCTGACTGAGCAACTAGAAGGGTGTCTACAAGTGTATTAGCAGAAAAGGGAAAACTAGGCCAGGCTTCAGCCTACTGCTGAATGGGGTGGTGGACCCGATGACAAAGGACATGAAAAAGACTAAAATGTTCAACGTAAGTAAAGTAAATGAAAGTCCCTGTATGTTAGTAATGCTGTAATATGTGCTTACATTTGCTACCTAATCCAATAAGAAGACTGAAACAGTTATTCCCTAGATGCTGTAATGAAAATGAAATACAAACTGAAGGTCATCTGTATTCACATTTTTGGTATCACAAACACAGTTCATATTACTTACTCCTCTAACTTTATTTGGAGAAATACACATCTTTAACAACATCACATAGAATTATAGGGTGATATACTATTAATCTAATATATTCCATTCCAGTTATAAATACAGATTATAACAGTACATGGTCAATAACACAGACCCACTCAATTTCATTACAAAAAACTCAAAGGAAGAGAAAAAGTTGTTTGTTTGGTTTTTAAACTGAGGTAGATCCTATCAAAATGTACCTTCTTCCTTTATGCTAATATCAAGTGCCATATTGCTGAATACTCAGAATTGAGGTGTCATCAAAACAGTTACTGTGGAGATGCTATACTCAGATTTCTGGACACAGGCAACCCTCCAACAGCAAATATAAAACAAACACATGATTTGGGTAAGCTGTACAACCAAGGAGCACGTATTACTTGCCTCAAAGCAAGGCTCTAGAGGACCTCCTAGAAAGCTGTTATAGATATACCTGCAAGCAAACAAGAGTCCAGCAGGCAGGAGAGTGGCTCAGCCATCTAACTTTTTGTTACTTACCTCCTGCAGACCACCTTCTTTGCAGTATCAGTGGTACCCACATCCTCAGGGAATCTTGGCAGGGAACAAGGTCTTGTACTAGAGGCACTTGCTTACTCATCCACCACTACTGACAGCACTGTTCATAAACCCAGCCTCACCCTGCGCACATCCCTGCAGCCCTGTTGCATGCTGAGCTGGTCTGACTGTACCAGCAAACATCATGGCAGCAATTTCCTGACTAGTTGCAAGGTAACCAGCACACAGAAGTGTGCAAATAGCAAACCACACATTTCACAAATTTGGTTCAGGCAGATGGTAAAGAAAGATACTGCCACACAGGATAGGTGATAAATAAGTCAGCACATGCCATTTTGACCTGCAAATACCCCTTACTTTAATCCTTTCAAGAATGAAAGCCAGAACTGAAGTTGTATCCATTCATCAATGTTATAATAAAAATCACACATTAAGGAGAGGTAAATGTCTATTCTCTATTACCTATCACAATGTCCCTCTCAAAACTGCAGTATATCTACAGAGGGACTCTTCAGGAATGCGTGTGGCAAATTCTTTGTCAGTCAGTGATGAACAGTCCCTCTTGAAAAAGTATGAAAGAGAAAAAGCCAATTGTGGGGGTTTTATTCAGTTTGGTTTTTGTTTGTTTGTTTGTTTTAAAGGAGAACCCTAAGTCCCAACATCCATCATTGTTTTCTGCTAGTTATTTCTACTTTTGGATAGCCCTCAATATTATTTTGTCTTCTTCCATACTCTAATGAAAGTCTGCATAAAACATGTGTGGGATCTACAGGTACTCCATTTGCCATCAATTATGCACTCCAAAAATTAAGCCATTAATTAAAGCCCTTATTAGTAAGAAATTAATGTCTTCTTTCTCTGGGGCATCTACTTTAGGATTTAAGGGAAAAATTGAATTTAATGTATCACAGAAGGTACTGCTCTACCTTCTACTCACTAAAAATTACAGATGCTCTGCTTCCCTAGAGAGCCTCAGGACTACAAATTACCCTTGTTAAGTTTTATATTCTCTCATTGGAGGAATTACATAAATTACACAGATTATCCAAGTTACCAATCCATTGCTAATCTTCCTTAAAGATTGCTTAGCATTTAGGCAGCATCAGCTGCCTATACTTTTTAAATATGTTTTCCACAGTTAAATGATCTTAGATTTTATTAGTTCAAAACCCACTATTCTAAAAAGTACAGCAGTGTAAAAAAAATATTAAAAAAAAAAAAAATAAGAACCACACTATTTCAGTTTTGGAAAGTTCTTCCCATAAGCGTTCTGAATGCTTAGTTGAAGATTTTCTATTTGCAGTTAAGAATTCAAAAAGCAGACCCAAATTAAGTCTGCACAGAAGTGTACACATTTAAATGCGAGCTAGAGTTCTAGTAAAATGGTACTTGCATACAGAGATGCAAATGCTTTATTCTGCCTGGAAGAAAGCCTGTTCAAACCAAAACTGCAGGTGTTGGCAGATATACACTAATTGCAGTTGACACAGGCTAAACTTGAATCTGCAGAATCACAAAAGAGAGGAAAAAGGTGACTGTGCTGACTTCCCCTTACACTTTATAACCAGTCATCTAGCTGACAGTCTGAACCATGCCACTGGGAAACAAGACACTCGTGTTCCCGTTCCCACACCTTTTAACTGAAACACAATAACCTTAACAAAAAACAGATTTGTTTCCTTACCGGCTGTACCTACAACCCATTCTTTCAGACACTGGAAATCCCTCTTCAACCCCAACATCTACATTAGGCAGGGAAAGATTTGAAGTAGAGTCTTCTGCATTACAAGGAAGTATCCTAAATCAGAAATCAGGGTATGACCATTCAGTCCATACTAACCACCTCTGTAACTCAGCTCTGTGTTTTTCAACAAAGCAAATAACTCTCACTATTGTTAAGTGGACACAACTATTCCTCTTTCTTACATAAATTTTGCTAGAAGTACCACAAAATAATATTTTTGGATTTCAATCAACTTGGAAACTTTATGTGTTTTTTTTTTATTATTATTATTTTAGTAATTGAAGAAATCAGTTATTTTCACATTGTATTATGCAAAAGCCACACAACTTCACATCCAATTTGGCAATATGCACATCCATTTGCACTCAACCATCAATATAGCACAGCTTCAAATTCTGCTTTTGAAGTTAAAATCTGAGGTTTTTAACTGACGTGTATGGTATATCTACTGCATTAATCATCTTTTCCTTTCAGCTCTTTTGTTTGTTTGTTTGTTTGCATTTTATCTGAAGTGGTAATGTGAAAAGTTCCAAACAAGACACTAGAACAAGAGATTTCTCTCCATCTTCAGTTTACTTGCTTTCATTTTGACCCCATGAATCCTACAGTCCCATAGAGTGACAAAGCTGCTAACAAGCAGAAGTTTCTAACTTTCACGAACTACTCCTCTACTGGATTTAGGTATTAGCATTTACAGAAGCGCCTTGATTCTGCAGGTAACCTCAAAGCTTCAGCATCACTTTCCCTCTGCAGGCAACAGAATCAATTACAATTTAATATTGTCAACATTAAACCATTTTGCCTAATCTCTTGGATGACCAGGTCTTAAAATTTCACTACTTTATTCTTGCTCTGAGTCTACCAGCAACAACTGACAAAACATCTTCTGGAGAGTCACACAGCAATGTTCAGCCACAACTCCACATGGTCACGTTTGTACTGAACACCAGGGTTGAGGCCAGCAGAAACCTACTTACTAGAACGGAACCTCTGACATGAAGCTGACTGTATGACAAAGCTACACAGCTGGTGCCACAAACTCCACATTGACAAAATAAGCATTTGCATTTCCACAAAAAGGCTGCGAACAACGTTTAGAAGACAGGGCCATTTGTACTTACAGAAGCCGCACCTGGTACCCCCTTCAAAGATGAATCCATTTGGGACAGCTCCGTATCGGCGCAGGTCTGAGAGTTTCCATTGCCCCATTACGCTAGGAGGGAGGTCTTTGGCAAGGACGAGGATGTCATTGCAGAAGTGCAGGGTAGCAGGCCCACTCTCGAGTTTAGTGCCAGGTGCTACAAAAACTTGAAATCTATGAACTATCAAATAAGGAAGAAAAAAATCACTACAGAAAATATAAGTAAGGTACTGTGATTTATGTAACACGTCATTCTGTTCAGCTGTAGACTGACCCCTGCCCACACCACCAGGCTCTCGCACAGGGATTCTAGGTAGAGCCTGAAGCTATAAGCTCATTATTCTATGTTATGTCAATTTAGTATAAGAAAACATATGTTGGCTTAATACTACAAAAGATTAAGCTGTAATGCTTCAACTTAATGCTGCATTAATTTATCCAAAGTCTAACAGAATAATCCCTACCTCAAATTAGTTATCCAGCCCATGCTTAAATCACACCTCTTCCATCAGTACAGGGATTTCTTTCTGTCTCCTCCTCCAAATGGCCCATGCCTAGCCTTTCCAACTTGTGTGCACACAGACACATAACACAGTGTCTGAAGAGACCAAAAGTCAAGGCTCAAAGAAGCAGCAAGTTCTAACCACAGCTCTGTCACTGATTCATTTGCAACCTTTAATAATCTGCTTTAATCCTTCCTGCACTTTGCCTTCCCTAGCAGGCAGTAAAAGGGGGAAAGTACATTTTCCCACCTTTGTGAATCTTTTGCAAGTTGGTGATGGCAGATGCCTGGATATTTCAAGTGATTAGAAAATTAAGTGATTCATAAGTAATGCACACTCCTAGAAGACAGTTAATTCTTCATGTTTCACTGTCTAAACTCCAGCAGAGTAGGGGAAAAGGTCAGACACTTATCTCATTCAAGTTTACAAACCTCAGGTTCAAATCCCAGCTCCTGTGTCCCCTACACTGCAAGGGTCCTTACCTACAGCAGCAGCTGTTCTAGGCTGGTCTCCCATCTTCTCCAGAGTTGTTGCATTTTGAATAGTAAGCTATTGGGAGCACTTCAAAGGCTCAAATCTCACAGTGGAGATTCAAAGGGAACTATTTCAGTCAGCAAGCAACCAATTTTCAAACAATAGTTTTGACCACTACTCCCCCAGTTTCTTTCACTTCGTCATCAGACACACACACGCAAAATCTGTCTTGACACAGAGAAGCATCTGAATTGTTACATTTCCAGTCATATTTTCAGTAGAGCATTTATCAGGAATCACAAAGATTTAGATTGTGGTTATCCACCAAAGATCATGCAAACAGCTTCACTGCTATGACATCTAGAGGGTAATTTCCAGGTAGTCTGATTTCTTCCCTGCCTCTTGACTGTGTTTCTTCAAGCATCATGAATTTCAGCCAGGTCTGAGCCTTGCTTCCCATCTAAATAGTTGCTATATTCTTAGTTACCGTCTTAGTTGTAGGTCAGCTCCTCATCCATGACATACATTTGCTAAATTCCCTAAGGCTCCAGCAGAATTAGCCACAAAGTCATTTGAGTGAAATGTGCAAGGAGCCAGAGATAGATCTAACTAACCACAGCTCTCCTTACAGCTTTGCCAGTGGTACTGCTGAGGAGCAAGTCAATAATCACACAATGTCCCCTTTTGGGCACACAGTTATGTTACACAACCTATCTAAACATAAAATATGAAAGAGACACCAAAACCACCTTGATGACTGATGTTCAATAAGTAATCTTTAATATAATTTGGACACTACTGCACAGTTAACTTCAGAGGTACTACACCAGCAATTAAAGCATAAGAGCAGAAGCATCAGCATCCTTTCTGACTCATAAAGGAAGAATGGACCATGATCAGACACGACCAGTTACAAAGTACCATAGCTGCCAAAAACCAAGAACTGCAACTCAGTTTCTAGAGCACTGTTAGAAAGCAGCATACTCAATCTGAGCAAAGCCAAAGCAGAGGGCAAAGCAAGTCTGGACATGAAGCTTTTTCCATATGCTTTCTTGGTAAACTGTAATTTTTTCAAAAATTCTCCTCAGCCATCTACAACTCCTGCTCTGGGATAAAAAATCAACCATAAAATACCTAGCTCAATATGTCTATGAGCAGAAGCTAATACTAAGGTTTTCATTTCCTTTAGCTATTTTTTTTTCTCTTCACAGCTATTCAGTGGCTCACAGTATGCTAACTTTCTCAGAATGAGCTATAGACTTAAGCACTCTTCTCACACGTGGCTTACACCTCACTCACTTAATTCCTCTGTTTTCTCTAATGCTGGTTCTTATATTCTCTTGAGCTGTCCTACAAATCACATCCACCTGACATGAGAAAAACAGAGAAAACAATGGGAATTCCAGTGAACACTCCTTCCATTCTGTGATCCTCATTCAAGAACAGCATCAGCTCTTTTCATTTTTCCCCCCCCCTCTTGCTTCCCAGACTCTGAGGTCATCTGTCCACAGTCTATTTTCAGCATCCAGCTACTTTACTTCCAAGGCACACAAAGGCATCCTTACTAGTCTTTAAGGAAAAAAAAAAAAAAAAAAAGAAAGAAAAAAAAAAAAAGAACAAACAGTCGCCATCTTCTCTTTGTAGTCTGCACACTTTTCTCTTTCTGTCTACTCAAGCTAGATTCTGTTCTGTTTGACTTCTTTCACTTACCTGACCCAGCACAGGAAGATGGAACCCTGAACAAGTTTTCCATACCCTGGTCTTTCTCCTTCCCCTAAGTTTTTTGCAATTACATTCTACAAATTATTGTCAATTCAACCAATCATGTTTGCTCCCTTTGTCATTTCTGCACCACTATCCCCATCTGTCCCTGCTCCAGGGCTACATGTGAAACAATACCTTCACCCAATAGGCTCTATTCATCCCCTCATTCAGAGCATTAAAAAACACTTCTGCATTTCCTTCTATCACAGTCATAACTCTCACACCCAGCTTGAGATCAAATATTCTCTCCATCCCAGAACTGCACCAGAGCAAGTTCATGAAAACTAGACCAACCTTGTCAAATGCAAACTCCCCTCATGTACACATACAGCCTATGCTGTACAGAGACCCCAAAACTTGTAAATAAGTAGAACTAGTGCACAACACAGCTACATTGTCAACGTGCCCACTGCTGCAGCTATACCTGCCTATATTGTTCAGGGACTCCCTCTAACTTTACGCGTGCAAGGCTTTATATCTGATAGTTCCAAGCATCCCTGTCTCTGATACTCTATATTTTATCAGTGTAAAATTCCCTGATCATCTTTGCAAAGCAATGAGTCTGTAACTACAACAGATGGCAAAGCATATGTAACAAACGATGATGACAGCTAATGAGCATCTCCCACACACCTACCCTCCTTTCCTAGTTATGACTTAAAAAATATAAGACAGCTACTATGGATTACCAATGTTATCACTCTTTATTCATCACTGTATATTTTAAGGCTGCTAACTATGAAAAAATAATAATAATAGGATGTATAAGAATTAAGATAACTGGGAAGACCATGCCTAACAACATTCTTTATTGAGAGATGTCTCTTCCTGCAAGGAGACACGAGCAGCAAAATAAAGGATCAGTAGCAGCACCTTTAGATAGGCTTGAGGGGAGCTCAGAAAACTGGGAATGAACTAGCCAAATTCTAATCAGGACTCTCTTTCTCTTAATTCGGACCCCCTCTGATTCCTGTCATCAAAGTCCCAAAGTAAATTATATTACCAGAAGTAGAGCTCTGATCACTTCGCTTCAAAGCTACACACTTTCAGTACCAAAGTGAAAAATGAAGTTGAATGCTCTCTCGGTTAAACAATGGGACTGGGCACTACTGTAATCACAACCTGTCAGAAGAGTTTAAGATTTAAGGAGAAGCACAGTCTCTTCACTCAGATGAGCAAGTCTTCTCCTTAACTATACTTTTTTATTTGCATTTTGTCTCTGTTTTTCTTTGATTTTTTTCCTGGGGGGAGGGGGTGGGAGGGAGGAAGAGGGGGGAGTATGAAAAGACAAAGGTTACCTTCCCCCAGACTGTAGCGGATTCGTACATCCCACGCATACATTGTTTCCTTGTTCTCAAATCCCAGCATCACAACTTGAGAGAGGCAGATGATTGCAAGGGTGTGATTCAAGCCCTCATAGGAGAGCCCAGGATCCAAGCCACAGATGTCTTCTAAGGTCACGCTGCTCCTCTCCTTATGCCCTTTCGCTCGCTCAGATTTATCCTTGTACACCAGCATGAGCAAACAGTCTAAAAGAAGCAAAACTGTCAGAGATGATGAGGCAGAACAGAACACAACACATTTCTTAGTACTCTGCTTCAATACAAAAGTGCTTTAGACAATTACAAGGTCAGTCTGATCAAGTCAATGCAAGACATGTTTCCTTCTCCCACCCCTGCCCAGGTAGTTTGCAGTCCTTGTTTTCAGGGAGCTGACACCAAAGGCATGTTTCAAGGGTAATCTGCAGGCTCAGAAAAAGGAAGGCAAGTAAAAAGTCTTCCCAATTGTTTTTACTTTACAAAACACCAATGGTTTTTCATATGGTCTCCCAAGTCTGGACAGGACCCACTCATTAATGCTGAACACTGGGAGTTATACTATGACAGCTTTTCATGTTACGAACACCAAGGACTGAGAGGCTATTGTCAGCTATATTTCCATTAGAACATACTGAACCACAAATGAAATTCTTACAGTAGTTCACAGATTACTCAACTACTAAATGGTGAGCGGGCTGCACTGCCAGAGACTGTGTCAGCTCAGGTTTCCTAGTTAAATGTTACACAGTAGTCAATGCTAAATAATCATTATGTGCCACACCTTTATTTTTATTTTTTTTAATATTCACATGTGTCACCATTTGTTTTTAACCCCTTCCTAGAGGTGTTTATTACATAGCAACTGTGCAGTCAAAGAAAGTAATTGTGCCCTGGGAAAAGCACATTCCACAAGCAAACCCAAAAGACAAGAAAAAATTGAGAGCCCTCTTCAACCTTTTGCAGGTGATAACAAAAGCATTCATCTTCCCCCAAGTCCCCTTCCTATTGCACAGCACTCGATTATAGCTAAAATTAACAGTAAATATCCAAGCTGCAGCATCCAGAGCTGCTGCTGACCTGCATACCACAAAGGAGGAAGCCCCCTGTGCACCATTTTATGAATGTTGGGGTGTGGTGCCCTGAGCCCTGGCAAGGTGCCCTGTGTTGCTCAGCTGGGCAAAAGCCTGGCAAATCTCCAAAGAGGTGAAAAATGACTGAAAGACTGAAGCGTCTGCTAACCCATGCAGAGCTCTGCGCACGCTTCCAATTGTTTTCTTGCACCTGTTAGCAAAAACAGCTGCAAGCCCCGATATTTACGCATTCTGCGATACAGTTGTGTGTCTGAAGAAAGAGCTACTGTGGTTTACAGACCGAGTAAAGCAAATCACTGGCTGTTTTCTGGTAGACCTGTCTACTTTTGCTAGAACAGTATTTTTGAGGAATAAGCTATGGTGTCAGTAAGTTTTCAAAGAAGCCCCCTCATCTTCCCCTTTCACACTTACGTTTGGAATCCAGACCCATACTTACATGTCTCGATACTAACTTTTAGGATGTACAGATACCTGTTTGTAGATAGAAGTTTAACAGATGCAGCCAAGATGCCTCTAAAATACTAACATATACCTGTAACAACCCACGCACCAGGGAGGTAGGTCTGAAGAGCTTCAGTTAGTAAAGAAACATCCGCTTTACCAGCAACAGCCTAGAAAAGGCTCCACAATCCACGCTGAAGCAATGCAGGTCCCCATTTTCTGAGTGCAGACAACAATTAGCCCTAGAAATAATATTTTGGGTGCCAAACGCTTTCCCAATGAGAAAGAGACAGGAAAACCTGAAACTTACTTCTCCCTCTCCAACAGGAAATCATCAACTCTGAATAACGTTTTCAATTTTTCCCTTCAAAAACGTGGAAGAGAAGTTTTTAATCCGAGATGTCAGTTTATTTTTAAATTGAAACGATGCTTTATGTCAAAACACGGATCGAAAATAACTACAGAGCTCACCACGCCAGCCTTTTACAGCCACCCTGAAGAAATAGCACGCGCTTTAAACCACAACCACGCAACTACGCTCTGACAGGCCACCTTTCTCAAACGGGTTTTATTCAGCACCTGCCCCGAAACGCCCGGATCGGAGGGCGGTTTTGGGGTAGTTTGAGGAAAAAACAGACGGTTTCTTGCAGGACGTCTCCCGGCTTCACACACAGGGCGCCGGGACCGTCCCTGAGGGGGCTGCGGGCTCTGAGCGGGGCACTGCGACCCCTGAGGGGGGACTGCGAGCCCTGAGGGCCCTCGGGGAGACTGAGGCCCCTGAGGGGACTGCGCTGAGGGAGAAACCGGGGAGGAACACGGGGGTGGAAAGCGAAGCCTCGTGCCGGGGGCTTTCTTATTTCGATACCCGTCGGGCTATTTCTGGCCGCCTGGCTGGCTGCCAGCTGAGCCCGTAATTTGCGTGTGCGCGTGTGTCCCCCAAAAAAAGGAAAAAGAGCAACGGCGGAGGGCCGCGGAGGTCTCCCGCAGCCGACAGGGCTCGAGGGGAGCCCCGCAGACCCCGCACCGCGTCCCCCAACCCGTCGTCGGGCGGAACAGGGAGGGAGGGCAGCGGCACCCCGGGGCCTCCCTACGCCGCCCGGCTCTTACCTGCCACCGGGGAGGGCTTGCGCAGCACCAGCCACCTACTCTTCCACTGCAACGAGAGGCGAAAAGGACAGGGTTAGGCAGGGCCGGAGGAGGGGAGAGCGGGCTCGCTCCCCCGCCGGCGGGACGCGGGGGGCGTCGGTCGGGGCCCCCCGTCCCGAAGGGGCGCCGCGAGCGGGGAACCTTTTTTCCATCTCTCAACTTGACGTGACCCTCCACCACCGCGGAATCCGTCATCTTCAGTCATGATTCCGGACAGCTGCGCCCGGCTGGCTGCTCCCTCCCCGCGCTCCGGCCGAGGGGTCACTTTCAAAATAGCTTCGGGAGGTCCCCGCACGGGCACACGGAGCGCGGCGGGCGGGCGAGCGGCCAGCGCCGCCCGGCCCTCCCCGGCGCCCCCCGCCCCGGCGGGCTGAGGGGAAAAGGGGCAAAGGGGGTCCCGGGGAGCTCCCCGCTGGTGCTTTATCAAACTATTTTATCGTGTTGTGCGCTTGTGGTGTGGTTTTGGTTTGGTTTGGTGTTTTTTTTTTTAATTCTTATTATTTATTTTATTTTATTTTCCTCAGGGTTTGAGCACCGCAGCGCGGCAGCCCCGCTCCGCCCGCCCCCTCCGATCCCCTCCAGCCGCGACCCCAGGCCGCCGCCGCCCCCCGCGCCGCGGATCCGCTCCGGGCTTTGCAGCTGACCGCGCGGCCAACCCCATGCCCGGCACGGCCGAGGGCCCGCAGGAAAACCCGGACCGGACTTTGACCGCCCCCCTGTACAACGGAGCGGGGCCTGGCGCTGACACATCCCCGGCCTCGCAGCATCCCTGTAGCGCCCCAATTCTGCTTCCAAAAAGTGCAATTACCACTCCCCTTGGCTCCCAAAAGACATACAGCCAACCACCCCGGATAAAAATACTCTTTTTTTTTTTTTTTTTTCCTTTGCAATGCAACTGTCACGAGATAACAGCCCACTTATACCAAGCCCAGAGCTGCTACAATTAATAGAATAAGATGTGTTAATGATGTCCTTAGATTTATTTCAACGAGCGATGGACTAATTAGAGTCCATTATTCTAAAAATACTCCTACTGCATCTTATTTGATGGTAATTAGTCCTTCAGCTATTTTTTTAAACGGCACCACAGCACATTTTTCTTTCAATAGCATAATAGAAGGGTTTTTTAGATGTTTGCAGTTATTTCTTCTCTCTGAATTGGTCAGTTTGCATGGAATAACATATAATTTAATAAAACCATCTTTAAGCATGCTTCATAATGAATTAGGGATGTGTTCGTTCAACTGGTTTTGCATTCCAATTCAATTTCAAGCTAAACGTTAGAGGAAAAAATATCAGAAAAACTTCCTCTAGTAAATTTTAGCCATATTTCAACCTAAGTGATAAGCATTTATGTAGAGGAGGAGAAACTGGGGGAAAGTTTCCATGGGGAAATGCTCAACAGAAAGGCCAGCGGCAGAAATTGCTGGAGTACCCATAGGAACATGACCGATGTTCTCAGGGGTGTGACAGGTCAGGCACGGACCTCTTGCTAAACTGAAGTATTTGCTTGCCACCCAGGCTGGTGCTCACCACCCCTAGTCGGAGGTTGTGGATTTAGTGCAGGGCTAGTCACCATACAGCAGAACCTCGAATCAGGAAATTTAGTTCCACCAGATTATGCAGTGACAACAAAAAAGCAGGCTACTTTGAAAACCAAAAATTCAATTTTAGTGAATTTGAAGTATGGCAATTGACTGAAGATTTATCATTTAGACCTTTGATGGCAGAAAAGAGAGAGTTCCACTTATGAACATTCAATATATTTTTTAAAAATGCATATATTTTTCATGTTACTGTCACTTCATAGTGGTAATAATCATGCATTTTTGAAAACAGAAGAATTTAAAAGCTCTATACAAATTGCCAGAAACACCAGTGTAACACCTTTCCTGACAAATAGGCACCCTTTTTACAGCAAGAGAAGACTGAGAGAATATGTATAACACACATCCAGCAGTTTAAATCATGCTCAGTGTGGATGGATGTTAATTTCAACATGAAAGTGAAGTCACATAACAGATATGGATATTCAGAATGGCATAAGCTTTGTGTTGAAACCTGTTCTAAATGAATCACTTCCAAAGAAGAGTAAATAGTTCCTTCGTGCTCATTTAGTACTTGTCTTTCATCAGGAGGTACAGTTAGTCTTGTTAAACAGTCACATTCATTTCACAGTGTTAAGCAAGCCAGACTCGTACTGTAAATGGCCAGGAAGGCAAACCCACAGAATCACAGAACCCAGACAACAATGGCCTTCAGATTGTTTTGGAATCAAGAGCTAAAGACTTTGATCTTAGCATTCACAGTATTTATAGCTGAAAATCTTACCTAAGTTTTGTGACTCAAGTTTCTTCACTCTTACATCTGTCTACTGGAAATTTTGTGCGACACTTACATAAACTGGGAGCACCACCAGCTGGAAATGATTCTTATGCAGAGCTTTTCAGATGCCTTCTGGCACAGAGAAGTGTTATTTCTTTTTTCTACCAGCTCTCAACCTGTTGAACAACCTACACAGTGATTCAAAGATTTAATTGTAACTATATACACAGCAGACTAAGTCCAAGAAACAGAGGGTAAACATTTTTATTTAATAGTTTATATCACTTATCCAAATTAGCATTGTTTTTATCTTTGTAGTTACCTGAAATCAGATTTTAGTTATTTTTCCTTTCAAAGATTGTCCTAGCTGCAGAAATCATTCACTAAGAAACCCATGAAGACACCACCAGTATTATAAAACAAAACACACATATGAGTACCCAAGCACCAGTTTACATTTCTATATTGTAAAGAATAGCTTTTTTTGAACACTTAAGAGAATTTTAAAATGTTTGCTATCAGAGAAGAAAAACATGTACATCAATACTCCTAAATTTATATATCTGACATGGCTAAAGATCTCTGTATTAAGAAAGTTGTAATTTTCTGTTCTTCTTTATGAGATTCAACTGTTTTATACTCAATCATTTCCTGCTTCGTTGCTAACACAGCTGGCTATACAGCCTCTAACCACTTGTATATTGTAATAATTTATTTATTTGTTCTTATAATAATTCCATAGACCATGTCAGCAGCACATGGACTTTATGATTATCACCAACCTCCCAAGGAAAATACCAAGCAGCTCCCACAGCCAGGCAGTTTAAAACTCTGCTAACAACCCTCCTGAATTATCTGAACAGTTAAATAACTTGTTACTACAAAACCTAAGACATCTCCAAAACATTGTCAAATTTAAGAAATATTTAGTCATTTATCACCCAAGGAGAAGTACTTCTACCGCTATCCTCAGGGTGAGGAGCAGCTGATGGTCTGCAAAAGGCCCTAATGTTTTGGTCGGCAATCAGGTGCACTGACTTTCAACATTTTTTAGCAAAAAACTTGTGCTTTCAGCAGGTGTTCCATTAAACTTTGCTGGAAAATTGCACAGCAGACTCAGCAGAGCTCTGAAGCATGTTCCTGATGTCTATGTCAGCAGAACACAGAAATGTGCTTACATATTTTGTTGAATCAAAATCTAAATCCTCTGTTTTCTGCCCAGAGCTGATTTGCTGTAGCTAGCTGAGGAGCCACTTCACCTGTATTGCTCTGCTGGTTTCTCTCAACCCAACCTGCACTTCAAGAAATCACTTCTGAAGGAAAGGGAATTTATTTTTTGGTGCTCCTCCTTTTTATTTTGTTAAAACATCTGAGAATACAGAGACAACATTGTTACAGATTGGTTGGAGGAATGACAGCTCCACCAGAAACTTTCAAATAACTCTTTCCATGTAATCCACCAAGCAGATAAACAGTTGTAGATTTCGGTACACTCTGTCTTGACATGTTTGTTTTATTAAGCTAATAAAGACAGTCTTATATGTTGAGCTATCCATGGCCCTAAAATTGCAGCTCAAAGTTGCTGGTATCAGAGGGATTAGGTCTGTTTTAGGTGGTCTGTTTGGAATTTCTAAGAATTACCAGGAGAGTTTTCATAAAATATTTATGCCACTTTAATGAAACCGAAAGATTCCAGGACCACGCTTGAAATGTTATCACATTTAAAATGTTCAACTAGTTTTTCGGGGGGATATTTTCTCATTAATCCAGTTCACATAGTTTGTCACTCGTGTATACACTCCAGGTTTGTTGACTCTGCCACAGCCATCTCCCCAGCTGATAACTCCATAAAGGTAAGAGATATCATTTTTCTCGCAGGCCAAAGGTCCACCAGAATCTCCCTGTGTTAAAAGTAAGGAAAGATTAAATAATTTGACAGAAAAGAGTTGGGAAAAAAAAGATTATTTGGGGAAAGTTCCAAACCGAAAATGTTTGCACATGAGATTTAGTTTTAAAAAATTAATATGGAAGCATTTGTCTGCTTAAATTTTATTGTAGAAAACTTTTTTTTTTAATCATACCTCTAATAAAATGGCTTTTTTTAATATTACATTAAAAAGAAATATGAAAATATCAGATTTTGTTTGAAAGATTTTCTGAAATTCTTCTGGATTCAGACATCTACTGAAGAGCATGAATAATTGAGGTCCCCTTCAGTAGGAGTAAGCAAGTCTTTAAGCTTTACACTACATTGCACTATAGGCTCTGCACAGATTACATAGGCCATAGAAGGTCTGGAGAGTTTCTTAAGACAGTTTATTACAGCCATCAGAGATCGTTGCACGCATACACATAATTTTCCATATGACTGCACAATGCTCTAATTTTGTGGTGTACACCCAGTTTTGTATCTATTGAATTTAATGCTACTGAGCATTACCTTGTCATTAAAGCCATAAACTGAAAATAAGGCCAAACTAATGTCTGATGACACACTACAGCAAAGATGAATTGGGAACACTTCTACTTATTTAAAACCTTGCAAATATTCAGGGAAGGGGGTGCTTTTGTTATTATTGTTCCTCTGAGAGTGACTTCCTACAGAAATGGAAACGTTTGAAATGAAACAAAAATGCATGGCTGGTGAAAGGAGCCACATCTCAGATATCTGGGGCTAAGGATAAATCATTTTTTCCTTTTTAAAAAGAAAATCCTTGAGATTTGCTTTCTAAACAGGAATGCTTTCGGGACCAAAGTAAGTAGGAAAATTGTATTGCCTTCCTATTAGGAGATTTCTTTGATAAATCAGGGACATCTACCTGAGATTAATTTACTTCTGAGAAACTTGCATGTGTCTCCACAACTTATCTCATTAATTGCAATTTTAGTACCCGTGCACTGATTAAAAAAAATATAAAGTTTCCAAGAAAATAGCAGAACACACTGTCTACTTGACATTTCTTGGTCTTTAAATATTTTTATACATTACAGATGGTTTATAGATAATTTCATAAGAATATGTTAAGAAAACTCAGAGGTCAGCTACATTTGTTGTGACATTAAAAAGTCTACACTGTTTTTCCTTAGACCACACTACAAGTTGGCCAACAGGGAAAAAATGAATTGTTGATTCACTAATAATGATGTCATGATTAAAAAAACTCTCATCTCTCACCACAACAATTCTGAAACATTATTCAGAGCCAAACTGTGTCATAATTCAAAAAGAGACACAAAGTAACACAGATTTGAGGTCCTTCCATGAAGGATGGAAGTCATGAAACAGTTTCCAATGGATAGACATCCTACACCATTAAAGCCCTTCCACTATAATAACCTCAGGGCATACCTCCTCCAAACTCCACCACTGCTCCCACCTCTTACCCAAGTATCCTTGTTTCATTCAAGCAAGAGGGTTGGGGATTTGGCTTGCCAGTGCATACCTGCCAGCATACCTGCCAACACAGTGCCATCCCTCAGCCAGGAGCTGAAGCACCTCCTCTCCAGTGTATAACCACTAGCTTTTATGAAGGTAGGAGGAATATAGAACTTGACATTGAACAGGTTAAAAAATGTGGGAACAAACAGTGCAGTCACATAAATATCTTTTCTTTAGGAACTTTTCTTTTTTTTTTTTTTTTTTTTTTTTTTTAGGAACCTTTCTTTTCTTTAGGAACACTGTAATGTCAAAAGCAAGCACTGTAACACTGCAATATTTCTTCCAATAATATACATTTATATTCTTCGCTTGGAGATGACTCACAACATTACCTGACAAGCATCAGATTTGCTGTCAAAGTAGCCAGCACAGAACATATTTTCACTTATTTCTGTTCCATAAATTTCAGGGCTTCTGCACTTCTCCTCAGAAATAATTGGAATCAGTGTTTCTTGCAGGACATCCGAGTAACCAGAAATATCTTTAAAAAATTCCCAAACAGGGAAAAAAAAAAAAAAAAGTATTTTTTATAAAATGTGAAGAGCATAACATGGAATCACAATGCAAGATACAATGTATAAACACATTTAACACATTTCAGTTGTGAACCTCTTTAAAAGATAATAATTATTCTAGTGATCAGATTACTTTCTGCTTCTACAGTCAGGTTCCCTGCCCTTTAAAACAGCAGTATTTCAAGTCCAGACATTGACCCACTTTGAGTTCTCTCATTTCTTAGAGACATGGGAACATTTCCCCAGTGCTCCTCTTTCCAGGTGTAATATTAAATCATAAATTATCCAAGGATCCATTACCTCTTTTTGCCTTTAAATCGCACAGTTAGATCAGGATGACATTTGCTCATTCTGTCTTTTACCAAAATGAGGCAGCTAGCTCCCTCATCCTTCTCATCTACCTGCATAGGTCTCTGCTATCTCCACATCAAGGCAACATGGCCAAGATTTATGATCCTGAAATTCCTTATCTCAAAGGATGGGAGAGAAGCAGTATTTCCTTCTGCTCACCTTTCTTAAATTATATGTAAGCATTTCTTAGCCTAAAGTCCCTCAGGCCCTCTCTAGTAGATGTTTCCTAAGTTTTCTGCCTGGTGAAGGTAAAGACCTCCTCCATCATAGACTAGTAAGTTGGCTGTGTTTGCTTTGCAGTCTTTGATATCTACGTTGAGAAACCAGGAGTCGGATTCACTTGACAGTTGCTGGCCCCTACAGCTAAACTGCTTGCTCCAAGCTCCCCTCGTTGTCCATGGAGGTCTAGCTAGAGAACAACTTATCCTAAATAGATACAAATATTTGGTCATGGGAATCATGTTCCAAATTCCAGGGACTACAAAGGGAGTTCAGGATGACTATTTCAGATGTAAATGCTGTAAATATCCAAAGGCCGGTAAAATGAATCCCAAAATAAGTCCCTTGGAAAATATTTTACAAAACTGTCAGCTGTGTAGCATATCCTTGAGCATTATATTTAGTTATCACCAGGGTTTTCCACAGGTACCAACTTTGTCATTTCACTCACTCTCGTGCCTGTGTCCCCATCCAGAAATCTGACATTTAAACTGTTCGGGGAAAATGGTGTCACTGTCCGGCAGGCAGATGGGCTGAACAAACTGAGACTTGACGGCACAACGCTGGCCATTCTTCTTCAGCTTAATCAAAGCTGCAGAACAGAAAATACACCAGGAATAAAGTGACTGTTCCCTTTCTTTAATGGGATTGGCAGCAATGGGTCTCAGATACAACTTTAATTATCCCCTAAGCCTCTCTTAATTAAGATATTTCAATCAAAGACAGACAGACTCATCTCAACAGCACCTGATTTCACACTAAATTGAAGGCTGAAATATTCAGCTACTCCCCTTGTGGGAATATTTATTTTATGCTGCACTCACTGAGCAGATTTTGCTTCACTGCCTTTGTAGAGAAGAGGAAAGATAGAAAATACATATGCTCCTCCCACCCCGAAGTTAAATAACAGTGACATATCCACAACTTTCAGCTGAAATAAGTGGGATGTGCAAGTGCTCGCTGCTTCTGCAAGTCTGGCCACCTGCCTCATTCCAATTTGATTTTAAAAAAATAATTACTGCGAGAGCCAGTGTATTTCATGTTCCTTGTTATCACTGAGTTCAGCAAAATTCAAGTTCTCAAAAATCAAGGAAAAGAAAATCAAGCTATTTCAAAACCAAGCTTCTGAAAGCTATCAAGAGGTACACAGCCTACACAACCTTTACTCTCCCCCCATGAGGCTGAAAACAGTGTAAATATGGAGCTGTGCAGCATCATGAACTCAGTAGTGAACAGGGATGTCAAAAGTAGCAGAAACTTCACTTCCCCTGTAGCAAACCTCCTGTGTTTAGCAGTAGGGCAAGCGAGGGGATGTTGTGTTTGGTGTAACATGGGCAGTGTGCTGGGTTTGGGCACACCACTCAAAGAGGACAGAACTGAGGTCCTGTGGTTACACCTATTTAAACTTCCTATCATGGCTTTCAGAACCTGCAGGTTTTCTGAGCACAGCTGTGTGGAAAGCAAGAGATCCCGCTGAATAATCTTATTTCTATTCTGACTGCATCTCTGGCTTTGGTGGAATGTGTAAGCAGTATCTCACGGGTCGAGGAACCCACACAAACCACTCCAACACTCAGCAGCTTGCTCTTCCTCACCTACCTCCTCTCCCCCTCCAACTCTGCCTGTTTCTGAATCCCCCATACTTCCCAATACTTCCCAACAAACACTTATGCTTGCTTCCTTCTGAAACGCAGTTTCAGCACCAAATAAATCTTCTGCTGCATCAGGAAAAAAAAAAAAGCACTGACAGGGCAGAATATGCCCACACATCTTTGCCCCCAGTTTCTGCCTGCTTGTTTGTTTGCTTGCAGTGGGGCATGTCTTAGGAACTCCATCTTCAGCCAACCCTAAATTTGGACACCGTGCATGTGAGTCATGCCAAATTTCAGAGCAATCTAAAAAGTCAGGAGATCCCAAAGTACAAACTGTGATTTATACCAGGATATTTCAGAGTAGAACAATACCCCAAATGAAGTTAATTTCTTGGTATGCTCTGACAGAGTTCCCACCAATGTAGGACCTGAATGGTTTTTGCTACATAGTGAAAAATGTTCATCATCTGGGAGCAAAAAAGCCAGTACATTCCCAATCTAAGATATCCCTAGTGCCAGACTATTAAACAGTTTCATAGACAAAGTGCTCATACAGCTTGATACCACAGGGAGACATGCCAGCTTCCATAACAGCAGATCAGAAAATAAGAAGCAAGTTTCTCTTCTATTGTCATTCTGGCTAATACTATAAGGTCAGTCAGAAGGGCATTTAACTTTTGACTGATAAGACAGATGATTTTTAAATCCATCTCCTTATTGTAAAAAATGATTCTTAGTAACAGATTTTTCAGAGCAGATGGGGCTATTATATTCATCTAGTCAGATGCTCTATACAATACAGACAATAAAATTTTACCAAGCAATTCCTGCTTCAAGCCCACAGTTTTGGGTTTGGTTGAAAAAAATGCCTAATCGCATCAAGACTTGAAGCGATGATGAATCTGCCATACCTCTAGGTAAATTGCTCCAAAGGGTAATTATCATAATTATTTAAAATTTGCAATTTATTTCTCATCTGAATTTGTCTAGCTTTCAGTTGCTGTTATAACTCTGGTAGAACTAAGAACCCTCTGTTCTCAGAAGCCTCTCCTAACGTCTGTGATCCTTCCACTATGAAGGCAGCTTTCAACAGATCAGCTAAGGCTGAAACTAAGGCAGCTAAACAGGAAATAAAACTGTAAGAACAAAAATACTCACCAATATCGTGTTCAGTAGGGCTGAACACAGAATACTGAGGGTGCAAGACGTATTTCTCTATTTCAAATGTTTGTGTTACGTCAGTTGTTCTATTAAATATATGCTGACCCAGAACTACTGTAATAGTGGATTTTAGAGGACTGTAGTACAAAAGAGAGAACAAGCAATTCTGTGATTAGAAGGACAAATAAAGACCTATTTCCAATGGCTGTGTGCACCATGAACTGTTAATACATGTAAACTGAGGTCCCCACCACGCCCATTATTTACCCTCTCATTATGCCTTGATCTGTCACCCAGGCTTCTTACCTACAGTGGGCCAGGAAAAAGATGACTAATGTTATAGGGAGTCCTGTGCTCTGTGGGTCCTGATTAACCTCATTAAAGGCTGTTGCTCTTTGACAGAAGGAAAAGACAAGTCACATGCCCTGCTGCCCAGCTGTTGTCTGGCTACAAGCATCTTCAGAGGCTGTAAGCACTTCTTGTTATATGAACGTAACTAGGTCAACCTTGACCAGACTCTTGCAATGAGTAACAAAATAATTGAGGAAGAAATGAGACACCAGAGGACAAGTCAGTGGTGGATATCTCATTTCTCTGGGTAACTAAACTCTTAAAAATATTATAGGTATAGATCAAGATTTTAGAGATGCCTGACAACTCAGGACATCTGACAAACTGACAACTCAGTAGCATCTGGGCAGATTCCACCTAATAACTATCACCACTTCTGTTCTGAGATTAGACTAATCCATGTTTAATCTGTTGCCTAGAATCAAAAGCGTTCTTCTGGTGGAGGAAGGTTTAAAAGCAGACTGATCTAATAGGAAAAAACACTCAGAATATAGGTTTTGTAATTCACACCATCTTACTGATTGTTTACCACAGTCCTCTCATATCCAGTGTCCTGTGTCAGAGAACCAATAAGAACCAGTACAAAAGTTGTGAAGAATGGGAGAACTGTGAAAAATCAGCAAGAGTTTGGAAAGACAGTAAATTCTCTAGCTTTGAAAGCGATAGAACTCAAATTACTCTCTTGCTTTAAAAGCAGTTTAATTTGCACATTCATAAATCTACAATGAATTTAGCTAGTGTCTTCAACATGGGAAACAGATATTTTGTTATCCAGTGCAGAAGTGGAAAATATCTATCGTGCATCATACACAGATCCAGAGTGGTCAACATCATTCCAAAGTTTCCCTAGTTATAATTCTGTGCATCACCAGCAACTGTCAGATATAAAAGCACTGCAGATTCTCCTCCAGTACTGAACACAAAGCAGCCATCAACAACTAGGGGAGAGAGATTCTGACTAACTGCAGTGCAGAGAGCAGGCAGCTACCCTGCAATAATTACTATGAGTATGGTTAATGAAGCTCAAAATTTGGGGTTTGTTTTGTTGTGTGTTTTTTCTTTTTTTTGTTTGTTTGTTTTGTTTGTTGTTGTTTTTTTTTGTTTTGTTTTCATCTAGAAAACAAGAAAATGATGAAAAATGCTTCAATCAATATGTAAGGCCAGGATTTTCTCAGTGTTCTTGCAGTGGTATACTGATACCTTTGAAAATCAGATTTGGGGCACATAAAACAGAGTGGAAGTTTGCTTCCCAGGACAGTATTTAGAAAAGATTTTAAAAGCACTAAATGGTTCCACTGTGATTTACAGGTGATTCATTCAGGAAAAGAAATAAAAAGTGAGAGGCCACAGAAAAGGGAAAAAAAAATCTAGCTAGCTGCATAAGTATCTATTGTCGCCTAGTGGAAAACAGTTGAAATTGTGGCTAACTTAGAGGTACTAAACATACGGAAGAGTGCAAATTACAATGCAGCAATTATGGAAAATCTGTATGTACCAAACCACCAGCTGGAAGTGGGTGGAAATGTCCTGAATAGCTGCCAAA
The DNA here is from genome assembly GCF_963932015.1 of Anas acuta. Lineage (NCBI taxonomy): Eukaryota > Metazoa > Chordata > Aves > Anseriformes > Anatidae > Anas > Anas acuta. Next base: position 9,791,615 of record NC_088982.1, on the reverse strand, counting down.
GTTAGTAGCTATTTCACAACATTTGAAAAACAAATGCGTTGTGGATCGAGCTCCAAATGCTTCAGTACAGCATTCACAATGGTATTATTAGCTCTACAAGCTTTCAGTGTATGTATTCTGGCACGAGGTTTTCTGTTTCTCTTGGCTTCTTTACTATGCAAAGGAACAATGGGTATGAAATGATGTAATATTTTTACCATCAATGTGATCAAACCAAAATCAGGAAAATCAGCATTTGTGGAAAATTAAATATTTAGAATAAAGTAAGACCATCCTATAGTCAATATTTTCCCCGGTGCTCTGCAGCTGGAGGGAAAAAAATAAATAAAGAAAAGAAAAGGAAAGAAAAAAGGAAAAAAATCACAACCAATTCACCCTTCAAGGAAATATGCTTCAAAAATTTAACAGCAGTTCAGTTCTTCCCTTTGGATTTTTGTAAAGCTCAGCCTACTCTATTTGTGTCAAACAACAGTAATTTATTGCCTCTAATAAATCATTACTTGGCTGTTTCAGCCTTTTTGAACAAAACACAATAATGAGCGTAGTCATCTCTGTTACACCTCAAAGCAGGCATAAACTTGCAAAAAGGTAACTGAGAAGAGAAACACTCCTATCCCCCTGCAGATGCCTGCATGTGCAAGCTCTATTCCATGTCCTCCTGTCCTTACACTCAGCACTACCTTGTTACTTAAGTCAGTTCATTTAGCACTTTTGAGACTCTATAACGAACCAGATATGGGCCTGTGGGACAACAGGACTCCACGCTATTTGTTAGCTTAACTGCACTCAAATTGTCAGCAACTCCCTGTGAAATATTTGCCTTCTGTAATCTCATTTTCTTTCTCACTTGTTTCAGTGCAAGCTTGTCATGATTCACAAGCACACAGTGACAATGAGGAGGAGAAGACCTACTGTCACACTAATGGCACGTGAGTTTACCTGTTAGCAAAGCAGTGTGCTGCTGACACAACCCAGCATGTCTGAATAAGGGTTCCACCACAGAAGCTCTCTCCAATATATATAGCTGCTGTCCAGGGATGAGATCCAGGCAAAGATGAAGAACCCCCAATAATCCTAGGTCTCACAAAACTTCTTTTTTTGTGTCTTCTTCCACATGGTCTTCTGGCAACTGCAAACGTATCAGTCTGGTCTGGAACTGGTGGCTTCCTTTCCCTGCTTTCTAAGATATAAAGGGAAATGGCATCAGACTACAAATCTTGTGATTTCTAAGGACTAGAACTTTTACAGAAGTTTAATTATTATTAAACGCTCACATGCAAATAAAGCTCATTCAGTTCCTCAGGAGAGCTGCAAGACTGAATGCTATGCCTATTCCCAACAGTCCGGCTACACACATACTAGTGTAAATTAACTGTGCCTTAAAAAATTCCTGGACGCTGTTTCATTTACCAGTACAGATATAACCTTTAGTGATGGAGGAGGCCCAACACAATGCATAACACATCGCATCATCGTGTTCACATTCTGGACCTTTGCCATTACCATTCCAACAGCAAGGACTAGGATGCTTGTATTAATGTCATCAATCAAATGTATTGGAACCATAAATGGAGAATAAAAGAACCACTTTATAAATTGACTTCAGATTAAACCTCTGTTCTAAAGGTCAGCTTGAACATTAGCAAGAATTTGATATAGCTTTAATATTAACAACTGTTTAATTTAGAGGAGAAACAGAATTTTTAGTTTTCAGAATTAAATACTGTGTCGTATGTCTTCAAGATCCAGTTTTCTATTTGCTCATACAGGCTCATTCACCTCTCTGAGCCTGCTTCACATTTGTAACAAAGCATCATTTATTTCTGATGTCTTGCATGTTCTAGCAGAAATTCTGTCCATATCAGGATGATTGCAGTGGAAAGCAGTAGTGTGACACTGCTTATATACAGTATTGTAGGACAAAAATCACAGATTGTATCACAACTCCAAAAAAAATGCAAAATAAACTTGTTTTCATTGGATTTACTGCAAACAGTAAAATATTCTACACTCCTTGGAACAGTAGGACATTCAAAATTATATAATGAAAGCTTGTTCTAGTATCAATAACCCTTTCTTCATTAATTCATGACATGGATTTTAAGAGAACTTCTACATACCACAAGATGGAATTTTACAATAATCCCAAGACAAACTGTTGTCCTTCATGATGTAACACCATGGCTTCTCATCTTCATCTGGATTTCTAATTAATTATCGGGAGAAAAAATTGCAAGAATTAACCACAGTGTTGTTCCAAGCTGCCTGAACATTTTCTGCATTTTCCTCTTGTACCGTGCAGAGGACAGGACTCTTGGGTTTGAGCCATCTAACAAAGTGCTGCAATACCTGCTAACTCTTAAATGGGTTAGTAGCCTTTCAGTAGGGTTCTTTATGCTTAAAGCTAGTCAAAAATAAAGTTCTTTAGGAACTAAAATACAGCCACATGACTAAACATCTGTAGAATTTGCCTACAAGTATTCGGATGCATGAGCATATTCACTTGGTTTAAATACAGCCCACACTGAAGTGCTTCAACAGATATCAGCGCAGCTATTTTCAGGACTAAGTCCCATGGGAGAGATTCCTTTTTTTAGATGAATTTTAAAGCAAGGAAATTCCACCACAGGTAGATTCATAGAAAATCCATAACAAGAATAGCTAGCAAAAACGAATTTGAGATGCTCAAGTTCACATTCCCTGGAGAGAGTCTGAGGAAATGAAAGACTACCTCGAGAAAATACTATGCTTCTCAAAAAGAAAAGGGGGGGAGAGAGAGATATCACAGTCAATTTAGTCCTTTTTTACTCTGATGTTAAACAGATTTGGGGTAGATTCCGCTAGGATTTCTCCATTGTGCCACATAATTGTCTTTATCAATGATCAATGTTGCATAAGTAACCAGAAAGTTGTCCAATTTACTCCTCCAAGAATGTAGTGAAACTTTGAAGACCCAGAAAGATCTTTAGTAGGCCAAGAAAAATAGACAAGATAATTCAGGGCTCTGGATAAATCATAATTCTAATTTCAGTTGGATTTATCAAAAGCATTATCTATTATTTTAAGGTTCTTCAATATTTTTTTCTTTTTAACCTGACTGCTATTCAAAAAAAGATTAAAGCACTTTCAAATTTTCAGAACTGAAGAAGCAACACAGGTTGAGTCATCTTCCGCCAACAATGTTTCTAAATTAGACTATTTGAAGAAGAAGATATCTGCAGGATTATATAGTGCAGCAGAGATATCCCAAGAAATTATAACAAGCTGACAAAAAAAGTGAAAAGCTTTTTTCTCAGCTCTACAGAACATGAACACATCAGCTCCTACACCATTTTATTCTTTGCATTTCAAATCTGCAAGTGAATATTGTGCTTAAATGATGCAAATTGAAGGGATCAGGATTTATCAAAGCACAAAAAAAATGCCGAATAAATTGCCATGATGTGCTAGGACACCATAAATCTCATACTTAAGTACTTGAATAAGGACCAAGTCTTGGAAAGCAAGCCAATTTGGATTATGGGAGGGTTTAGGAACTGGTTATTAATCTGTTTTAGATAGAGAAGAGATACTTTGAGCATGCATACATGCTTTTTATCACCAAACAGATCAGGAAGCGCAGTGCATTCCAGTCTTCCTGAAATACTTGTCTAACTTCCATTCAAAAAATTAATTAAAAAAAAAAAAAAAAATCCTAGAAATCAACCAGCAATTTACAGCTATGCATCTAAAGTTTGGTGTTTCTCCCTCTTGCTCAGCTCCAGAATTCTATCTAAATTGAAACATTTATTTTACTTATGGATAGCCATTGGTCTCATGAAGAAATCAGACAGGGGAACATAACATGACTGAGTAGAAAGCCTATATACCACAAATATTTTCATTATAGATGAACAGAAAACCTGAGCAGAAAATTAGTTTATTATATATATGGTTCAATCAAAATTGAAATGCCAAAATTTTACTTCACAGTAATTTCTCTTTGGAAGAAATATAAGAATTTTGACATCTCATTTCAGCATTATTGAAGTACAGCAACTTTGATTTTTTTTCATTTTCAGATAACTTTTCACTCTTAAAAATATTTTCCTTTATATTAAGCATTTCACAATTTAAATATTGAAATAAAGGTTAACCATTTCAGTTTGAATAGTGCATTTTTATCTCCTTTTGGATAATTATTTATGAACAATCTCAAAATTTTTGCACTATCATTTGAATGATAGTCTCATTTGAAAAAAAAAAAAAAATCTCAGGAGAAAAAGAACCAGGATTTTCCAACGTGAGGTTGTGTCTAAGCTTCTCTTGGCAGACCTAAGTTTTGATCTAGCCTATCCACCAGATCTTGTCTTCTGCAGACTTACACCTCTTGTTTCAGCCTGCTAAGTCAGTCCAAGACAAGGTGCCATCTGCTTTGATATTCCTGTCCTTTCTCCCTTCCAAATGTGCTCCCGCAATACATCCACCTTGTGGTTTAGAAATACAGGGCAAACGAGAACCTTCCTCACCTGCAGTAAGAGAAGGGCCCCAAGCCTAGCTGTACTGCTTCCTCAACACCGTTGATATGAAGCTCTTGGTAGAGTAAGTCTGAGTTCCAGGGCAAGCAGCTGTGTCCAGAAACAGTCATGTTGTTGGTGCCTCTGTACCCTGTGCCATTGCCACGATAGCACATTTGGAAAGGAGCTGGCAAAGCATAGGAGACTGGTCAGGATTCAGTGCTAATTACCTGTTAAACACTTATTTCGCATCTGAAATCCTAAAGGAGAACGAATGGTCCCAACTCTGCAGTGTCCTTCATCTTTCCCAGGAATTTATTACATCAAATGAGGATTTTTACTCTTATTTTTAAAAAGCATTTAAAACTTCCATGTAGGGAGAGTTGTGAGTTAGCCTATTTTAAATGCGCACAACAACTATTAAACAGTCAGAAAATTAGACCTAAGATTTTTGCTGTGTACGGAGGATTTTAGTCAGCAATCTGCAGTGAAGTCAGCAATATGGCTGGGATTCATCCTGTCTAATTTTAGACACAGCTGAGATCATCACTGGAGACTCCCATTTCAGTCAATTAAGAGAAACAGGCACTTCTAGCACCAAACTTATCTAGCTTGTTTGAGGTGACTTTTCTGAGATGTGATGAGTCTTGATGTATGCTCTTGGCTATGTTGACTGAATCTCCATTGAAAATAAAGGGAGCTTAAGTCAACCAGTTCAGATAGAGACATCTGTGTTATAAATTAGTGAAAACAATCCTGCTCTGCCAGAAAGTGCTTAAAAGTCTTGATTTTGTAAAATATTTCTTTTTTGGCCTCATACATGCCCATACATATATGTACCAAACCCATACATATTATACACATATATATGTAGACACATATTGGAAAAATATCAATTTTACAAAAATGAAAACAGCAGGTTGAATTTTCATATTCTAACTCCATTTCTTTGTCACCTGAACATGAGTTATTTCTTCAGATAGGTCTGACACGTACTTATTCTATGACCTGTGTACTGCCAAGATCTATGAACAGCACGTACCAGCACTATGGCTGAAAAGCATATGGGGATGCATTTGTATACAAACAGCTACACTGAGCAGAAAGTCTACACTTCAAAACGTGGCTCAGAGTATCCCAAAGGAAACACAAAACCATCCGATGTACAAAGAGTATTAATTGTGATCAAGCCTCAGAGGGTTTCTTAGCCCAGCCATGCCAGTATGACTTATCCCTGACATCTGCAAGGCTAGTGGAATCTTCTTGTAAACATGCTGAAATATATAGCACCACGATACTGCCTGAGTGTTGAAAAACACATTATGAGGATGATCAATCACACTGCACAGTGTGAACAACTATTGCCAAAGATCTGTTTATTTTGACCGAATAAGGTGACATGTGAACTGGGGCATGCAACCAGCACCAGTGAATTGCCACAGTGAACTGCTGATATCAATTATCCTTACAAGTCTTCAGTGTAGCAACAGACCTCAAAACCACAAGCAAGCATATGGCATAAATATGGGAGCTGGAGGTCAAAAAGTTTGGTGGAAGAATGTAACGTGAGTCAGCACAGAAATAGTTGGCAAAATTGTCTTTCCAGCTTGGCCTAACAAAAGCACCTGAGATGGCGAGCCTACGTTTCCTCCTCCCACCCACCCCTTAAATCAAGCTCCCTTTATTTCAATAACAGGGGAATATAAGATTCAATCAAACAAATCTTTTAACAGCCGTAATCTCAGAGCTCACAGAAAAGATTTTTGTCTTCCATTTGCATTGTTAGCAATAGTACCCATTTCTTGGCAACCTGCCGTTTATTTTCCAGGCAAGTTGCAAGTTAAGCTGCTTTGTTTGCCTGAAACAGTGTCATGAAAATACTACCATCATGCTGCATGCAAAATTCTTCCATTTATCCAAGGAAACGCCAGGTGCTGTTTTTATTTGTGGTGTATTTATTACATTCAGAAATGATTTAGAGTTGCCTGTTTTTATGAGGATGAAACAAGATTCTGTTTCAGTGCAGATCTGGGGCCATATTCTCCAACACCAATGGTTTGGACATCTTGCAGATGGTGTTTACAAGTTGCGCTCAACCTTGTCAGGCTTAAAATCCAATGCATCTATGTATCTGCATGTCTGCCAGTCATTGCTAAAGCTGCCAGAAAATTATAACTGGAAGAATTTGGCCCCTTTCTAAATCATCCGTCATGTTTCCTCCTCTAAGAAGTTTGGATTACATATTGCACTTGTTGAGAGGAACAGTAATATCTCTCAGACACCTTTTCTTTGGTTTTGGTTTTCTAAGGGGTATTTTTGGCACAGAAGTAATTTAATCTCACATCTTGTGGAGAAGCATCTAAGTTAACAGAGTTGCTGTTTCCTTGCATTACTGGCTTACATTACCACCATGGCACCCCCATCACAGCTCATTATGTATCTAAAGACACTAAGAAGTATATGCAAAGTCTAATACATTTTATATCTATAATTCAGGAAAAAAGTTCTCAGAAATGTGTTCTGGAATGAATGTAGTCTTATAGATCTTTGGTTTCTAATAGTCTTTTTTGAACTAGAACTGAAAAATCTCCTTTTGCCTCTGTCAGAAGCTGTGTGTAGGTGGTCTGCTTTCAGCAGTTCTTAATGGATTTCTCTGACTGGGAGTTATTCCTTCTGAATGCTCTATAGCTTCTACAGCTTCCCATAACTCTGAAATGTATTTATTTTCCCATGTGGAAGAAAGTAATGGAGGGCATAATATACGTATTTTTCTTGTTCATTCACTTTCCTGCAGTACTGCCAATCAGCCTTGGAGTAGAAGTGGCCTGAAACTTCAGTTTGATGAAAATGTAGATCCAATTTATTCTGCGGACCCATACCACTATCATCACCATTCATTTTCAGGAAAAAAAAAATCATTAAAATTCTAAAATAATTTCTTGTTATATTTTGAAAATCCAAGAGGTTTAAATAACTCACATAAAACATTCTTATTGTGTTATTGTGGCATGTTTTATCAGCATGTCACACCAATTCATTGATTTTTTAGTTTTCCAGTAAAAAGCAGTTTCAGGTCTTAAAATTAAAAGCAACCAAAAATAGCAGTTATCCAACCAGTTCTAATTGATAACTTCCTGAAAACATTTAACAAGACCTTTTTGTCACCAGACCTTGTATCAGGTTCTGTAGTTACATATCTGAATATTTTATGAGTTTCTTTTGGAAGTCTTTCTGTTGAAAACAACATAACTTTCATATTTCTTCCCAAATATCTCATCACGATTTTCCTAAAGTTTTTGAGCTTTGACTTTATTTTTCTTTCAGATATGCATATCTTGTTTCATTCTGCCAATATTTTTTTTTTCCTCTGATGGTCCTAATCCTGGGGCAGGATAGCTTTAAGTAACCATTTCACTCAGTAATGCTTTGTTTTATCCATGATCAACCTATAATGCTTTTATCAAATACAATGTGAGATGAGTTTCTTTTTTTTGTATTGTTCTATGTGAGCGCATGGCAGGAAGGGAGAGAGGTAAGAGGACAAGGCCAAAGTCCCCTCTCTGCTTAAACTTGCCCTTACAAGATGTCTTTTCTTGTGTCTTAAACATCAATTATCCAGATAGAAGAGATCTTTAGAAAATCAAAGAAAAGCAAAACCTTGGTAGAATTAGGAGAACATCCTCAGAGGTTTCCAGGAGCAAATGCCCACTACTGTGTAAGTGTCTCAGGAAGCTCCAGAGCCAAATGCATGCCCTACTATCCCTGTGCTGGGCACAGCAAGCACTTTGGCACTCACTAGACAGTAAATTTTTTGCAAGACAGGGCATTCATACCTGTCTGAAAACTTTCTAGTGCATCTATCAATTTATATTTACATGTCATGTTTCATCTATTAACAATGAAGATGAATAGCAATGAACGATGAAGTTTTATGCCTCAGTATAAATTTATTGCTTATACTGCCTCAGCGTTGTTGCTTCCCAAGGAGTCCTTTACAGTCAAGTTTCATTTCAATATGAGCTCAGATTCATTGGAAGGGCTTGTCTTTTCTTGATCCACCTAGGGGTTCCTCAGTCTCCTTTCCTGGGTAGCTGTGAGTTCCCAGGATAAATGAATGTGTAACATAAAGGAGTTTCCAGCATTTGTACAGATTGCTCCTATAGGCATTTCACTTCATTGTATAAAAATCTGAAGAATTCTCGGGTGTTTTGAGAGCAACAAGGCAGACTTGGCTGGATAAAGTGTAGCAAACACCATGCTGAGAGCTATGAAGGACATTTGTATTAACCTGGCATTGCTCTTCATCACCCTCCCCTCCCCAAAGAAAATCTGCTTCTTCTTCAGAACAAACTCTCCCTCCCTGTTCCATTGAAAATCTCCATAAATAACTAAGAAGGTGCCAGGTGGGCACAGAAAGCAGTTGCCATCTTTTTCACACTATCATGAAGAGAATATGAAGTCTAAAGCACAGAGGCAGCAGCCCCAGGACTAGGCTGTCCCTGGCTTCAAGCAGTCTGCTTCATATTGCCATGCACTAATCCCTGTCTCCGAAAGTAAGAATAATAACAACTACTGTCATTTCCAGAGTTTGCAAATTAATGAATATAAACCACAACAGAAATATAAGGAAATGTATATTTCTGTGTAATTCTATCACATATTTATAATATTTACCTAGATCTCAATATTTCTATTTGGGCTTATGATTTAATACAACAGAAAATAACACGTAAGAAATTTATAACAAATAATCGGTTCATATTATGAACCAGCTTTCCAGTTTGTTGAATAGCAATAAAACCTCCAGTCTGACAGCACCTAACACTGAAATAAATCCCCACTGAAACCACAGCCTTATTATGAAACACAAAAACAATCTCTCTGAGCCAAAAATGATGCAGCAATGTAGGAAAATTGGCATCCCTTTGTAATGAATTAAATTTAATAGAAACTTACCATGTGAAACAAGAATGAATTTAGGACTGGAAAAACAGTGATTTATATAGCACAAAAGATCTTTTTAAGTTGCATCCTAACTTAAGGATTGCACACACCATTCACTGCAGCTGGACTTATTGTTTAACATATTTGTCTTTCAACTTATCTTTGTAATCTTGCACTTGCAAATACTTAAATCAGCTGAGATAAAACTGAAGGGTTTTTATTTTATTTTAATAAAAACTAATGTATAAATCTACCTTCTGAGTAAGTTGAGTCTTTCTATATAAAGGTTTAAATTACTCTATACACTCTGGACAGAAAAAGACTTTCTGCCACTTAATGATGGCTAGTAGATGAGCACTTGCTCATTAAAGAGCAAGCAATAAGAGGGGATTCTCTGAAGCACGCAGAGTGGCCTGGTGGGAGAAAGCAAACAATAGGAGAGGCAAACACTGTAGTGGATCTTCTAAGTGGAACTTCTGAGTTCTACCACAAAGTCTGCATCTTCCTGCATCTCACTACATCCCCCTTAACCACCTATCATAAGAGGAAGGACTAAGCAGCTGCTTCATATTATCAGCTGCTGATATTAATGATATTATTTTATACTAGGATTATGACAAAGACTAATCAACTAAAAAGGCACCAATGCAGGCACACAGAAGGTACCATAGAAATTTCAGTCCCCACCAACATCTGAAAAATACATTCATTTGTAAAAAATAAAGTTTTCTTTTGATCTCCAATCTACTCCTGTCTCCTCAGAAGTTTTTGTCTAGTCCTAGGCCTTATCATTTGATCTTCATAAAGTTAAACTTTGCAATACACTATACCACGGATAGCATAGCTCATTAGCTTTCTCCTCTGTAGCCCAGATTTGTTATGCCCACTGTAAATGACTGACCCACAGCCTGTATGCAAATGGTGCTCCCTTCTTTGCTTGCGTTTTCCTCTACAAAAGCCAAAATCTTTATTATAATTCCTAACTCTGTAAAGAAACCAGAGATATCAGAGTAGCCTCTCTATTTCCACTCACATTCATCATCTCCATAAACAGTGCCTAATGAACATTGCTTTGTGAAGCCACAGTTGTCACTAGTCTTCTGTCCACCATCTGTTATATATCCTAGTGCAGTGAATCAGAGCTGCATTCTCAGTTGATTACATGTTCATGTACTTCATCTTCTAGTTCCTCCTACCATTTACCGTTTCAGATCTTAGCCTACCAGACCTAGTTTTTCTCCATGAAACTAGCTCCAGCAGCCTTTTTGGAAATAATTCAAAATCTGGTAAAAATCCAAGCCACCTTTACTGCACCAGTACCTTCTGCAACAGTACCCTAGGCTTCCTCTTCATTATCCTTGCCTTTATAAACCTTACTCTAACCTTGCACAACCTCCTAGGGAACCCATAAACTTTATGCTTGCAAACCATCTAGTCACTTCTCCAAACCATATCAAACCATAATGATGCTATAGAATGCCATTGGTAAACATAAAAAGTTTTCATTATCTTCTCGCTATCTTCTTCAGAAGGAAAGATTTAAAACTTTCCCTCCAGCCTCCAGAGCTAGATTTCCTTTACGAAAGTACCTTTTTTAGCAGAAAACTGCAAACACACTATGTCAGTAAAACAGCCACTAAGAGGGTGGGTTTGCTGTCTTTTTCTTTTTTTTTTTTCAACTTCTTTTATTAACTCAAACACCCCCAGTTACTCAAAGATGTGGCCAAGAGTTTTTCTTGTATATAATTATATATTCATCTATTCTGTCATTTTACTTTTCTAAAATTCTTCAACCTACTTCTGACATAAACCAACACATCTCCTTATATAACCATAAACCTTCCACAATTAGCATTCCAACTCATACTTGCTTTAAAGCTATGTTGTCCCTCTAATTCCATTACCAATAGCCTACAGGGAAAAAATAAAAATAAAAAGGAAATGAAAAAAAAAAAAAAAAGAAAAAGAAAAGAAAAACCATCACCACTGGAAAACATAAGGGGTTTTCAGAAATACCCTCAACAACCCCACACTTTACCATGACCAAACTACTAGCAAACACTATTTCTGATTTTTTAACACACAGCTACCTAAATTTTGTAAATAGTTCCACAAGAACAGACCCTGAATTATTGCTAAATCCTAATACCACAACAACAGAAACAGAAATAAACCCCAGCTAGCCATCAAAACCATTGTACCACCTAATGAATAAATTATGCACCCCAAAAATCTAGTTAAAAGTTAACAAACCATTGACATATGTAGTACGAAACCCACCTCAGTTATCCACGTATGACTGCAAGCTATTTCTCTGCTCAGTGTCAGCAAAACAAAGTCATCTGCAGATGACTTTTTGTGGAAGTGTTTCAGGAAAAGGCTTGGCAAATAGTTACAGGATAAAGATACACCACTAACATTCACCAATAAATTGGGAATACATTTAAAAATTCCATTGAGACCACGAAACTAACTAGCAACCCAAACCCCAAAACAATACTAAAGCAAGCACTCCACAGTCAGAAGGAACTGTAGAAACTGTTTTTATTGCAGAAAGGAAGCCAAATATACACCAGTTCCTACTTGCACTTCAACTAAGGCCTGCAGTATGAATACAATGGTGTTTTTTCGACCCTAAAAGCCTAAAGACACCAATTTCTTATAAATAAATAAATAAATAAATCTATGTCTCTTTCCTTCACCTTCCAAGTCCCTTTAATATCTGCATAAATGCCAAGTATAAATTATTAATCTGTCCTCTGCTCAAGTTGTTCCTCATTCTTTAGCTGTGTGTCCCTCTGTATTCAGGGAACATTTCTACCATGGCTTCTCTTGGTTTAAAGAAACTTGAAATATCAAAGTAATTTTACAATTACATCTTCATTACTGTTTGTCATGAGTTATTGCCTCCAATGAAGTTAAACATTTCTCAAGTTAAACATCTCCCTCAGCATCTTCACAATTCCCTCCCTTCTCCCCTACTCTCTATGCCAGATTGGGCCACAGATAAAATATCACCCTTACATGCCTCTTAGTTTTCATCTCTTTCTCACCTTTATTACTGCCAAAGTAATGACTCTAAACCCTTTTTGTGACTTTCTCTGTACAGTCAGATGACCATTCCTACTCTTGGTTGGATAATTAATTCTGAATTTTCACTTAAAGCTTGGATTCAGAGCTCCCTCATCAAGAGCTCTGTCTCCAAAGTGAACACAGTTATTCTTTATACAATTTTTTTTTTTTTTAATTTACAAGTACATATGTAAGTGCAGTTATTATGAATTAAGCTTAATTAAAAGTGTATACCTGCATAATTTTAAACAGCATCTGTTTGGGGAGGGATTTTTTGGTGATGTAATCTATTTTCCTTTCCAAAAATCTTATGCAGAAACTGTGTTAGAACATTTTTTAAATGTCAGGTCTTTCTTTAATAATGATGGATTCTTCTTTAGGGGTTAGAAAATAAATTATTATTACAAAAAAAATAGAAATCTATATTAGAAACTGTCTTTTGTATATAGATCCCCTTTGTTATAGACATGTCCTATGTTACATTTGTCACCACCCATACTTTTTTTTAATCCATCTCACAATTTGCCAAGAACTGCATGGCCATTATGAGAATAGCTTGGCAATATCTGTAATGATTGTTTGCAAGAAAATGATAAAATTGTCAAAAATGATTTTAAGCTGTGATCAAGACCCCATAGTCTGAAAAAGAGACCATCAACGGACAGATAAATAGGTATCTGCAAAGTTACAATTATTCTGTTACTCACAGTACAAAGTGGGGGGAAATGAAATTATCAGGGAGTAGGTTTTAAGCTAACAATAGAAAATACTGTTTCTCTTCACATCTATTTAAATTCTGGAACTTCTTGTCATGGCATGCTCTGAAAGGTGAAAGCATGAAGTTCTATAAAGTTCAGACAAATTCAGTGGAAAACAAGTTAAGGTCTATTAAATATGAATGTCCAGTGGTCTGCTGAGAAATTCCTCAGACCAGAAGTATTTCTCTGTAATTTCCTGCTACTAATGTTACTCCTCAATTATCCTCTACTTTACCAGTGCTCAAGGCACAACAGTACTCAGATTTGTGATCTCACACAGGATAGCACTGCATTTATTTATATTTGTGAGTATGATGTTAAGACAAATTAGCTGATTTTCTATTAGAAATACATGAAGATTGGTTATTTTTTGTAGAAGTCAAGGGCAGATCACAGAGATCTCAATCACATCACAGCCTAATAACATTTGGGGGTACTTATCATCCATTAAATAGTTTTGTTTTTGTTTTCCTTCCTTCTTTTCTTCCTTCCTTTTTTTTTTAAGGCATCTTTGCATCACAACAAAAGTTGCCTCTACAAATGAACAATTTAGAATAAAGTAAATTTTAGAGACACTGGGATGGGGACACTGCAGCTTTCTCTGAATCAAGCATTATAACCAGAGGCTACTGAGATTAAAGTGTAACCTCCCAACTCAGTCCTGTGAGACAAAGGAAACTACAAGACTGTAAAAAAGAAAAAAAAAAAAAAAAAAAAAAAAAAAAAAAAAAAAAACAAGCCAGCTGTGCTCACAGCAACAAATTGAAGGGTTGAAGAATAAATTAATCCAACACATATTTAGAAATCTGTTCCATGTGCTATGAGATCACAAACTCCCGGTGCTTTCACCAAAATACCATTGCACTTGAGTGGTGGCACTATCAGGTCAGTAGACTCCAGAACTAATTTATTTGCATTAATTTAGAATGACTAAATCCTGGCAAAGAGGCTTCTTTCTTTTTTTTCTTTTTTTTTTTTTTTTCATTTTTATACTTCTTTGTAAGCCCTTGACACATAAACACAATCCTTCAGTACCCGTTTTGTGTGGGGGTGTTAGGCAGCTGAATGCAGATGGATTGTAAGCATCTAAAGCCATTTGTTTAGCAAACCAAATGTTTGCTTTTATTATTTTCAAGTAATCAAGAGCACCTGCTTATTTCTTGTTCTGAGCTAGTCTAACAGAAAACCAGTATTACAGCTACAACACTGCCATCCTGACATTCCCAATCCCAGCCATGCTTGGTGGATGTTTACATACAGCATTGCAGCTCTGGGCATGGGAAGTTGATAACTAAATAGGAATTTGGAAAGTGTTTTCATGTGAAGCAGTGTGCAGTCCTCCCCAGGATATTAGGTTGCAAATGCACTGTATACATGCAGTGCTGCCACCCAAATCCATGGAGCAGCAAAGCCCAGGAAAAATCTCACTGGGGCAACAGAAGGACAAAAACAGAGCTACAGTGAGTTACTTCCAAGAGTCACAAACTTGTTTCACATGATTAATCAGGTATCTGGTAAATGAAGGTTCAGGACCAGTTTGTAAACCATTCAATTTGCCAATTCTTTCCTGATATTTGTACTGCCGGTCTCCCAAGTGGATTTTTTCCAGTTTGAATAGATGGCTGCACAATTTGTTAACCACCAGAATAACAGAGAAGATTACCAGATACCAACTTATATATTAGTGCTCTCATTTTTTGTTTATTTTTTAACTCAAGCACTCAATCAGACAACTATGTGCCCACCGTATCTTCCAGAAGCCTTATCTTTGATTTTGATGAAATCTAGATCAAAGTCTTGGGGTTTATGTACTGAAAGCCACAGCCAATGAGTCAGTTGGAATCACAGGCTGGTATGAGTGCAGGTCTGCTATAAATTATGCCTAATATCTTTGGTATTCAAAAAGCAGCCACTAATACAACTTAAGATTTAGTGTTCAGGTGAGCTTTACAAACAGATGTAACCCTTGCAGTGAGAAATGTTAAATCTTCTGCCTTGAAGTTATACCAAAAACAATGCAGCAACAAATAAGAAGCAGCAGAGAGCTAGCACACAGACACCAAAGGGCAGATTTCTCTTCCCTGACCCACCAGTACAAGTAAGAATTTTTTAGGTAAGCTGTACAGAGCTAAATGTGATATTAATTTGAAGTACAAAATAATCCAAACAAAGGGTATACATTTATCTCTGTCTACATCTCACAACAGCCTCGTGCTACCAAATATAGCCAGCTGCTAGCTTTTGTTAGAGCACAACTCCTTATTTCATGAGGGGACAGCACAAGATGCTTGAATCCACGGGGAAGCATTTGTATTGGGTAACAGCTCTGTGACTCTGACCCTACAAAATGGGCACATGCGCTTAGTTTTATGGACATGAGTAATTAGATTAAAACTTCTGTGTTTAATTTTCCATAAAGTTAAGGACATGAACAAATATTTTTAGAAGCAGTGTTTCAGTGAAGAAGAGTGTGTCACGTTCTACACTGGAGGAATACATTAAAAATTGTTTGTGACGTTCTACATTACTGTTCTGTTATTACAAGAAATGTCTGCAAAGGTAAAATACAACAAAGAGGTAAAAAACCCCTAGGCTTACACGTACATGAAAATTCCAACTTCCTTGCCCACCAGAACATTGTTATACTTACCAATATTGCAATACTTTCCTACAAAATTTCTTTTGCAATCACATACGATTTCCCTATTGGAGGTAATCATTTTACATTCTCCACCATTCATGCAAGGATCACGAACACAACCTACAAGCAGAAGACAAAGATTAAATCAAAGATACAAGCAATTCAAGAGAATCTGTCCGTTTTACCTTAATTTAGTACATCTTCTTCCTGCATATATATTTTGAGGAAGGTTTTCCTTTTTACTCATCTCAGACCTACACCTGATATGAATTGAAGAAAAGGAAACTACGCTGATTTCTGCCCACTGAGGTCTGTCTCATTGCTTTCACTTGTATTGGATAATGTCAGCATAACTATTGAAAAATATTATTAATGAACAATAGATAAAAGGGGGTGATGATTGTTATTACCAGTGGTGATGATGTTGGCATTAGCATTTTGTTCTGTACAGAGGGTTCTGCCAATTCCAAGTTTGCCACAGAGCTGTGTTGAAATTTGTAATGAGGTATCTAGCAGGAAGCTCAGCCAAATATTTAGGGTGTCCAACGAGGAAATATGAAGTCCTATTAAATTTATGAGCTCTCCCAAGGACTCCCATTGTCCTAGAAAGCCACCAACTCTCTCCATACATCAATTTCCACTTCTGTAAGGTGGAAATAAAAGCACCTAGTTACTTCAAAGGGCTTCTGTGAAGCTTACTTGGTACTCTAAGTTATTTGGGAGTCTAGGGGGGTTGATCCAGTCAGCCAGACTGAATAACACAATAGCCATATTGGAGCATACACACAGAGGTAAGGCATACTTTTGCTTCCCACCAACTATCCTTTCAAAAGGGAGGTGCCATGATGGCTTCATCAGATAGGTGACAACCTGGAGCACATGCCCTGCAGCTAGTTGGATAACTCTGTCTGGCACCTGGGAGCCCAAAACAAGGTGGAGGCTTCACAACTTAAACATCACCCTGGTTGGGAATGAGTATGTTGAGCCTAAAGTCATGGGGACTCTGGGCTCGATGCAGGGCAATGAGATCCTGGAGGCAAGTAGTTAACACACTGGGATAGGCTTGGGAAGAAATCTCAGAGGAAACAGTAACTTCAAGTAATTGTAGGTGTGCAGGGAAAGAGGAGGGTGTGTCTCTCAGGCATGTTACAGCTTTGGAAGAGAGAAAAGTCAGAAATTTCAGCACTTCTACTGTATCATCTGCTGCATGTTCCTATGCACTGCAGTTCAGGATTGAATCTCCGTCAAGGACAACACTAAGGCTTGTCACTAAAATTCAGCTTAATTCATTTAATAAAGATGGACACACTAAAGTGATTCCCTGGGTCAGCATTACTGTTCACACATGGGAGGATACGGCCCTCTTGGGGAGGGCACGTGAGCTGCAATAGCAGCCTGGCTCTGGTAACACCACTCAGACCCTGATACCCTTACTATCATTTATCCCCCATGCAGGTCAAGAGCTGCAATACAAAATAGTGTGCTTACGTTCATGTTCGATACTCTGACACTCAATCTCGCCGTCCACACATGTGCACTGCTCCACAGCTCCTTGTTGGACTCTTGACCAGGTCATGCCCACATCAAAGTACTCATAGAGACTGTTGTCAAAACATTTCCCTAAAACACAGTTTAAAAAACATCACAGGCTTTCTGAGGTTATTTCTTGCAGGAGGCGGCACCACATACCCTTTCTCCCTTTTTTCCTGTTGAATTGATGTATGTTTGTTGACAGCTGGTGCTTCTCAAAGAAGCCAGCCTCCAAGGTGTGGCTGCACTAAGCCACAGCTCTAAGGACCTCAAGGCAGAGGTGGCTTTCTCCTAAAGCTCTGTGAACATGGCAGCATCACTTCAGCCCTCCCAAAAGTTCAGTCAACAAATACAAAAAATAAAATCAGTGATGTATCACTGTGTCTGTCACACTTTATGGTGTCAGTCACAGGTGATGGGCTGTGCTGGAGACAGTGGAGCATCAACACTGAAAAGGGCATCCTTGCTTATGGTGGGAGACAGTCTAGATCTTCAGGAAAAAGCCTTTATTAAACAACAGCAAGTGTACCTGAAAGCCCTTGTAAAGGCCGAATTCCTCCCTTGACATGCAGTAAATTGGGAGTGACACCACCACAAAACTGGAGAAATGACCCAAGAAATGACCCGGCTTGAATCTCCTCTGCCTTTGGAAATGACTCCCCTGAAGGTGGAGAAGCTGTACAGGTGGAAGGCTGACATCATAGGAGAAGCTGAAATGGCCCCGTGTCTGCATATGCATAAGCAGTAAGGCGTCACCTGAAATGCTGTTGTTTTTTCATGTCTCCCTGCCCTACCTACTGGATGGTATTATTAGTCTTCTCCAAACATGTAAGTGATATTTAAATCTTAAAAACAGCAAAGGGAGGGGAAGAGGCTCTTTGTGTTTCCTATAACTTAACATCTCACTGGCTCAGAGCATGCTTGGATTTATAACTGTATAATCAAGCTATTTTCAGCTGTCCTGTCACTAATGGATTGTCTGTCATAACCATTTGGAAATCCGCCTACACAAACATCCATGCTGCAGTGGTCTCTCCCATCACAACAGCACTACCTTTTCATTAAGCAAACTTTAATGAGCTCTACTTACTGCTTGTATTTCATGTTGTAACGCTCGTGTAAGAAGATACTTACTCATCTGGCAGTCCCTTCCCGTGAATTCCTCGGAACAGGCACAGTGGTACATCCTATGGCCGTGAGCGAGAAAACAGGTCCCTCCATTTTGGCAAGGGCTGTTTGCGCAGTAATCTAGGCAGGCCACATAAGAAGCTGCTGTTAATGACTGCCAGATAAGCCGTGCTTTGTTGTGTTAGGCGTCGGCTCGGTTACCTTAACCATTCTGGTTCGATGCACAGTGGTTTTAATACCACCTATGAATCTAAAACGGTGTTTATCCGAACAATTCACGTTGTTCTTGTTTTAAGCTCCAGAGCAGCTATACTTACCCAGCTTTTTTAAAAAGGAGAGCAAACCACTGTGCTGAACCTTCTCCACCAGAGTTAACTTGTCCCATGGTGGTGGGTTCAGGCACGCGCGAAGCTGTATGGTGAGGAAGAAGATGGGCTGAATGCCCACAAGATGGAGCTGTGCCTTTGCACTGGGGAGGGAAGGCTGCAGCTCTGCCTCTGCCCGGATTACCGCCCTGCATGCTTCGCATTTCAACAGAAATAACCGGGATTATGCATCTTCTCTTTCAAATGACACGAAGGACGATCCTCGACGGAGGAATTTGCTATGGATTTTTGGATTATGTCTAAAATGAAAGGACAGCCGGAACAAAGGGAAAAACTTTTGAAGCAAAACAAGGGCACGTCCAAATAAATCAGGCCAAATGAAATTGAGCTGGACCGGAGTAGTGTATCTGTTTGTATGGGAATTTTCTAAATCATGGGAAAATAGGTTGGAAGAGAAGAGGGTGCACCAGGACGACTCTCTCAGCCCTGTGATGGAAGCTCTACTTCCATCAAAACAAAAATTGTGAGTCTAGCTGGCCACCCAGAGCTCCTGATTCCAGATAGTATCCAGGACTGTATCTCCCCTGAAGTCAACCAACATCATATTTTACACCTGTGGAAGAGTTAGCCTAATATCTTGTCTGCATTTCAATCCTTTTTGTTAAAGCTAGTCCAACTCTACAAGAGCAGCTGTAGAGTTATTCAACCCAAGTGCTCCTTTGGTTAAAGTGTGGTCCTAAACATGGGAGGTAACGTATGAAGACACAGGCACACACATACAGAGCTGAGGTGAAGCATGAAAGAGCAGATCCTGAACTTGGCTATGGCAGTGTAAATGGGAAGGTTCCCCTGCACTTCTCAAAATATTTACTTCAGGACAGAGTGGTGTAATTGGTGTAAATACCAGCCTTGGGTGTATTCACTGGTAGTTTCACTCCAGGATAACATCAAGGGAAAGCAAGTAAAGGCAGTGATGATTCTCCTGTTCGTGCTGCTTGATAGTTATGAAATTTGTAGTGACGTAATGTTTCTTCAAAGGTAAATTCTGTATTTCCTATACCCATCAAGTCCAAACCATGAGTTGGTCTCCAGGCCATCTTCTGGTGCAGCAGTGCTCAGTACCCTCATTAAACTTGCAAAGAGCATTAACATCCCTTCCTTTCCTTCCTAGTCTAAGTCCTTCACTATATCACACCTACGCACTGCCAGACTTCCCCAGGGTATTCTGCATCCCTCCCCTCTTGTCCTGGAGCCCAGGACCAACTTCTACCTCTGAGAGATGCTCCTAAGCACACGGACAATTCACACCTCTCTGTAAGGAATCCTGCCCACCATTAACCAGGGAGTACCAAGTCCCTGCTTGTTCAGCCAATGTCTAAACCAACCCAGCCTTACCTCCCCACTCTCATGGGAAAAACACTCTGTTTGCTAGCAGTCACTTTGACTTCAGCTTCACCTCTCTGAGGCTCTGCTGAATGAGCAGCAGCCTTGTCTTGCCTTTCTAACCGTATCTGCCCACAAAAACTTTCTGTTTCTGCCACCCACCTTTCCCAGGGGCTGCTCTTCCTCACAGCCCTCCCTGCAGTGGTGCCTCTTCCTCCTGCCTGCACAGCCCACACAGCACTAGTTCTCTAGTTCTTCTTTCCATATCAGTCCAAACATCTCTTAAAAAAAGAACTTGGTGTCTGGCTGTCTGACATTTTTTTCCAAATCAGGGTTTTGGCCACTCGTCCAAGATTTCCAGACGTTCAGCAGCCTGAGCAGTAATATTAACAGGCTGCCCAAGATCTGGAGGTCCCATACATAAGGGCATTGTGCATGTATGCCTACATATTTGTATAAATCTGAGCCATGCATGCACAGCCTGGCCCATGTCCACGAAGGTGCTCACCTCGGGCGGATACTACACATGCTCTCCAAAGGATTTCCGGGGCAGGAAAGGCAGATCCTCTAGAAACCTGAACAAATATCTCCCAAAGGCAGTGATAAAGCTCCTGCTAATTTCAGGGGGTTTTGAACAAGCGCTCCAGGTGTTGTTTCTGTGAGCTCTGGCTCTGTACTGCACAGTGCTAACATCTCCCTCCAGCAGAGCCTTTATACCCAAGCTTAACTTCACCCTGCAGCTAAAGGCTTGTTGGTAAAACTTTCTCTGGAAGCTGGCAGAAGTATTTTTCTGGATCTATGCCTCAAATGCTTGCTTAACACTAACTTGCAAGCAGCTTCAATGGGTTTGAGCAGACTCCCCACATACACAGGGCGTTCTGGGCCTGGAGAGAGTCCATGCTTCAGTCTTTGATCTTTCCCATCCCAGTTTGCACACTTCTCACTAGTCAGTCAAGGATGTTTTCTCCCCCCAGAATTTCACTTTTAACTGCTTTTCAGGTGCCTATAAAGCAGCTGAGACTCCCCCAAAAGTGCGATTAGGTTAGATTAATGGGATTCTTTTCACAATAAAATGGTATACTTTCCATGTTTAGAAGATCAGCATTATTCAGTTTGACTCCTGCCCTCTTCCCAGTTATTTTCCCCAGCAAGTGAACTCCCCTCCCTTTGCTTGAAATACCCTTCAGCCATTTTGCCGCTCCTCCCTTTAGAACTCAACATAAACTTTTACTCTTTAACCTATGGCTGATGATCTGTTAAACCTTTTCCAAGTCCAAATACAGTGCCTGCTGCTTTAAAAAAAATGTATTAAATAAATACATATATACATAAATAAATAAAATAGAACTATGCTTATAAATAAGCATTTCAATACCTTTATATTTAATTTTACAAAATCCTTAACACTTCTAGGAATAAAGCATTTTCTTTGTAACAGCCAGCAGTGATCCCATCCCTCTCTTTCTTTTCATTTTCTCTCTTACACACATAACTCTTGTTTTCTGGAGAAGAACCAGTAATCAGGGCAAGCCCTTACTGGGGTTGTAGTATGCTGACAGCCCTCATCAAGAGGCAGGTTGGTGAGGTGCCTTTCTTTTTGCAAACCACCCTATAGAGAGTAACAGCTGAAAATTAGCTGGAGAGTCCCAAAAGGCTTGCTCACTTTGGAGAGAGCTGCTCATGGGGCTGCCAGGACCACAGTGATGGGCAGGGAGCAGGACAGAGGTGGCATGAGGAACCCCTGGAGGAGCAGTGGGGAGAGGGGAAAGATGGAGGGCTCCCCAGCAAATCCATCCTCCACTGGGGAATTCCCTTCTCTGGCCAAATGGACTATCTTGGGTCCCAAAAGGATGCAGGCCCTATAAGCCCTGTGTTTTTTTCTGCATAGGAGGAGCAGCAAGTGATGCTAGGGTGGTCTGGGACCCATTCACAGCAGTGAAGAAACAACACAACAGAAACTCTACCCCCAAGACTTCAAAGAGAAATGGAAAAGGGCTGAAAGATCTGTCCTGAGAAGAAATGGAGTGGTGAAATAAAAGCAGTAAGGATGGGGAAAGACAAGAGAGAGGCAGGAACCCTCCTTTTAAATTCACTTTAGGGCAGAACCCAGGGGCATTTCTCAGGTGCCGGAGAACCACTGGTGGGGCTGGACCTGAGTTGTGCCTGCCAGGATGCTCACTAACATGGAAATGCAAAGCATGGGGCTTGGCAAGCTGCTTCCTCAGTCACTGAAACAGCCTCCTGCCATCAGTCAGACACCACTGTGACACGGTTTCACTGGAGGATTAAAATAGTCATGAGTTACTGCTTCCAACACTTCACGCTCTGGGAGGACACCCATGAATAAGGAAGTGGAGCCTTCATGACCTGACTCTTGCAAGCACGAACTGTCTATAAAGTCTGTGTTCATGTCTGGCACACTTGCATTACAAAGGCATATGTACTGCTGCTTGTTTTGGGTTAGGCCATTTGTCTCTGATCTACTGTTGATCCGTTTTAAAGCCAGGCTGGAAAATAATTTAAAGTTGTTAAGTTTAAAATGATGATGTTGCACACTGCTTAATTTGAGACTCTCAGGATGATTCAGCCAGCACTGGCTTCTCAAGTGCTCTGGTAGATTGTAATATGTTTGACAATGAGTCTCCTGACAGGATGGAGAAATCCCTGCAAGGGGATGGCAGAAAATGTCCTTTGTTTAAAAGTGAGAAGGGAACATATAAGGTTGTCCAGCCAGATCCCACAGACTAAACAAGACACGTCACATCTGAAAGCGGTATCAAGGAGAACAGAGGAACATGATCAACATTTAGACACAGATCCAAAAATAGACACAGGGGCATCAAGTCTAATCAGTGCTACATGTGATTTTTCAACGCCGCCCTGTCACTGTACAAATTGAGGACTAGATGTGTATATTCCTTGCAAAATGAATGAGTTAGATGCCTCAAAACGAATGTCATATGCTGCCAAATGAGATCCCCAAGTAGCCGGCCCATGAAGCTGTGGAGACAGCCATGCTAGAGCCAGCCATCGAGGTAACGTTGAGGACAGGGATGCATGCTCCCCACAGGAATGCTTGGGACGTGGTGCTTTCACCCACTATGTCACTTAGGAGTGACTTATATAGAAAGGAGAGTTTGCCACAGATCTTGGCTTCTCGTTTTAGACAGACTTTCACAATGAGGTAATCATAGCACTTGAGTGGGGTGATCCACATGAAGCTGTAGCACTGCTTGGCTAAATAACCCTTTCATTCTCCCTCGGTTCTCCTGCAATGAAATATCTGTCCTCTTGTATTTTCTGAAGCAGCCCATAGCCCAAGAAAGACTGGTTTTGAAGGCCTACCCCTTACTCTGAGATCTTGAGGCAGGACAGCTGTAAAGCGATGGCTGTATGTTGTACACAGTGTGAAATGTTTCTGTACCTTCTAAAAAAATAATAATCAAAGAGACAGAAAATGTAGCTGATTAGATGAGGGAAAAACTAAAAGGCACCTCCAAAGTATAAGGGAGGAGAAGATGATCACCTCTGTGCTCAGCAGGAGCTCAGATTTCCATATTGGCTCTGCCATAATTTCTCTCCATGGCTTCGGGTTAGTCAACAGTGAATTAAAGACTCTGTGATATTCACAGCCTCGTGGTTATGAATATTCAATGGCTATGAATTTACAGCTATGGTTATGCAGTCACAGAGAGACCCCAGAAATGGTTAGTGTGAAGGCTTGTTCTGTGTATACCAAATAAAAGCTGCACAGAAGGCACTTTCCCTTCCTGCTGTAGATGGCAAAGTAGGAAGCAGGTAAATGGTGTGACCAGGCAATGGTTTGCCTTACCTGTCTGCTCTTTGGAGAACAACTTGCAGTACCCCCATTTCCTGTCGCGGTCGTAGTTATGTGTTGTTGAACACCTGGAAGGAATTAGAGATGCAGCTTAGAGCAGCTTCAAACAGCATGGATGTTGCACCAGGTGAAGCAAGAGGACCCCTCACAATCACAGAGAATGAAGGGCAAGCATGGGAAGCTGTTTCACCCTGGCTGTTGTTGGAGCAATCTGTGCACAGAATATTGGGAATTTTGGCTTTAAATAAAGATCTTACAGAGAAGAAGATACTTGTGAGGGTTCACAGGCTTAGGGCTACTACAGACCACTGTGCCTCTCAAAACATTGCTTCATTATAGCCAGGCACCTTCTTTTTGCTCTCAGTCCAGAAAGGCCAAGAATACATTTTTACATTGAAACTACATGGCCTTTGCTCTTTGGCAATATGTAAATTCATACTTTTTTCCTAGTCAGCATCTGTTTCATTCAAACTCTCTGAACACCAGAGGAAAATATATGCCTTTTAGTTGTTGTTGTTAAAGATGCTGTGCCCCATCTGTTTCAAATTAAATACAGACTAAGAATGAGATGTGGAAGCAGAACCTAAGATCCCCAATGAATCCTCCAGAAAAAGGAAAATAAAAAAAATCTGCTTTCTATTTCTAAGATTAGAAAACAAAAGACAGAAATAAAAACCAAAACCAAAGCCAATAAATTATGCCTCCTTTATTCATTACAGAACAAGCCAAACGGGACCCAACCCATTTCTGATGGCTGCCAGTTACCTTTAATAATCTGCAGAGGCAGAAGACTGTCCACATAGGGACTTTCTCATGGCTTGCAGCAGCAAACATATTTTACGCTCAGTTCCTTTAAAGTATTTCTAATTTTTAGTTTGCCTGACAAAATGAGGAAATAACTGACGTATGGGTGGTTTCCAAAGGCACGGATAAACCCTCTCCTTTCTGCAGAGCAGCACGTTGAATCCTGCACCCCACACTGCCTATGAGAACCCTACCAAGGCACCATCCGGGCAGACTTTGACGGCCATTTAGTCTGTGCACTTTTGCCCTTATCTGTCTGTTGCCTCCAAGACTCATAGCATTCTCACAAGCACTAAGTTAATATTCCCCTCTTGAAGAGGTAGACTTACTTATAGGTTTCCCCGAGGTTATGCAGGGAGTGTATGACTGAACCGAGCCTGAACCCCAGAGGTCCACGTCCTGTCCCAATATTCCATCTACCGAAACATCCTCCCTAACTGGACATGGCCCTAAGGGACACAGTTTAGGGACATGGTTTAGTGATAGGGCTCAGTAGGTCAGGTTAATGGTTGGACTTAATGAACTTGAAAGTCTTTTCCAACCTAAACCATCAAATGGTTCTATGGTTCTGTAATAAATATTAGCTGTACCATCTGTCACCACATAGGGAAATGTGCGGCTACAGGGCATTGGAAGAAATAGAGGTTTTCTTTATTTAATATGTCAGATAATCTGTTTTTATTTTTTGCATTTCCACTGTACTTTGAACACTCATGTTATCAAATTATCTTTCCACTCCAGGACCCTAGAAGCTGGGTCAAAATTTTATTGTAGAGCACATCTGTGTTTTTTAACTGCCCTACCTTTCTTCTTAACTAGATGCTATGTGGTATTTAAAATGCTTTGCTTCCTATGGAGATTCTGAATAGGCCACGCATGTTAAGTTAGTTGACCTCAATCATATAAGGTGCATAAAAAGAAAGGTGCTTAGTATTCTAATGCAAAATAACTCAGCACGTTCTTAAAGATGCTGCTTTCTCACATGCATTAAGGTCCCTGCAATTCTGCTGGGAGTTGATGAAAATTTCCCTGTGCTCTTTTGGTGGCAAGTGGATCATCATGCTCTCTTAAAGGATGGTCGACAGCACATGAAGATTGCAGTGAGTTAAGTGCTTCTCAGCAGTGTGTTACTGTTGGCAAAATGGCCTGAGACTTCACATTTCATTTGTGCCAGTAATGATGGGGAAGGAGAGTTTTCTGACTGACATAATTATTGATTTAGCAGAGTGGTGTTACACTGAGCAGCATGGGGGAGGCAAATGGAAAAAGGTTCCTCATACATCTAAAAGTAGAATTAACTGAGTATTTGTCATAAAGAATTGGAGCAAATTCCTGTCATTAGGGGAAAAAATTATACAAAAAGTAATACTCTCTGGACTCTGTCCAGCAGGTGTCATTTTAGAAGCAAATAGAGAGCTCAGTTTTTTTCTTCATAAAGGTTTGTTGTGTGTTTTGTTTGTTTTGTTGGTTTTTTTGTCGTAAGAGGTCCTGCCTTTGCTTCTTCCAGTGGCTTCCTGCAACCCACTGGTTCTCTCACCTAATGCTCTTCACAACCTGTCCCCTCATTCCTTATCATCCCACAATGACTACGAAGGTGTTGATCCTGCCCTGGGCTGCCAGGCTGCCTCCTCAGTGCCAGGCTTCCTACACATTCATATAAGCTTTTTATATTCTGCCACGTTTCTCTTACTGTTTGGGACAAGCTCTGCACATCCTCAAAGCTACCTCACTATTCTCCCTCCTTTCCTTTTTTCATATCTGTTATTCACTGGGAGGCTTTCCAAAAATGTGGTAACATTTTGGTCTTTCACAGGATGTTGCCTCCAGTTGTCAGACCAACCAATATCAGCTTATTTTTTCTTTGTGCTGGTTTTACTTATGCCTGCTCTCAAAATTTATGGGATAACAAGTGTCTTTACATCAGCCTGTCACATAAAATTGTTAATAAAAAAGTGAAAACTTAAATACACAGATATTGAATTACACCAGAATCAGTAGTACACTATTACTAGGGGTTGATTAAACCAACACTTTAACCTATGTGTGATAAACATGGAATGGAACTAGGAATGGACAGACAAAATGGTGGACCACAGAAGTGGCCTAACTGGTAGGTAGAACAAATGGAAGAAAGGCTATTTTATCCACTGGGAGCATTTTGGGAGCCTTAATAAAACCTTTTGGAGACCACACAAAGCACCGAGCTGGAGCCAGATAGGTGAAAGGAAACAGCTTCGTGGTCATGTCTGGTGCTATCACTCTGTTCAAGGCTTGGAGGTTCCCTCTGGCCTCCTTAGGCATTGTCCCAGCCATGAGAGATGGCCTGACTTTGCCAAACACCACCAAAGCAACCACCGCCAGCACCAGCAGAAACCAAAGCCTGATGATTGGTGTCTCCTGGCTCACCCTGCATATCCTTCTTCTTTTGTTGACTACCATAAACTCTCCAGCTTGAAATTCATTACCTTTTGTCTTCTGCCAGCTGGACAAAAAGCCCTCTTATGAGGGTTTGAGCCCCGAGATCTCAGGGGAGCTCATCCCACCACTGGCAAAAGGGACAGGGTTCAGCAGCAGCCCTGCAGCCACATGGTCTAATCAGTTCAGACCAGCCACATTTGCTCTCACAGGTGTCCCTGGCACTTGCACCCCCATTTTGTCCATCCCTACATTGTTTTGTGTTTCTGGAGGTGGGAATGAGCTTCATCTCCAGTTCCAGCTTTTTTTTTTTTTCTCCTCTAACACAAAAGGCGAATTTACATGACATCTTTAGTACCTGGTAAGAGAATGCTAAATAGGAATTTATCTGTGAAAACAGATTATAATTAAAGGGGAATGCAATACAGGATGCTGTTAAAGGAAGTTTGTTATTTGAATACTGCAATTATTTTGTCTTCTTTCCTGTGTTTTCGATAAATATTTATAAAGATACGATGTTGTTTGTTGCACTCAGAATTAAGCAGGGAGAGGTTACTGCAGTCAGAACTCTGACTTATGTTGAAATGTTTAATGCTAGAAATCATCAAGGTCATGTCTGATCTTCTTAACACTTTTAGCCCTTTTAATCAACATCTCAGCTTTCATAAGTGAGATATTCTGCATTGTATTAAGATAGACACTGCTCTTAAATGCTTTCTGAAGCAGGACTGTCTTTTTATTAAACCTAACATGACAGGTTAGCACATTATACCTGCTTCATAGGAAGTATAAGAATGCACGTAACAAAACTAAAGCCAGTGGAAGCAGGCTTTGGCTCACAGTCTAGCCTTGAGTCAAGCCTTAAGGTTTGACCTGAGGAGTAAAAACATGTACTCATTAAGTGCATACTCCAGAACTCTCTTGGTCTTGATCAAGCACAGAAAGCCAATTATTACAGAGAACCCTTGCAGACTAAGCAAAATATCTAAAAAGGAGCAATTTCTCCTGGTCTGGTCTCATTCCCAAAAGGCAGGTGGCTCCCAGCCTCCCACCATCTCCATCCTTGCTTGCAGCTCATGGACGGGCAGCAGCAGGAAAGAGCTAAGCCTTGTCCTCACCTGTCTGTCCCCTGGGACCAGTCCTTCACCATCAGCCCACGCGGGGCTGATGCCAGCACACACAAACATGCACAGAACACATTTCCCAACAGTTCCTCAGGGCTCTGTTCCTGGCATCTGTGTGCCCAAAGTCACACGCTGCATTGCTTTTATCTTATGAAAGAAGAGTAAACACTGGCCAGAAGGTCAACCATGGGGTTAAATGGCCTGTCAAAAACCAGCTCCAGCTGCCCTCCTCATCTACCCGCTTGTAAATGGCTTTTAAAAAAATAGGAAGCACAACTGCAAAGTGTCCAAGGTCAGCTCTAAAGTATGCTTTAACCTTGGATCCCATACATTCACAGGTTTTCCATTTCTGTAGCCTAACTGGCTAAAAACAAATACACAGAGTGTCACGTATTAACAAGACTCATCTTACACATTGCGTGAGATTAAGTGGGTCCAAAGGTCAAGCTCATTGTGGCTGCAGTCCATCAAGGACAGGTTTCACACTAGAAAATTATTCCAGTTCCCTTCCTTTATTTCTTGAATCCTTAAGGTGTTTCTTGTCTGGATTGTATCTTTGGATGCTGAGGACAATCAGATGTGCTCTCCTAACCTGAAGCTCTGTGTCCATTTGCAACACATTGTGTTGTTTGTATTATACTAGCCCTTGCACTTGAAACAGATGTGCCATCAGAAAGACAATAAAGATCCTAAAAAATAGTGCAGCATAAAACCTGCAAGTTCTGTCCCGCATGGGCCAGCAGTACACACTCCATAAAACATCTTCATCCTGAAAATGTGTATGTATGTGCCTTTCACATAGGTCATCTGTGCATATATTCTCATGTTACGGGTGCCCATATACTCCCTGCTTTGTTGCCTGTGGTTTCTGTTAATACACTCATTAGACAGGTTTGTCTGCAAGTTAGTCTTGTTTATTCAGTGCTTGCTGCAGTGGGGTTCCCACCTGACTGCCCTTAACCTTAAATGAATAATGAATACTAACAACTTCCATGTGTGAAAGAACAACCTTTGCTCAAAACTAGGAGACCTGGTCTTAAACATACTAGTAGAATAAATCTCTACTCAGGAGTAATGCACCATGCAAAAAGAGTCTGGTGCCAATCAGAATAGAAATTAGAGATACAAGGGAAAAAGCCAACTTCCCTCAAAAATCAGCTTGTCCCTGCTGCACCACAAGTACAGCCCACACAAATCAACCAATTTCTTAACAAAGTGTCACTTCTTACAGGTGGTCATATCTCTCCTTCGGCCTTCAGCAGAGGGTTGCTATCTGGTAGTGGCTCATTCTGTACCTGCTCTCCCCACTGATAGAATTGCAATTCCAATCTGAAGGCCAAAGAAAAAAAAAAAACATTTCTGCAGTTGTTGAGATTTATGTGGCTTTGAGGACCCCACAACTGGATTCATCCCCCTTTGTGCACAACTATGGGTCCAAGGACCATGAGTATCAGCAGTGGAACAGCACTGTCCTCAGTGGGCACAAGAATGAGCCCATGTTAGTTACTACAAAAATAAGATTAAAATACCAAAAGCATGACACTTTCATTTCAACATTGTCTTCATTTGTGAAGAACGTTAACTTACCATTTCTTTCGGGAAAATATATTTGATAAACAAGAGTGGTAAAGCCTTCCGCCATACCGGAAAGGAAATTTGCATAAATTTCCATCCTCTGTAAACACTGCAATACAAGAATAAAAACCTCATCATGCACTTGAACACCAGCCCACAGGTATATATACGTATTGTATGTTATTATGTGAAATTGTAAAGATAGATAACTTCAAGTTTTTCAGCTGTGCTTTGGATTCTCTGTCTTTGCAACTTCTAGTGCATAAGAACAGGCCAAAAATCCTACATAATGACTAAGTCAACAGAGAGTAATGGGCTACGTGGTAAAGATCACAGATCATTTCAAGCTCAAAATACATTACAATTTCTGGTACAGCAAATGCCAATTATATTCATTAATCACAATTATCATTTCTAATTATGGAGTATTGTAATAGCATATTAAATTGATTTCTGAAGTAGCATCCTTTCGGGCTACCTTTCACTTTGTAACATCTGTTTAAAACAATTGAGGCACCAGGCAGTACAAACTGAAATAGAAACAGCCAGGGGAAAGAAGGTTTTAAAGGTTGTGGGGAAAGGTTAGAGGGTGACGGATAATTCTGTATCCCTTTGGGATAAATGGAGATAAATCAATGGGACTGGTGTCTGAAAAGGGCAAGTTTTACATTTGCCAAGTCAGCGATAGTTTTGTAAGGATGGGTGGTGGGAGTCTAACAGAAAAAAAAATCCTTCAAGATGAGTGTTGAGAATGAAAGAGACTGAAGATAAAAAAAGACAATGGAAAACTGTCAGAGCTTATTTAACCATTAAACTAAAAGCAATCCATTCTGAGAACCAGGAGCATGAATGGGAAGCCAACAGCTGTTGTAGGTGAGAAATGGGGCGTACAACCAAGCCTGCAGCTCAGCATGTTTCCATTTCTTGGTGACGACGTGCAATCACTCCACGTCCTGAGCTTACCCTGCAGTTATGGCTGGGGTTCCTGCACACACTCTTGCAATATCTGTTAACCATTTCAAGCCCTGACATATCATCTCAAAGAGCTGCTGAGGCCAGTTGTTAGCACTATGGAAAAAAATAACCCAGCCTGGTGGTCCTAGCCCTTTTTGGCCAATTGGAATTACAGTCACCCCATCACTTCTGCATCACCACTGCAAAATAGCTTCCACAAGACCCTTTGCTATCACTTTTTGAAATGTGGTTTTCAAATTTATTTGAAAATTATCTAAACGAATTGAGCAAATGTTCAGATATTTACCTTAGCTGTCTGATAGTTCCTGTTATATGTAGCAAGGACAGTTGTGAAAAAACACATCCATCCAGAAGACATATTTTATCCCGTAGGTTGTTAAAGGCTGTTCTAAGCTATAAAGGCACCACTAATGGTCCGATTCATGTAATCCATAATGGCAAAAACACAGGGCAATAAAAGCTTTAAAACTGGAAGTCTGCAATGCCTGCACACAGCCAGGACATCTGATTTTTAAGGTGCCATCTAAATAAAGGCAGTGCAGCAAATTGCATGGTACTCAAACCCTCGTCTCACACAGAGATCAAGGGCTGTGGCAGAAATTGAACCCATACCTACAAAGAGTTCATGTACTTTAAAATGCAGGGCAGACACAGCTCTGATTAAAATAAAGGGAGTTGCACATCTACAGCCTGACCATGTTGTGAGAAAACATAAGTAACACCAGCTCAAAAAAATGAAAATCCCATCAGCACCTTCGCATTAATCCCCACCT
Source organism: Anas acuta (assembly GCF_963932015.1). Lineage (NCBI taxonomy): Eukaryota > Metazoa > Chordata > Aves > Anseriformes > Anatidae > Anas > Anas acuta. The sequence goes on along the minus strand of NC_088982.1, from coordinate 9,759,833 downwards.
GAAGGGAAATTATCTTAGATGCCTGAGCTAATCCCAAATTCACCTCTACGCAGACATTAATTCTGTCATAACCATTCCATAATCCTTATTCATGTTGAAACAAAGACAGGCTTACTACCGGCTTGCACAGCATGGATGCAGACAGGCAGATCGTTCTTACTGTCATGAAACCTATTGGATTTGACTTAGTACCTTGTGGGTGAGTGAACTCATGTTTTGAGCCTCTTCCTGCCCCAGATTTGTAGTGCTACAAAGAGAAAAAGAGAATGTGGATTGGAGAGAGAAATTCACTCTGGGAACCATCCTGTAGAGACAAACATGCTTTCCAAGGTGCCCTCAAACTGTGTTTCTCTCAGTTCTTCTGCAAAGATCTAATTATTTGCACCTGATTTTAGCTGGGGGTACAACCTGATGAACCAGGGTAAGTAAACACTGGCTAGTGAAAGGTCTCTGTTAAACCAGAACCCAGCACAGTACAAAAATTCTGAAGCCCTGCTCCATTATATCTTTCTACTGCCAAGAGACACATGCCCTGTTTCTCTGCAGAACACGTGCATTTTGGGGCCAACTGACAGTTATAAATAATATCTTTTTTTTTTTTAATTAAAAAAAATAAAAGCCAAAATTTTGATTTTTTCTTCCATTTAGCTGTATCACCCGGGACATTAGCTAAAAAAACAACCTCTGCTTTATCTGGGTTCACCAATCAGCAAGCAAAGATCACTAGGCTGAGCTGATTTGAAGCCACAGGAAATAATAAAAAAGGTAATAGACCTAAAATGCTGCTGCTACCAAAGCTGCTGACAGCTGAACCATAGAAAGATAAAAATATAATGAAAGCAGTCAAGGAAGCAGCACATCATGAACACAGAGCTGTGCAGAAAATGTAGTAAGCAAGCAGTAAAGCCAAGCTGTTGCTAAGATATATAGGTAGGCTTGAACAGTTCTGGGGAAGAAACAATTTTAGCACTCACCCTCTGTACTAATTCTGTCTGCACTGGGAAGTCCCTGGTGGCTTCAGCCAAGGCTGATCTTTGTCCCTGGCACTGTGAATGTCCCTCTCTGCTCCAATCTACAACGTCTACAGAAATACTTCTGCACTTCACTTGGACAGTCAGGATTATAGCATCAGTTAAGAACACCTGAGCTAGTTTTAATCTAGCTGGTGATAAAAGACTAACCGTAACACACACAAGTGTGGGTGAGAGCTATCAGCTAGGCCATGGTGGATGCCAGGCCACAGCAGGGCTCGAGCAAACTGGCAAAGTCAAGCTGGCATGGCCATGCAGTGCCACAACTGCCTTGCAGATATTCCCCAAAAAGGACACAAAATGTGTTTAAAACACTGACAGGCATGGCATGAAAACAGTAATAGGAGGAGATAGTTGCCATCAGGTTGTTTCCAGCTAGCAGCAAAGCCTGGTGGGGTAGCACTCTCCATGCTATTGCAGGTACCTGCTTGCACCAACACACTTCTGAGATGCGTTTTCAAAGTATTACAACTTCGGTAGTCCCTACTCCCCCTCACTCTTGCCCCTAGCAAGCACGCGTGTGAGCAATTGCTTTAAATGTATAGGGACAAGCCATCCTACAGGCCCCTGGTTAGTCAGCATTGCTGTGAGCCCTGATCTAACAAACCCCTTTCGTGTTTCACTCGAAGCACTCTTCCCTTCCGTCTGGCCAGCGGCATCACTCATTCAGCCCCTGGGCAACATCGTCCTGCCAGGCAGCACGTAGGAGATCAGCCACTCCAAAGCAGAGGAATCACACTTACCATCCTCAAACAGTCACCACTCAGAGCCAGAGCCAAGACAAGAGTGAAAGCAGCACAGGCTTTCATCTTCACTCTCCTCTCACAAAGGTTTTTCCTGGCAGAAGGAAGCTTCCAGGGCTGGGATGAAGCAGGAGGGTAAATCAGCAAGGAACTTTCGCAAGGCACTGTAATTTACTTGACTTTAGGGTATTTTAGTTTTCTAAGTAAGCAGAGCTCTTATCGTTAATCATTAATGTCTTTGTGGGTAGATGGGAACACCACGGAGTGAGATACTCTGCCTAAACCACAAGGAGCAAAGAGGTTACAAAGTGCCTGTCCCTGATAGACAACAGTATCCTCCCTTCCCTCCCCTGGGCTCATAAAGTAGCTAAGGACACCTCGAGAACAGCTGATCCAATGTTGCCTGTAACAGAAATCATTTAGCACCCAGACACTTCCCATCTTCCCTTCACAAGCTAATTAAAAGCACAGTATAGCAATAACAGGGAGCTCCCAACAAGCCCACTCAGGAAACGACATTGCATTGCAAAATATGGAACAGATCAATGCCAGTATCAGACAGAGGAATTACTCATTAACAGATGGTTACCTGCCCAGCTGTGACTTACAACAGCTCTGCAGAGCAACAAACTGAGAAAAGTAAAAGGAGAGAGAACACACAGCACTGACAAAACAGTCGGTGTACCAAAAATCTCCCTTCTGCAGCCACCTGAGCAAAACCATCTGTCTGGCAAGTGCTTGCCCACGATAGCTGCACAGAGGCTCTTCTAATGGGGATGCAGAGTATTGCTAAAACTGAGATTTCACCAGTGGAGGCTGTTCCAGCCCCACCTTGCCCCACAACCAAAATCCACAGGTTTGGCTGGTATAACTGTGCCTCTGCTGGAGGCTCTTGCCAGCCATCTGCTGTCAATCAGGGACCACACCTCTTCACACCCCACATCCACAGAGCCACAGCAGCAGAAGGAATAACATGGCCCTTGCTTAAGTTTTGCTCTACCCTTTGAAGTTTCACCAGCATAGCTATGGAAGTGGCATGACTTTTTGTTTTACCCCAACGCAACAATGGGATTAAGGCCCTGGGACTGAGAGGCACGATTTTTTCTGTGATGGTTTATCATGTTGGAGGGAATTTCCACTGGATGTGCTATCACACTGCTGTGTCTGTCATCACAGTAATAGCTCCTGTTAGTACAATTATGCAGATACAGAATTATAGACAAAACTTTCCTACTGTCAGTAAGGCTTCAAACAGCAGGAACCACATAAATTTTAAACTGTCTCCTTCAAAATTTAGCAAAGAGCAAACAAGCAGAAAAAGATTATGCCATTATGCATTGTTTGTTGCCTGAAGATTTGAAATTAAAAAAAAAAAAAAAAAGCTTTAGAGTGGACTCACAGAAGAGATCTGTCTAATTTTTCTTCTTTTTACAAATAGGAAATGAGAGGGCAGAGACAGTCTGGTCTGTCTGGAGACACCTAGCAAAGCTGGCACACAGGTTTCCACTTCCTACCCTCATTCTTGACTTAGGTCATTACACTTCAATCTAGTAATTCCTATCCAATGACCTGTAGACATCTCTTAGCATCTATGCTCCTAAAATTGTGGAGGGCTGGAGGGGGGACAGGGGAGCCATTGGTTGGTATTCCATCCAAAGTCCCCAAAAGCTCTGCAGAAAGAGAGAAGAGGGAGGACTGGACAGCAAGAGAAGGAGGAAGATGCTTCTTTAACACTCAAAATCTCCTTCCATCCTTTTCCAGAATAAAAACCATCCACTTCTGGGACCAAAAGCATTTCAGTGGTGACCAAGACAGGTTGTAGGAAAGCTTTTTCATACATCTAAAAGGAAGAAAGTAGAAAAAGAAATTATTTGTCCCCCTTCAGTGTGTCTGCTCCTGGTTGCTGTTTGGTGGCACTGAACTACAAGCAAGAATTGCAGAACATCTTTCTGGGGAGTCACAACTCTTAGCTTTTGGCTGAAACTGGTTCCTTAATAAAAGGAAAAGGAAGAATCAACACCAGGGATGTTGCAGGCAGAAAGCAAAAGAAGACATCAAAGCAAGCAGTTGCCATGGCTGCTTCCAGGAGCCGCCCAAGGAGCATCACCATGTAATGGGAATCACCTCTGAGCTCTGAATCACCCAACAGTGATTTCAGGGTTCAGACAGATATGAACCACCAAAAAAACCCAACTGCTATAGGAACACTGCCTGCATTGATTCAGCAGAGAGGTGTCTGAGCAGATCTTACTGCCAGAGAGAAAAAAATTTTTAAATTACATTAAGTGATTAGTGACCCTACGGGTTATTTATAACCATGAGAAAGTCTGCCTGCCTTTGTCAGGCTTTTTCTAGAATCTGTAAAAAAAAAAAATAAATAAATAAAAACTTTTTTTTTTTAAAAAAGGAAGAAATACTTAATTGGCAAGAAACTACTCAGAAAACTGGAGAAACTGGAGATTTAATTTTGGTATTCAATTCTTAGAAACCTCACAGGGTACTGGGAACTTGGGACTTCGTGAGAATGAAGAACAAGGGAGGCTGCAGATATTTGTGTCTTCCCATCTGAAGCTTTTGTCATGAGCAGCACAAGTTTGCATACAGGGACAGTGTGGGAACAGATTGGGTAAAGAGAGCTGAGACACAAGAACACTCATAGACCTTTACACAGTGCTGGGTGAGCTGGGAAAGACCCCGAAGGCACCAAGGAGAGAAGACAACCCTTCCTAGCACATGTTCGTGCCTAACTCTAACTCTCTCCTTTAGAGAATCCAGCTGCACAGAGCTTCCAGCATGAAAATAACAGAAATGGGTACAAAATCAGCAGCACGGGGCTTAGGACTCTCCAGCAAGTGCAGCCTTTTTTATTTACTCATGTACATTGGTGCCGCAACCCCGGGTGCTCAGGCAGTTTACGGGAATTGCAGCGTGACCTCGGGACTCGACTAAGCAGAGATGGAGGCAGAGCACCACACGATGACCCACGGGTCAGGCAGATCAGCCCACTGAGCTGCTCTCCTCTGCCTTCTCGAACCGCTTTGCCTGTGACTCATCATTTCCAGCATACTGCAAGAAACTTTCCCTAATGGGAGAAAACCGTTGTGTATGGACGGAGAAGATATCATAACATCAACAAGAGAAGCAGTGATATGGAAACAGTCCCTGTCACACTCAGGATAAAGTCCCTAATGTTAAATTTCAGAATTCTTTCAGTGCCTGTTTCAGTTGAGGCTCCATAATAGACTGAGAATATATATATATATATATCTTCAGTGTTTATGTTATAAATAGAGGAATATTTATGTTATAAATAGAGGAATAAATCATGTTATAAATAGTGGAAATCTGAAAATAGGAAATAGAGGAAAGACCTGGTGTTGGAGCAATGTTATTTGGCAGCTTCAAAGCATGGGGCCTGTATTGCAGCTCATTCCACCAGTGAAACTGCAGCTAGAGTCTGGTTCTTGTTTTCTAAGAAAATTCCATTTTCCTTTTAAAGAAAGGCATGTCCTGGTTCTTAAATTCACTGCACATAATATTGAACATTTCCTGTGGAGCACACATAATCCAAATGCATTTAGAGCCAGATTCTGCTACTGCTGAAGTCAATGAAAGGTTTCAAAGTAAGACTGGGAAGTCTTTATCACGTTTGCAAGCTGTAATTCTTCTGTATCAAAGGCTAAAATCCCTCAGTTTCAGCAGTCATATTCCCTTTATATTAACATCATCATGGGAAAATGAAAAGGCAAATAAACACACAATAAATGAGCAGAAAGAGACAGAAATGCTTGCTGCAGGGGGTATATCACATACTGATTATGCTGCCTCATACATTTGTCTTTTCCTCACTTCCCACATTGCAATGGCTTTTATTTCTTCACATTTAGCAATAATTAGTAAAAGCCCAGACTGAGCCCAGACTCTGAACTACTTAGTAATAATGAAGCAATGTTAACAACCATCCTTAATCACTCAATACTAACAAAAAGTAAATTGAGTCAGCCACCAGCATTCAATAATAAAATTGCATTTTTTTCATCAAGGAGTTCACTAGACGTAAATGGAGAAGACAGGTTCAAACATATTTGCATCCATTTACTTTTACACCTGTGTATCGGGTACTGAGCAGACTGAGGGAGGAATGTCCCATGGCTGAAGGTTCAACGGTGTGCAACGGTGTGCTGTTTTTACAACCTTGCTGTCACTCACTGCTGGACAGGATTACCTTTATCTCTGTGGCTTGAGATCATTCCCATCACCTGCTTTTGGGAGTATTTACCAAAATATGGCTGTCCTTTTTACTGACTATCCTAATCACCAAAACAGAGGTTAATGCTCCTGGGTTCCAAGGCTAGTGATTTTCTAATGATTTTAAAATAAGACAAGATGGGAACCCTGGTGCCAGGAGCACAGGTCAAAGCTGTCTCAAGAAACAAAGTAACTTCAACCTGATTGCTGACATCCAAAACCAGGGTCTTCACTGCTGGGCAAGAAGTGAACCTCCATCCACCTCCTCTTCCCTGTTCTGTAGTGAAGCCCAGAGAAAAGCCATTGCCCTCCTTCACTGAGGCCACGTGCAATGGAAGAAAGCTGAAATCGTTTTGTTTGTTTGCTTACTTCAGCAAGAAAAAAGAAAAGCTTTGGCTCAAACCAAGCTGGAAAGTGCCCCAGACTGATGAGTTATTCGTACGAACCTTAAACAGCGTAGCACCTGAAAGGCACCGCTTTCCACATGGGCACACTGCAACCGCAAACACCCTTAGGTGTCACATCTCCTTCCCTCTCCCTGGGAGCTTCAGAAATCTGTGGGAGGGGAAGAGAGGGGGGATGTTGAATCTACATGGTTGTAGCTTTTCTTGTTTCATCCTCTCCTGCACTAGGCTTTGCTGGTAATATTTTCAGCCATTCATAACCTCAGCCACACTGTGAGAGAGCAAACCAATCCCTTCTCAAACTTTCCCCCCCCCCCCCCCCCCCCCATGCTGCTAGCAGCAGCAAGGCTGGTAAAAGTGAAGCTGCAAAAGTCTGGTTTCTGGGCAGCTGGGATCCAGCAAACACGGATTTGGAGCTGCTGCGCTGTAGCAGATCCTGCTGGGATTGAAAGATACGCCTTCACCCAAATGTTTACTCCTCCTCAGCCCTCTCACCTCCCACACTCCTCCAGCGCCTCTCCTGGCTTCCCTCACCCGTGAGCTCACAGCTCTGGGGTTCTCTGCACTGTTTTCCCATTTCTCTCCAGGGACTGAATCTGTTCTTAGATCTATCGTGTTTATTTTTCATGTCAGTTCCTCACCACCCTCATCCCTCACCCCAACACACTAGCTGTGTGTGTCCCATCCCAGACTGTGACCTCCCCAGCAGCCTCCACTACCTCCCCAGCACCCGGCAGGTAGAGCAAACATCTTCTGTACACGTGTTAGCTGCTCTTCCTCTCACCGTTGCCTTCTGCAGGGCTTGGGTCTTTCCCTTGGAGGCTCTGCAGACTTTTGTGCTGCTGTCGTGAGTCCCCATGAAAACACATCTGTACCTGGACTCTGGGATTATCTCCCTAGGGTCCTCTGCCCTGCATCTCACCATCTTCAGTGTGTTTTCATTAGATGTCACTCTTCACCATGCCCCACATCCTGCTGCTTACCTACACCTTCCAGCCCTTTATGTCACTGCAATCCCTCAGAGATTACCTCTTTGGCCTCGCTTTCCACCAGCAGTGCAGTCCCTCCCCAGACACAGGGTTTCTGTGTTGGTCTCCCTTCCCCAGCTCAACTTGGACAGTTCATTGCCTGCTCATATCAGGAGCAGACATACAACTCTCACATAGCACCCAGCAGCCACAGCCTTCCCAGCAGCAGCAAACACCCCTGGGTGCCACTAAGCAGCATGTAAATGCAATCCTGTGAGCACCACCTTCTGTTTCACTTTTTTTTTTTCCCATTGGCACACCTGGCTTTGCATTGGCAGGTGTCATATCAGACAATATCTTGCTTGTGATTTTTCTCTTTTCAACTGGCCGCCTTTCTGTTTACTGATTTTGTAATGGCCTCAAGCTTTCTACTCTGTAAAATCACATTTCAGCCACTGCAACTGCAGCTACATATTACGAGAGCCTTGCCTTTACTTGCAGCTGTACTTACAAATGTTTCTTTCATGCATCCAAAAAACATTAGTTCTGATCTGAAAAATCAAGTCATATAAAAGTAGCTGAGCTTGAGCTTCAAAAAGGAAACCAGGCTGGGATTTTATACCCTTAATCACACAAATCTGTGAGCGATTTAAGGCTTTACTACAAGCCACAATATGCAGAACCTTCATTGACACAACACAGACGTGAATCCAGTTGCAAAAATTAACCAATATTTTAGAAGTCCATTTCAAGATGATACTTAGATCTGTTAATGCACCCAGATGCCACAGCATATCTGAAATACTGTGCCTGCAACCAGTCTGGGATGTCTTTGCATGAAGACACTGTTCCTCCTACTGTTTGAGTAAGAGTGGAAAGTAGGGACTTTTTGATATAAACCTTTACTGATAACCCTGGCTGAAACAGCAGGTCCATATAGAGAGGCGTATGATTTTTTTTTAGCCGTGTACTCACAGCAAACTGACAAGAAGAGGTGTAGAGGCACCCACCTTCCACTGATGCCAACCCATTTAGGTAACTTCAGCACAGGCTGATTTGCAATTGTTAGGCATGTACATTTTTAGCTGCGCTCAAATTCCTGCTCTTCCACCCACTTTCTTCATTAGCATATTAGACGCCCCCATGGCGTTCTTTAAAATGGTCTATAAGTCAGGCATGTGTGAGGGAAGGTGGCTCCACTTCTGCAGCTGAAGGCAGCTTAAATCTTCCCTCTCAAGGTTGGAGAGAGCACTCAGGGGTAAGGGTCAGCCCCACAGAAAGGAGACAAGCTCTGCAGCTTGCCTCAGCATCAGGGTTATTGCCTATGGCAGGACAGGGAGCAGAGGTCAACAACATCACTTTATTTATTCTGATTGCAGCTCAAATAATAGCCTATATGGAAACCTACACATACTCAACCATATATATTTTTCCATATTTTTTTTTCATATATGTATATGTATGGAAACCAGATGCCTTATTAAGCATTCAGTTTGTGCTTTGTAGGTAGCTCACGCGCCGAGGGTTGGAGTGCCAGGCAACTCCCTTCGGAGAGCCTCTGACTGTGCCTTTTGAGTACAGCGACCAGGCAAGGCCACACGACGAGGTGTCCTCTGCTAAAGCCACGAACAGGGAGCACACTCATTACTCGGTGTCACTGCGGCAGCTGCCTAGGGCCAGCAGGGCTGCTTGGATGCTGCAGTGTCACCATAAGGATGCTTGCTTTGGATTTATTAATCTGTATTTTCCACCTGCTAATTTAGTATAGTGTTTGCCCAGGCTTTCCCTGGGGTTTTTACATTACAAATCTTGTGGCAAACCTCTAAGGGGATGTCCTCAGAAGGTATTTCTAATTATTATTTCAGTGACAAATTGCCATCTCTTTCCCCATCTGTCATGAATGTCCCTTTTCTTTTCTCTTCCTGCCTCCTCCTCACACTGCCTTTCTCCCCACCTGAGCTCTTGTACCTACATGGAAACACAACCCTTGGTTCTCAGTGCCATAGATCCCAGTGCATTTGGGAAAGCCGGTAACATAATGGAAAGGTGGGGAGAGACATGGTTGTCCCTCAGCCAGGGCTCCCCTCTTGCTGCCTACAAAAAGCCCCCTTACTCATGGCCTCCCCTTCTGCTGTATGACCTCCTTCCACCATCATCTGTCCACAGCCTCCTCCTTTCAGAGACTGCAGCATAGTTATTCATTGCCAGAGGGAGTGGCTGAGGCCAAAAGCCTGTGGGTTCAAACCCAACTACGCTCATGGTAGAAAATCCTCTTGAGGTCCACCAGCCCTCAAGAGATCGGCAGAGGCAGAAGGTGCCCCAGGCCTTCATGTTGCACAAAGCCCAGAGGGTACATTAACTTTCTCTGTTTTCATGTTTCCCCCTCATCATCTCCTACTGGTCATTCTGTCTGTTAGTTTTGTCACCACAGCAATAGTGATGCTGTCCCTGACAGAGCCTAAAGGACCCTTTTTCTGCACTCCCCCCAAAAAGGCAGAGAAAATCATAAAAGGAGGAGATTGGGGTTCCTACCAGTGAGCAGCTCTCTCTCTGATGCACAACTCCTGAATTCAGAAGTGATTTGTGTACCACTCACTGCCTCACTGCTTGCCACAAGAATAGGTCTAGGCTACAGATTGCACAATGTGGCCAATACTCCTGCTGTGTTTCCTTCTCTCTCTTTTTTTCCCCTCATTTCCCTGTAACTCCGGTGCCACTCCTTGTAATTGCTGCAGAAATGTAATTGCTGCTCTGTGTAATTGCTGCAGAAACAATCTGAGCTGTCATTGACTTACATTGTTCACACATCAGGAGAAACTGGCAGATCAGATTCACCCCACCTAACTTCAAGGGACCTGCTGCATATGTATCTACATCTGAGGCAGGGACTGAGGCTCCAATGGAGACCTAGAAAATAGAGAAGAATGAAATTTAAGGTACAGATCACACATCCAAATGTATGTTTCAACTCATTTGTTATTCCACATTTATTCCACAGACAAGATGAACTATATCTCTATCAACTACATAAAGTAACACCTGTGTTCAGGGCACAAAGGCAGCTTTAGAGTAGACACCTAAAGTTAGGCAAAAAGATCCCAGACAGTGTCTCCTAGGAGGGAAATCATGACTTTCAGATCAGCTCTGTTATGCCTATTTTGAATTTAAGTGGACTTTGCTGTCACAAGGCCCAGTGCTGTTAGTTACGGAGTTGCACAGCAAGGAATATTATGTCTTAAGTCAAGTCCTTTCACCTTCTGCACTGGTGCAGTCTCACCTCAAGTACTGTGTGCAGCTGTGGGTGCCACAGTGTAAGAAGGATATAAAACTACTATAGAGTGTCCAAAGGAGGGCTACAAAGATAGTGAGGGGTCTAGACGGCAAGACGCAGCTGAGGTCCCTTGGTTTGTTCAGCCCCAAGCAGAGCAGGCCAAAGGAAGGCCTCATGGCGGCCTGCAGCTCCCTCATGAGGGGAGCAGAAGGGCGGGTGCTGAGCTCTGTTCTCTGGGGATAGTGACAGGACCCGAACGGCATGGAGCTGGGACAGGGAAGGGTCAGGCTGAGGGTTAGGGAAAGGTTCTTCATCAAACAGACAAAATGCAATGGCAGAATCGTCATTCTGCAGGAAACTGGCATGACATCAGTCTTGTGATGGCTGGTTTGGCCATCAGGCACCTTCCAACATGAAGATTGGCACCAGTGTGCTTCTGCCTTCACCCCCTTGCCAGGGAGTGCAGTTGTGGCATGCATTGTGCTGGATTTTCTAACACACACATGCACACATTTTACTCAATGCTCCAATTAGCAAGGACAAGATCAAAGATATGTGCCCACCACCACCAATTATCTCCTGGTTGCAAATAAGTTTCAGCTAACTGCTTTACATACAGAGGACTGATCTCAGCCAGGCATTGCTTCATCCTAGTTGTAGGACTGGCTCTGGAAACTTTAAAATTGTGGAAGAGGTGGAAGTTATGTGAATATCATTGGTATGTGACTTTATGTCATTCATAAAGTAGCAAATATAGTTACTGAAAGGGATTCTTGTGCAAGTCTCTAAATGAGGGAGAATAGTAATTAAAGGGTAGTTTTCCCTTAACATGGGTTCATCTTTTCAGGAAAGACTCAAATCATTAAGACCCCAGTTCTCTCTCACAGGATAGGAGACAGACATTAGTTTCATTTTTGTGCTGTGATTTAAGTTTTCTCCACTCCAAGGGGATTAACTTAAATTAGATGTACTTCTAGCTGGCCTTTCATTTCTTTGCCAGCCTGCTCCAAAACTGAGGCTTGAGCTAAGTTATACACTGTTTTGAGACCATGAGCAGAGAGGTGAGCGGAGAAATACAGGTCAGTGTGTCCTAGCAAAGCAGTCACAAAGTATTTAAGAATATTTAAGAATACCTGGTGCAGGCTATAGGTGCTTGCAGTTGCTCTTGTGCCTTTACAGCTCTGCGTAGATGCATGGGAGGGATTCAGCATCATTACTGGAAACTGGTACCAGATTGTCATGCAGATAACACAGTGTTGGCATGGAATTTGAAGAATTACTTTTCATCCCATCCCCATCAGTCATTATTTTCTGCTGTTAGTACCCAAATTGCTGCACAGACCCTTGCTCTGGGAGGGTGTTCATTGGCAGAGTGTTCAAAGCACAAATGACAAGGGTGGTGAATGAGATGGGAACCATTTAAGGACTATCACATCACTGATTAACATCAATGTACACAAACACTGACCCTCTGAGCCCTAGGTTGTTCCACTCTTGATCGCCAGTAGTGCATTCATATATTGCAGCTAGGCAGAGCAGTTTTAGTGCATATATCCATGCAGAAACTGCACAGCTGGACAACCCCAGGTCTATGCAACAGGACAGCCAAAGAGGGATTAGTCTGTACCTGGAAAACATGCAGCCACAGCCATACCTTAGGATTGCAATTCTTTTGCCTTGCTAGAATAGAGCAAAAGGAATTAATTAAAGGCTAAAAATCTAACCCACTGTTATTAAATTCCTGAAGATGAGTTATTTTTAAGGTATATAAATATTTGGCAGGAATTCTTAAAAACTCTCTTTTAAAGGAATTTTTTATGTAAGCCAGGTTTAAGGAGCTCCCCTATAGAGCTTTTGCAAGCTCTAATAAAGTGCAGTCTGCTTCCAAGTTGTCTCATACTGTCATTAAAGCTGTGATGTACATAAGTGCTAGATCCAAATGGCAGGAGGTCCCATCAGCTGGGCTATGGGGACAAGAGCTCACTGCATGGCTGCCAGTGCCTGGCTCAGTCACACTCCACCAGAACCAGTGTTGAGGACAAAATGCAAGCTTTCTAAAATGCATCGACTTAAGTTCATGTACAGTAGTCATTATAATGTAGTTTCTTTTCCTTGTGAATAACTGAAAAAAAAAAAAAAAAAAAAAAAAAAAAAACTCACTTTTTTTTTCCCCTGCATTGAAATTAGATGTCAACAAACCACTATCAGTTTCAGTGGTATAAATTATTTATTTAGTAATACACAATTAACATTTTAGATATTTGACACACTGAAGATCCTATAAACACATCATTGTGCAGTACAGATCTCTCAATACTTTGGAAAGACAAGGCATGAGAAATTAATTCAATGTGCATTTTCATATTAGAAATCCATTATAGAGAAGTTTAAAGTCACAACCACAAATAAAACAAGAATACAAATCAAACTGTACAACACAATATTTAGACTATTCAACAGAATGATCACTTAGGATGAAAAAACATAAACAATTTTCTTTCCGTATCTTCCACACAGGCAATTCAGAAAACATGTTCATTCATGTGTAACGCATTGGATTTGCTAACATTTTGAGTAATGCAGGCAAGGTTTGCAGGCACCTGATCATCCAGCACTTCCCAGCAGATAATGGTCTTCTGAAAAAAATCAAGAGGGACCTGGTGAAAAATAACGGTGGGTCTACAGCAGGGAAATATTTTAGTAAGATCAATGAAAGTTTTTTCCTGTGTTTTAATTGGCATTGGGTTATGATTCACAAATCCACCAGTTGTTCAGTACCCTGCTGCCACAATGCTGACCTTGGGATACTCCAAGAGCACAGGCAGAGAAGTGTTTGGATGTGCCACTTGTTTTTGCTGCAGGGCAAACACCCACATCATCCACAGAGCAGCCCTGTTGTCACACTGGCTTGTTACATTCTCACAGAGCTTGGAAATCTGCCTGGTGATGCAGAAAATACAGTCGTTTCTAAACCCAGCACAATGAGCTGCGGTGGGGAATGAGGAGTGGCTTGGACTTGCAACAGTTTTGGCTTCTCACACTTATTGAAAAGGTCCTGCCGTTGGGCTGGGGCCTTTCTCTAGCAGAGCCTTTGGAAGCTTTTCAAAATCTTTGAGAACTGGAGAAAAGATGCCTTAGGCTGTTTCATTGCAGATGCTGCAGCATGCTACCACACACCAGTCTGGTCTGCCAGCCACAGATGACCTTAAGAGAGACAATTTTTAATGACAATATTCACTAGCAATACTGTGTCAGAGGTGGTATGGGCAGAAACACCCCTGCAGAGAAACAACTACAGTCAATGATTTCAGTTTTGTGGTGAAAATCAGCTACTTCCAAAAAAGCAAAATGGGCTCATGATTATCTCTGTGCCAAAGAGACAAGGAGGCTGCTGGCTGAACCACTGCCTTTTGGCAGTTTTCTGTCAAGAAAGTAAATTCTAACACAAGATGAGGAAAAATCAAACAATGCACATGACAGCAAAGGCAAGAAAAAGAGTCCAAAACTTTCAGGAGGAGAAGTAGTGCTAGAAGGACCCAGCATCCTTGAAAGACACTAAATAGCCCGCAGAAGGGCATGAGAAAGTGCATGGTGCAGTCAGGTATTGGCTCCTTCCCACGGAGCAGTAAATCTCTTGCAAAGTCCCTTTGCAAAGCCTGTTTATGTGCCTTCATAAAACAGCGGTTATTTGTCATGCAGGCCCCAAAAGCTAAATTGCGCAGCAGTTTATTTTGCATGTCTGTTATATCACAAATCTGTTGACAAGGCGCACTGCTAGAGTAATCCTGAGGGGAAAGTCCCTTTTCAAGTTTGCCTATATGTGTATTTTCTATTCTTCACAGAGCTTTTAAAACAATAAAAAAGAAGACTGTCACTGTTGTGGAGCCTGTGAGGCTGCAACCACTACAATTTGAAGCTCAGATGCCATGACAACGAGTAAAATATGAGAGAACTGGTTTACTAAATAAAATTTAGAAAGCTACAGGATTTTCTAAGTGTTTTGTTTTGCTTTGTTTTGTTTTTATCTCTGGCATTACTATGTTTTACAGTTTGAGGCTGTAGGTCAGTGGATCTCCCTCATCCACATAAAAGGATGGGAACATCAAATTCCTGTTTTATGTGTCATTGTGGCCTTAAGAGGAACTGACTTTGTAAGTGGAGCTTCAACAAGGGAAAATTGGGAAAAGTAAAAGAGAAATAAAGCCACATAAAGCCTGATTATCTTTAAGAACTAACTGGCAAGATAAAGGATTACATTGCCAAGGAGTGCTTCAAATGGGCTGCTTTTTTACTTGCAAGTAGATTTCATTAGTAGTGGAAACCACAGGATAATAAGGTAACATAAAGCCATATTATAATGCTGAAGTCACAGGGTAATTAAAACTGGACAATATCCTTAGCAAAACTGGGGAAAACATCAGCCAGAGATAGGCTCTCCACATTTGTTTTTGTTAACTCCATGATCTGTGGCAACTTATTCCAGCAGGTTTAATTTTTCTTTTCTGCCAGATATTGAAATGTAGAACTAATATTATTATTTCTAAGTCCAAGTAATGAATTTTCACAAGTCCTAGCTAAGAAGTCATTGTTTTAAACAATATGTCAATAGCTGGCATAACAGTGCAGAGCAGGGAGGAATGTTTTTCCCATGTTCCCTTGTTTACAGGATTTCCAGGCATTGTGCCAGGATTTTTCCCTATGTTAAAGAAAATTCCGTTCTTCCACATCCTTCATTTTCCTGCATGCAGCCTGAGTCTCCTTTGAATCCTCAATAGAGTCAGACCCAGTTTGCTGCACTCAGTATTTAAAAAACAGCTTTTTGTTGTTGTTGTTGTTTGCCTTCTTTTTCTTCAGCTTACCAGCTTTCAGAAAGAAAACAGACCAAACTTCAGTTATCTTAAATTAACCAACTAGCTCTACCAGCTAAGGATGCACAGAGGCTGGATAACCAGATGCTCTTGAGCTGTGTCCACCCAACCTCCACGTGTGTAACAACCCAGCTCAAGCTGTGGGGTTTCAAGCTCAAGAGGTTTCTTGGATCCCATGAGTTTTGACTGTTTAGCAAACCTCAGTAGGTCTCTTTCAACTACTTGCTGGTGCAGCCCTTGTAAATTTCCCACCTCCCCAGCATCCTTTGGCTAAGGTCTTCACCAGTCTCATATTTTGGGGTGAAGAACCACCTCTTTGAACTGAACCTGGCTTCTACCAGCTACTCCTGATGGCCCCTAACTCTTGTCTTAGAAGAGAGTGAACAGTCTGTCCCCATCCACCCTTCCCATAGCACTCAAGGTTTTTAGGACATCATTATACCTCCCCTCAGCTGTCTCTTTTTCCAGTTAAAGAACTGTATATTGCTCACCAAACACCACTTAGGCACACTTCCACAATGTAAGATGGTTTCATCTAAAATACTGATCAAGGATTTATAAATACAGTAATTATTGTATTTGAGTTTCAAGCTTTAACCTGTTTGACGTCAGGATTTGATTTTCCAAAACACATGAAAAGTGCAAAATGTGTCACAGGTCACTGAGCCCTCTCTTGAGTTTCACTGGTGTAATGTTGGTCGTGATTAGAACAAAGCTACTAATTTGCTGGAAGGTAGAATAAATATGCCCATTTATCTGTGCAAAGAAATAACTTATCACAAGCAATTCTTAGCAAAATGTTACCAAAACAGTAAGAAACAAACATGGGAAAACCACTTAAAATACAGAGATGTTTTAAACATTTTCTCATAATCACTGTGCTATCACTGCTTTGTTGTGTCCCACATAGATGATACACAGTATGATATAAAGCTACCTATGGATCAAAAGGAGCAGACAGCTTTCCCCCTTTATCCCTAGCCCAGGTACAAGCTGAGTGCTTGCAAAGCCAACCCGCACACACTGCACTGTGGCTCTGCTTCAGCAGCTCAGCTCATCACGGTGTGGGATCCAGTTGCATCGCTTTCCAAGCCTCTTCACCCACTCCTACCTCTGATTTCAGTTGCTGCCAGCTGTGTTTCCCTGGCACGGATACCTGGCTGCAGTGGGATCTGGGCTCAGACAACCAGCTTATTTTATTCACTGCCATGAGAATAAAATACTCAGCTACCAACTAGCACTGACAGCCTCAAAAATGCTATTGTGAATTCCCCTAATATCCAACGTTGCTCCACCACTGTGATTTTAGCATGGCTCTCAAATGGGTTTTAATCTTGGAAGTTTTTAAAACACCAGTTATTCTTACAGCACATATCCTCATTCAGTCACACACTGTGTTGAGACTAATACTAATGTTTCCCTCAATAATAGGAGCAGAATCACTTAATCATGAAAAAGAATTAAATTTGTAAAGCTAATGGGTGCTATGTCCTTTTATATCACTGGAGTATTTAATGTATAATTCTTAAGCTTTAGGAACCACACTTTATTGTTGTAAAATTCTGTGTAGCTCCTTCTCGTTTTACAAAAAGCTATGAGTTTAAGAAACTGAGTAACACTCTCCAGTATTTTCTGGTATTCTAAAACTTCACAGTTCTTGGTAAGTTTTAGTAAGAAGGAGCAAAGAAAAAGAAGTTGATGAATAATCACAGCTTTAGACTTCCTGTCTGTGTGGCTCTGCCGCCTGGGAGCTATGCAATATGACTTTTTGAGTCCCAAAGCAATTTCAAAGCGGTGAACCACCAAAAGGTCTCAATATATATACTTTATATTGTTTCAAAGAGCTGAACAGAGAGCCAGAACTCTCTGTGTACACTTTTGCCTGTCCAGACTCATCACCTCTTCTGAAGAAATGAAAAATGAGGAAAATGAGAATGTGGCAAAGCAACATGTTCAGTAGTACCTTTTCTTCCTCAAAACTCTGCCCAAGGCTAGAAGATGAACTGAAAGTAGTATCAACGACAAGAAGACTAAGTGGCAATTAACAGCTTACTGAAGGAGCGGTAACAAAAATCCACCTTCCCCCAAAGCCAAGACACCAAGAGCAGCGCTCAGGAGGGACCTGGATGGCTCTCCCACCGCTGTGTAAATAGCACATACATTTCTGCTGAGAAAACAGCACTGGTGTTGGCAACAGGAGCAGCTGTTATTCCCAGGACAGGATTTTTTTTTTTTTTTCTTCTTACTGCTTGTGTAACAAAGGTTGTATTGCATAAAAGCCAGGTAATCCATTGGACAAAAGTGAATTTCAATTTCACCTGGACCTCTTCCCAAATGTTATGAGAAAGATAGGAAGATATTAATAAAATAATCATAACCTTTTTTCAACAGTAACTGATTTTACTTCTACTTCAGAAGTCAACCAACACACAGGGAATCCTGCAGACCAGGAAAAGCATTAGAAGATTAAAATTAAGTCATCTTAAATAAAAATTTCGATAGGGGAACTTAAAGTGAGTTTGTCTTTATTAAAGACAAGAAGGGTAGGGGTGGAAATCATCATTTTAATTGCACTGTGCAACAGAATCATGACAGGGAAAATGATATATAAACAGTAAGAGAACAAAAGCAAATAGTTCAATACTTTCGTTGAAATACTTCTCTTTTCATTCTACAGGTTCTAACTCATATCAGAACAGACTGTCTGGCAGGCTCGTTGAAGGCAACAGGTACTGAAAACAACTTAAAACTCGCAGAAATATGTCTCTAAGGCATATTTCCATTGCTGCCAATGCCAGGCAAAAATACCACAACTCTTAATTAAAAACAGAGATTTAAACAAAAGTAGCTTTATACTGATTCTCAGTGCCCTTATTCTTCTCACTCTTTACAGCAATCAGAGACGGAAGGTCTGATGTCCGATAAACTCCAGTCCTCATCCTTCCTTGGCAAGATCTCAGTTCCGAGACATAACCTTCAAAGCTGAGGTTCCCTTCAGACTCATCGCAGGAACGTGTGCTGGTGTCTTCCAGCTTGACTCCGTCCACATCAATTATCCTGTTCACAGGCAGCTCCTTGCCAGGGTTGTCTCTCACACCAGGAGGATTAACGCTTCTGCTGGTCTTCGCTTTGAGAGACGTTTGCTCACAAGGGTTTCCTAAAGTTTCCTGTGAATCGTTTTTCTTTTTGTGGTTTGCACCTGGTAGAAGAATTAGAAACAAACAGACTAACTAAACACAAAGCACAAAACAGAAGAGTTAGCTACCTTCTGGTTTCTAGCATTTTCCGTGCTGCAACCTCTGAGGTGCTAAAGGTAGGCCATCAACTGGGACATTCCTCCAGCCCATCAAGGAGACTGTCGGAGGTACCCAGCAGGTAACTTAACCTTATGTTAACTTATGTTAACTTATGTCTCAAAGGTACATATATTGTCAATAGAGATCTGTCTTGCATTAGCATTATTCAGAATTTAAATAAACTTCCATTAAAAATAACTACTTAGCATAAATTTGTACACCTCTAGAATAAAAACTCACACCAGCAAACCCAAACATGAAGCAGAAGGATACAGAACTCCCAGTGGGGCAGAACAGGAGATGTTCTTTGATTTGAATTGGCCTCCAGTGCAAGATCCCTGCTGGGATAATGTTTCATTTGGCTAGCGGTTAGTCTTTCTCCAACAGACTTAGGCTGATCTAAAGTTTCAGTTTGCTGTACTGAAATGTAATCTAGCAAGTATGGGGGAGAGTTTACAGGACAGGAAGAAAAGAAATAGCTTAGGTTGCTGAAGAGCTTAAGCATTTAAAAAAAAAATCATTACAAGTGATATTTTAACCTAATATTTTAACCTTGAAGTTTCTTTTTGGTAAAGCATTCCTAAAATCACCACTGTTAGGATTTGGGCCTATTGTCTGGAACCAACCATGCCAAGTCATTACCATCCCAAGTCTTCCTCATTGCCATCACTGGCTGCCTCACAGGCTGTGCAGTGTCAAGTAGAAGCCCCTTGGAATACACACATTGGGCTTGATATTCAAAGACTTGCATCAACTAGAAGATATGTAATTAAAAATTATGTATCTGTCAGTGCGTATTGTCTCACCCAAATATATGACTTTCATTAGCAAAATCAGGAGTAGTTCGTTTCAGAACTGGGATGGGAAGTTGAGGTTAACTAAACTTCAGGTTTAGTTAAACCTCAGGTTGACTAAAACCTTCAGCTCCAAAAAAAACATAGTTTTATTTTAGATATGACATTGCAGTCTGTTAGGCCCTTGTTAAAGTAAACACAGATACAACTGTTCTGGCTGTTTCAACAGGCAAGAAGAAGGGAATGACAAAAGAACTGCTTCACAATTCACACTATGACTACAAACATGATTTCTGCATCTGAGGCATCCCCACCATAATGATGGAAAAGGGGCAAAATTGCAGAGAGAAATCATTTTTACTTTTTACCACTTTTAATAGACCAGTTGCTATCCAAGAGAAAAATAGAAAAACTTTGTAGTTAAAGGCAGACATGAGAAAGGGCTTCTGCGTGCAATTTAATTTCTTTTTTTCCATGTGTAGCAGCTGGTCTTTTAAAACATACCATCTTATCCAACATGCCTTACCTAACACATTTTAAAATGTCTGACCAGCACATTCAGCCACACAGCCCCTATGAGAATTGCGTGGTTAAATCACATAGCTGGCTTGGAAATCTTTTGTGTTTGACTCTGGTCTTTGTAAGAAAAATAATTAATTAATAATACAATCATTATAACCAAGATCTCTTCAGTATGGAGAAGGGGAAAAATGCTAATGAAAGGACAAAAAGGCAATTTCATACTGTTTCAATAAAATCACTCTAGGCTAAAGCTTTTATTTAATGAAAATAAGTCAAAATTCTAAGTAATACAATATTATTTCACTGCTTTTGCTATAGTGCAGCCCCACAAGTAATAATGTGGATATCCCACATCAGAATTACTTGCCTTTTTTTCACAACTAGAGGAATTAGATCAAACTCCAAACAAATCAGCCAAGCAGTAGCAGAGAGAAGGAAAAAAGCTTTCTCAGCCCCGCTAGCCCAGCATGACTACCAAATTACAGCTAACATTTAATGGGCCTATATTACACCTCATGCTTACATCATACTGCAAACAGAACATCGGGTTAGTTTTAAGTGCTGTTTGCATGGCGGTGGTGTAAAATGGTACTCTTCTATTCTAAAAAGTTTATTTTACATGATTGTATTCAATGATACTCCTGATCTTTTTAATCTACTATTCTATGCCCTTTGAGGACATCTCCGATTCTCCTTTCATGTTGGTTTAAAAGACGCACTCGTTTCTAAAAAGCTGTACTACTGATGAATCACAACAAATAGTTGGCATTGACAGAGCATGAATCATACGGTAGTCTTATTATTAAGCGTACGTCCTTCTACTAAATGTAATGCAGAGCAAAAACTTTGATGGTGGCGTCTGGTATCATAGCTCTGTCACTCTGAGCTACGATGAAGTAGTCTCCACAGACACAAGACAGTCCACATTAGCAGGGTTCAGTGAATAAATCTTTGGAAACTCCTGCTAAGGAAGTATTACTCTACGGAAGCCATTAAGTATGAGTGTATTTATTTGGTGGCTAGGTCTTTCTACAGCTGCAGATAAGACATAGCCATTGAAGTCTTGAATTATCATGTCACCAAGTCACCACATGGAGCAACTGGGCTTCCAAGTAGTCTTTTAGGAACGAAGCAAAAATCAGGCCAATGATAGCTCTCAGGCTTCACAGAAGACCATCTCAAGAGGAATAAACCTGTATTACGGGCAGTTTTTTCTATTAATGGTCTTATCGGGAGTAATCCCTCTGAAGAATCTAACAAATTACTCCTAGAGGCAGGACAGGAATGCAGAGGGCCTTATCTGAAACACTGGTTCAAAAGAACAAGGAATTGCTAAGGGATAATGTTGTGAAGGTGATTGCTCTTCTCCTGGCAGGGTGGAAAGGATCTTGGCCCATCTATGCCAAACTGAAAGGTGATTTCAAGAGTAGTGCTACACTGAAAATGGATTTTAATGTGATTTTTTCCATGTTGTTTCAAAACACAAGATTTACAAAGGAAGTAAGGCTATTCAGCACAAATAATAGAGATTCCCCAAAGCAGCATGTTTTAAAATGTATCCCTCAAGTTTTAAAACAGACTCAAGATCTGCATGTATTAAGTGGTGCTTTGCAACAAGGCTTAAACGATGCCTGCAACACTTCTGTGCTGGTCTTGTTTTGAGTAACAAATACCCGAGCAAACTCAGCTATACAGGGTAATATCTGTGCAGAGCAGAGCTTGCACAGATAAAATTTCCCTTCACTTTTTATTTTTGCACCGAAGTGATGAAAACTTCCATGGCTCTCACTGCAGGTTGCTTTCCCCTGTGCAAAGCACATCAGAAATGCTATTATATTTTCCAGAAATGATATTATATTTTCCTGAATATCATTTTTCAAGCACCCTACCTAACTTCAGAAGGGAAAGGAAGCCAGTCCTTACAGCAATGCTTGCACAGACTGCTCTCCAGAGACTGGAGTAGCACAATCCCGTCTATGGGTAATCTTCAGCTCCCTCACTAAGCACTCCGTGCAGCTGTAAGGGAATTGTCTCATGCATCTGATCCTGTTAATATGTTCCAGCTGGTCTGAAGATTGGAGAATGTGCTTGTCGTCTTCAGCTGGTAAGCTGCAGATCTGCTATTTCACAGATCTGCAGCTAAATGAGTGCTTAGAAGGCTGTATGTATTTTTTTTTTTTTGCAGTTTTGAAGGGTTAATGATCAGGCAGCATTTGGGCTGGTCTCCTGATTTCCTTTACCAATGTTACTCTTTTCCTGACACCTAGATTTTGTGTATTTTCTCAAGCCCTCTGACTTTAACATTGTGATTATGAAAAATCTTCCTCTGTCTCAATAGATGAAGACAAAGGGAATTTACATTATTCTGTATAAAATATTCTTCAAAATCTAGGTAAGATCTAAGCAAGATATTGGAGGATATTGTCTTCCAAGTAGTTTAAGACCTACAGAGAATTTGGTCAAATTCCAGGCAAAGACGAGGTCAGAAGAAGACCAGGAATTACAGGAACAGCATTAACTCTCACATGTAGATAGGATGAAATAGCCATAACTGCAACGGAGATGCTTGGGATTTATAGGTCCACCCACATCTTCCAAGGGATGCAATGCAAATGCTGGTAATATTTCTGTGCAGTAATTATTAGGTCCTCGTATATTCAATGTGCTAAATTTTGTAGGTGTGAGTCATTTCTTAAAGTGTAATTTAGACCAGGTGTAAAATTCAGCACCTTTATTTTTAAATGATCAATATTGAATCAAGTTCCACTCATACCACATTTATCTTAGAAAAAAAAAAAAAAGAAAGAAAGAAAAAATAAGTATATGTTAAGTTTCATTGTAAGAGGTGAACTCTGTATATTTGAAAATCTATACTTAGTGAATCTCACATAGGATGGAATGTTAAATACTACTCCATAATTATCTCAACACCACTTCCAAATAGACAGCTCTTTCATGTAGACCCATCACTACATTTAGTCTTCTGGCTTTGCTAAAATTTTTTTATCTTATAACTCTGGTGATTTCTATACCATTGATCCCAGGCATTCAGCTTCTTACAGAGAGAGGATCAGATTTTCAGTTAAATACAATGAGCTCCAGTTTGATGATTTCATGATGACTTACAACAGATAAGAATCTGTTTGAAGTCTTTCACCAAATTGTTTCAGGAACAATTATTGGAACCAGTTATTTACCAAATGTAATCAGTCATTTACAAATGACCAGTCCAAATTCATAGACTCAGGTGCGTTCTTTAATGTGGGAGACTGTTGTGAAATGGCACTTCGTTAGGCTTCCTAGACATGCATTTTTTTAAGAGGTTGATCAATGACTTGCACACTTGCTGATGTCCTGTTAGCACTGTAAGCTTTTTTTTTTTTTTTTTTTAAAAAAAAAGTTTCTTAGGTGATTCGTGCTTCAGAAGGGAAAAAAGGATACCTTACATTTAAGAGTTGGAATTCTGCAGGTTAAATACCCTTCAAAAATTTGCCTCCTTTCACATCTTAACTGACATAACCCTGATGAAAAAGATGATTTAACGAAATGTTCCTAACTACAGTTTATGCTTAATCTTTACAAAGGAAATTTGACTTAATATTTCACTTGCATAATAAAACACCAACTGCATCATAAGCCTGGTGCCTTGAAATCTGACTCAAACTATGATGGCATCAAGCTAGGAAATGGATTACACTACAAAGGGGCAATACTCTGCACTACCAGCCTATTTCCTCATGTCCTGGGAAGTTCTGGAACGCTTCTGCAGCATCAAGTTTAGAAACACGTGGCAGACAGAAATTCTTTGCTTGCTCTCATCTCAAAAGAACTCACAAGGCCGAAGAACAAGATGTTATTTGGAAAGCCAAAATCTGAGAATGACAAAGAAGAGGGAGCTGGTATGACTGGTGCTACTCCTGCTCACGTGCAGTAATTATGTGCTCATGAGGGATATGCCTAATTAAGAAAGGACACAAAGCACCCAGTGATGCTGGGGCAGTGGCTATGGCAGCAGTGGTAGGGAACTGCACACAGCATCACTTAAAAGCCAGGTGCAATGCAAAAAGAAATAAAAAGAAAAGCTCGGAATTTCAATCCAGATTGGCCTACATGCCCTCAATAACTGGGCAAAGTGCTTAACTTTGCTGTTCCTCCTCTCTTAAAGCTGACATAATTGTCAGGGAATGCTTTCCAATCGAGACATGACAAAACATCTCTGCACTAGCCTACAGATATTTGTCCCTCAGTTTGATCTTCCAGCGCTTATTGGTAACACTCGCTTTGTTTTTCCATCAGAACTTTTTAACAGGAGGTTTAATTATTGCTGAGGGTAATACAATTCGTAGAAAATAGTGGATTGAACTACTTGAATCAGTTTTAATTTAATCTGCCATTATGTTATTCTTCAATTAAATTCTAAAATGTGGTTTAGCAGGGCTACCAGTTAGATTTAACGAACAATTACCAAATTCATTTCACTCTCCAAATGTAAGTTGTGCTTTTGAATAGATCTGATTTTAGCCTGCGTGCATTTGTTTCAAAGAGACGTTGTAACTTCTCTAATGCTTTATCCAACCAGTGAAGTAATTTGTTAATTCCCTCTACAGAGTGTGTCTTGCTGTTTGACTGAAATAAGATTGGCTCTCAAATAATTATCCCTCAAGGCCTTCCTTGCTTCCCAGTTGTCTACTCTTAACATAGCTCTCCTTCTCCTTTGTTTATTATTGATCTGTAATGTAGTACATGTAATTCTCCCTTTTAATCATGCTCTGATTAAAAGGGGATTAACAGATTCTGGCCTTAGCATTCCTGGATCCCTGAGTACTTCTTTATATTGTTCCAAAATCCAATTACCTTCTATAAGATTACACATAACCAATAAGGATATAATTAACTGCTGGACAACAGCCTTTGCTAGTAATAATGATCTATACTAATTTTACATCTTTTAACTAGAATCCCTTCCATCTGTTTTATTTATTCATGTTTTTATTTACATGCTTATTTTTATTTACATAGGAAACATCACTGGATTGTCTCTGAAATATGCTACTGTGAATTAAGGGGTTATGCAAAATATAAGTTAAATAAAGTATTAAAGAATTTATTACAAAATAAGCTTATTTTGCCTCCTTCTTGAAGATATATGTGTGAGTTTTTAATCTCTTTAACTATCCCAAATTTGACTGCACTTGGAATCCATTACCCTTGAAGCTGAAAAGTTTAGTAGACAAAAAAGTCAAGTCACAGAAATACAGCTGCTATCATCTGATTGCCGTTCCTTGGTTACAATGTCCTGCACCCTTTCTGTGAACAATAAAGAACAGTTGGGATTTTATTTTTTTGTCATTGGGAACAATAGCCAGCCCCAGGCTCTGAGAGCCTACACAGCATTTTATTTCTGTGCAAGCATTCAAAGAGAAAAATCCTCACACTGGCACTAACTATCCTGCTTCTCAGCGTTCTTTCCAATATGAAATAAAGCAAGTTTATTTTGAGGATAATGCTGCCCATCTATTTCAGAAACAAGCAGCATCTTCAGAACTAATTAAGTAACTGTTTATGTAGTCTACATTCATGCTTTTCTACATACCCATATTGTTATCTTACATATCCAAGTATTATTCCAAATAGAGTTCACCATGTTTTTATTTTCCCTAGCTGGTTCTCTCTCTTAACCAATGACATTATGTATGTAGAAAAGGAATTTCTGAATAAACTCTATATTCGGTTGAATTGCTCCACCCAGTCTATATATCTACTCAAAAAAAATACTTTCTCATTTGGTAGACAGTAATTCCATTGACTGAAATTTCATCCTAAGTATATATTTCTCACCCTACATTTAAAAAAAAAAAAAAGTTTTGTTTTGTTTTTTTTTTTAATAACAGAGAGAAGAACACCAATGGAATGAAATCTATAATCCATGTGTCTTGATTATTGCAAGTTATCCTATTTAAAGATAAAATGATACTTCCTGAAAAAGCCCAACTGCTGCCGAGAAAAAATGCCCACCTAGGAGCATTCCACAACCAGAGAGTAGGAGAGTCCACAACCAGAGCAAACAAATTGCTGGCCCCATGGAATACCACTGAATATACAACCCAACGCAAGGCTCTGGCCCCGAGGGGACCGAAGGGTTGAAAAACTGCCCCTTCCCATGCCACCTATTTCTCACACAGATAGCGAACATGCCCAGGGAAAAACTTATGGACATGGAGGGCAACAAAGTGTTATCCCATGCAATTTAAAAATTAATAAATCCAACGAGATAAAATCAGTAATTTAGCACTTTCAAAAACGAATGCTCTGCTTCAAGCCAATTACACCACACAAGAATTATTTCTTCCACAGCTGGATACCACCAGCATTATATGTAGAAGCATGAAGTATTTCAGAATTAACTTTCCAATCCAGAAAGCCCCGAATTTTATAGTGGGAAATTTGCCAGAAGTAGTAAGCTTGTTTAAAAGTCAAGAAATTTTCCCTTGCTGAGTAACACAACTAGAATCAGTAACGATTCTTGTGTTGCAAACTGATTTGGTAATATATACCCTATAGCTAAATATCACTACAGTAATATTTGTTTCACTTAACGTTAAGATGTGTTTGCAAAATTATTCTCTGCATTGCAAACCTCATTTTGCTGGTTTTGATCATTCATTTTGCCTTCCAGATCTTCAAAAATGAAAACACCTCAATAGTCTCCCCTTACAGGGAAATATTTAGAAATTGACTTGGCTTTGCTCCATCAGCCTGAGGTCAGAAAACTGCCCCACTACAAGATTACACATGAGGGGCTGCTTTGTATGGCCGGTCTTCATCACGCTGACACCCTCCCAGCATATATACACCCAAGAGATAAAAACTCAATGTATAGTGTAAGCATGCACGCCCTTATACCAATCTGAAACCAAGATTGTAGACCAATTCAAATTATGTGGTCATTGTTTTACATTTTTTCCCAAGACTTCAATTTAATAAAGCAATTAAAAATGCACTTTCTACTGATAGGAGATTATGAACGGAGAACCATTAAAGCACTTAAAAAAGCAACCATTATTAATGATTTAGTCCTTTTAAAAATTGATCATTGACTGGAGATAGTTTCCAGCATTCTTTATTGTGATGCTAAATGCCATTTAATAGTCTTTCCATGCAATCTCCATGAAATCATGAAAATAGAAAACTTTCAATAAAGTCGGGGTTGTTTTTTTTGTAGATTACAGTTCCTGTAAAATGGTAGTGTACTGCGAGAACAGTGTAAAATAGAGTTAGTGTATGCATCAAGTTTGTCAGAAGGAAGAAAGGCGTTTTACATAATTTTTTACTTCTAAAAAAAAAATTTGTCACAAAGTTAAGATAAATTAAGATTTTCATTTTGCAAAATTATTTCATTTGACTACTTAAAGCTCTCTCATAGGTGACAGAAAAAAATAAACCACAATCACCAGTGAGAGTAGAATAGACCAGTTGGAAAACATAAAAATTCAAATCCATAAATGAAAATCTAAAATAATTCAATATATAGGATATCAGTTTAGTGTGTAAAAGGCTGAATGATTTTAAAAGGGGAACTGCAACAGGACATGAAGTGCTTCATTTTATTTCATGGAGGCCCACAACTATGTGGGAACACAGTGACTTTTGGAAAAAAATGTCATTTTCAGTGCCCAGAACACAAAGGAGGCCTAGGTAACAGCAGCGCAAGCTTCTTGCTGGTTTGTTTTGGTTGGTTGGTTGGTTTTCTGTTGTTGTTTTGTTGTTGTTTTTTAATTCGGCTTCACAGTGCTGTTATATAGGACCCATTTCTAAGAATGAAAAGAGTAGTTCAGCCTCCAGCACCCATCCAACCCTTCATTTCTTAATCAGAGACTACCAAATCAAGAGGTTGTTATATTGGTTACTCCACATCAAATGAACTGAGATCACCAGCTCATTTATCAAAGACAAGGGATGAATTGCTTGAGTTTAAAATAAGAAGAAAAGTGATGAATATAAAGTTTAGCCCAAGAACCCAAAGACAGAAAAGACTCTCCTTTCAGGAGTTCCTGTGATAGCTCATTTAAAAGAAATCTCCTGTCTCATCTGCCTTCTGGTGCACATGTAAATGCTATGGATTTAACATGTGACCTATTGGCATCTCAAGACAGCATTTACCTTTGATATTTAGATTATTAACAAATATTATGCTTGTCAACTTTGTCTCAAGGTAATTGTCAGTTCATATCAATTAATCTGTTTGTTATTAGAAGACAATTTCAATCATAATTCTTAATCCCAGGACTAAGAGAACTGCTTTTCAATAATGAAGAAAATCAAAGCTTAAAACCAGTTTGCATAACTAGGTCTAGAATTTATTACTCCTGAGAGAACAAAGATACAAAATACATGTGAAAACTACACAAAGATTTCTACAAAGTAAAAAGTAGAAAGTGGGAAAAGGGAAAGCTACAGTTCAGTGGTTACACAGAAATGTATGGCATGCATTAAAATACTGTAAATTCATGAAGTTTTCTTTTTTTAAGTGCAAATGGTTTTTTTAACAGTTCTCACTGAAAGCTATGCAAATTGATACCTATGTTGTACACTTGTCACATTACCAGAAAGACACCAACACAAATCTATGCATATACACATCAATACGTCTGAAGTACATTTTGTGGTTTTGTATTTGTAGGCACTGGTTACAAGTCTGTCCAATACTCAGTTTCAGAAATTAAGTAGTAGCGCTTATAGAACATTTCTCAAATACTACTAACAAAGGGATTTGTTTTTCAAATACCAAGAGAATGAAATAATTTGCATTGCCATTTATAAGCATCCAACAATCAAAGAAGTATTTACAAATCAACCATACAGATAAAGAACAGTATCAAATACTCTGTGTAAAAAGATAAATAATTAAAATGTATATTCCCACATCACAAAGAAATGTGATCATACAAATTATGGCACCATATGTTTGTGAAACATCAAAAATAAATGTAGCACATAGATACCTCTTCTTATATTTTACATTAAAATGCACAGTACAATGACTGTAAAATGTCAATGCCACAACACCCACCGTCTTCAAACTCTAGTTTCTGGTAATAGCAATTATTATTAGAGTCCGTGTTTATAGAAGTTTATAAGAAATGTCATACTTTAGCCTTGGGCTAATATTGCTCTGTGATATTGCTAGACCATGAAACTTGCATCCTAAAAAAGGTTACATATTTTCTTTAAAATTATCTCATAGAAAGAGCTAATTCACATGTGGCTATCGTGGGGTCAAGTGTGATAGATGCAGTCTATTTCACTGGGTAGCAAAGTATGGGTTAAAAAAAAAACTTTTAATTTTTTACTTTTAGTCACAAATATCTATTAGAGGTGTTTGTTTTTTTTTTTTTTAATTAAGGTTTATCCGTTTCAAATTTTAATTATAAATAGTCTTGCAATTTTCAATGCATAATTAGGGTTCCTGATAAAGCATTTAAACTTCTTTACCCTAATCATGCATCTCATTATGATAAATGGATCAGAAAATCTGGAATGCAGTGGTGTTATGCAACTCAAAATGCCAATATCCTGTTTTCTACTCCCAGACTAAAGAATGATATAATTAGAGCATATGGATATATTTTAAAGGTTTGTCTGCACGTGTCCAGTCTTGATCACATGCAAAATCAAAATAAATGCATGTTTTTAAAGGCAACCAGAAATGTTACAGTTAGCACAGACTAAGGCAATGAAAATCTTTGTTTTGTAAAAAAAAAAATAAAATAATAATAATTTTTTAAAAAAAATTAAGGTGCAGAGAAATTTTTCTTGCTTCCTTTAATGGGTGCCAAATACTGATTAGCAGTGCCAAGGAAAAGTAATTTTACATAAAAGGAAAGACTATTAAAATCTAGAAATACCTGAATTGGATCTTTGATATCCAGATTTTTCCTGATTACCTGCAAAAGGAGTTGGGGGTGGATAGTTGGCTTCTGTGAGTTTACTGATGTCTGACGGTGGTGTTGGTGGTGGCGGTGGTAGCAAAGTGCTGTTAGGGCTACTAATATCTCCTTCAGCCACAAGAGTCAAGTCTGCCACATTCTCATCATCTACCATCTGTATGCCTTCAGCTTGTAACTCTCTTGACTGCCTTTTCCATATTGTTGCATTGTTTTCGTGTGCATGTGGAATTGGAGACAATGTAGTATTAAAAGGAACACTGAAAGTCTTCTGACTGTGGAGTGCTGTCAAAGCAGATTTATGTTTATTTTCTGAGTAACCCATTTTCTTAACTGAATTTTCATTATAGTTTTGTATGGACTCCTGTTTTCCATTTGGCGACGTACATCCATCCTTGCCATCACTTTTTGAAACTCGCTTGTTGAGGCCTTTAGGACCTGCTGGCGTAGATGAGGATGGTTCTGGTCCAGTGGGTGGTAAACGAAGAAAGTCAGGAAGAATAAGGTCTTCTTTCCTTAGCAGTCCACGTTGGTCATCTGCTCTGTTACTTTGAGCTTTGGATATGAGTTCAAAAAATTCTATTGGGGAAAAACCCAAAATTGACAAGTTTTTGTCAGAAAGTGCAATGCCATTAAAACGTAAATTTTCAGCATATTTATTTTCCATGAAGATCTTCAATTCTTTCAATGCTGCCTTGAAATAAGATCCCATGTTAATTAGGAACTTTTTCAATTGCAGCAATGTTCACTAGCATCACTATAATTAAGACCATCAGGATTGCTATTGTAAGAGTTTTGCAGTTTGGAACAGCTGCAATTCACTGAGCCTTGAACACATCTTCTATTTTTATTTCCTATTTTATGCATTTAATAAATCTGTACATATACAAGATTTTTTAATTCTTTATACAAAGCAAGGCTCTGGTCTTACTAACAATGAGTGCACATTTTATATTCTGGATGGTTTTTACCCATCTGAACTCAAAAATAGCCATGCCATTTGAAAATTCATAGATTCAAAATGTTGCAAACTTCCTTGTTAATACTGATTTCTTCTCAGTTTAGTAATATTTTATCACAGTTTAAATTCAATTCATGGTATCTTTTTAATCCAGTATATTATCATCACAGAGCATGATCAGATGATGGTTTAAGTAACCCCATTTTACTCTGAACTGCAATGAATCAGTAGCATATAGATAGTTGATAGCCATCAAAAGAGCCATTAGTAATAACGATGGGGAAAGTTTTTTAATGGAGTTTTTAACACAATTAGAAGTGATTTTCTGATCACATACTCAATGATGTCCAATGGTTCAATATGTTTCTATATATAAATAATACCCAGAGTTAATCACCATTGTTCTAGAAAGCCTCAAAACTTGGCAACAAGAAACTTATCAGTCATAAGCCAAGAATCATATCACTCCTCAAAAAAGAAGCATTGCAACAATAGACAAACTCTTTGGTAGCAATCATATAAATATAAAAATATGTAACTCTTAATATAGGGTCTCTGCATGTCCTAATTTTACAAGAAAAAAGCACTGAGACTATAGAATATTAAAGATGCTTAGAAACGCCATCTCCAACAGATGAATTAAATAGTTTCAACCCAGCTTATAAATACTGTTTGAAGCAAAAGCCATTACAAAAAAGCACAGAACATTATTATCAGTGTTAACCTAGCGTAATATAAAGTCATACGCTTGCATTTGTACGACCTCATTTATAATCTTCTAATCATATTTGGCAGGCTTTGCAATGTATTTGTAAAAACATGCTTTGTCAAATGCCATATAATCTGAATGTAGCCAAGATGGAAGCTTCAAAATGCTTCTTATTGCCAAAGTTTTGCAAAATGGCGGTATGCATAATAAAACATGCAACATTTCTGAAATGTGTCATACAAAAACGTTCTTTTTTGAAATTTCAGACTTCATAGAACAGGGTTGTTTTTTTTCTTTGTTTTTTTTTTCATTAAAAAACAGTCTACAACACTCAGTAAGTATTTTCCAAACTTAGACAAATTTCACAAAATTCAAAATAAAATGTGAAAGCCACGAATTCTGAAGTTTTCAAATTATGTTAATGTTTTACTCAGCCCTAGGAAGAAAAATGAAAATATTAAAATATGGAAAACAATTTAACAAAATAGTAAGCAACAGAATATAATTTAAAACGCACCAACATTTTGCAATAACATTTACATTAACAAACATCTATTTTGCAATAAAAGTTTTAGTCACAGCATTTTTTTAATTCCAGTCAGTGGACATTTACTTATAGATGAACATTCATTTGCTCTATAACTGTGCATAGCCAGGCTCTGGATATGCACATTAGTTAATATCAGCAGTAAATTTTAATTTGTGGGTATATTCTGATTTTTTTTTTTGTCTGGGGAAATTAATGCCTTAGGACAGAGTGGTGGTATACCAAGATTTTTACTTCTACATCAGTTTTATTCTTCTGTCTCCCAAAGACAACTTGCTATAAGAAAGTAAATTCTCTTTTGTTAGCTTTCGATAATATCATCAAAACTCTAAGGATTTAACTGGAAGTAAAAATAGGACTCAGAATATACAAGATGACCAATAACCGCTTTGCTCACTATTACTTGTAACCACCTTTTCAGGGCAGTTACTGATTGTCACCTTAGCTTTTACTCTTGCCCATCACATCTCTACATTCATCATCAGATTGTACTGCCCTGACCATTATAGGCTTTAGTAAAACATTTTCAAAAACTCTTACCTGAGTAAGTTGGTTACCTGAGTAAATTAGTTCTGCACAATTGTGCAGAACACCTTTCACTGAGTTACAAAATTTTATGTAAAAGTGGACAGAAAGATGAACTTTCACATGGCTTGTAAAGTTGCAAGGGGTATCAAATGGGATATTCAACTGCAATTGAGTAACTAATTCCTTTTTATTTTACTTGGAATTAGGTACTTTACACTTTTGAAAATCCCACTAGACACCTATGTCTATCTTTAGGTACTTCAAAATTACTGTATCTGGCTTTTATGTAATCTTAAAATTTTACTTTCAGTTTCAAAAACTTTACAATTCAAAGAGTATCAAACAAAAATACAAGGACCATGACTGATTTTCACAATGCACTATTAAATAAATACATGACACCTTTTCCTACACAGATATACAATTCTAATTTTTCCAAGATTATTTATGTTATTACATAAACTATATAAAGTTCACATACCCTCTGCTTCATCCAAATTTATTTTCTGACATTTTTTTTTCCCAATCTTTGCAATAGAGTCTTCTCTTTTTGACAGTCGAACTTCCCTAGCATTTTTTCCATTTTCGCCTTTCATTTTGATAGAATTAGACTTTCCTAGAGTTCTTCCCTCTCCCTGCATTAGAAGGAAAGTTAAGGTACTACTTTCATTTATACTATATCATTGTGTACATAATATAGTCTAAGTTATAAATAAAGTTATTTTGAAACGTTTCTCCAACACCACCACAACAAACGTTTTAGTTTAATCTTGATTATTGCAAAAACATTTGCCATAATTCTCCCCCAAAATGTATAAAGAATATTATATTGTTTACTCTGAGGAATTCACATTACAGAAAGGGTCTATGAATTTCAAAATAACTTATCATTTTTGAACATAGACAAGCCAATTAGATGCAAAAATAAATAAATAAATAAATACACTGAAAGAGCCTCACAAAGACAAGTTCTCACACATATATGCTGTTGACAGTGGAAAAATAATGAATGAATTACAGCTATAGTCAATCTAGTTACATAATTTGGCTGATTCAAAATTATGGATGAATGCAGCTTTAAGTATACAATTCCAGAAAGAAACAAAAGATGAACTAAGGGACAAAAATCACTGCAGAAGACTTACAGTAGTAGATACTTGATTTCTTGAAGTAGTCACAGTTACACTCTGTTTTACTGATGCACCTTTTTGTTTATCTGTAAACACTGAACATAAACATTCTTTCTTTAATTACAAATTTATAATTTTCCAAAGAAAACAAAACATCTAAGTGACTATGATGCACAAAACAGATATTTTGCTGTAAAATTTCAAAGGTATACTCAGAAAACAGTGATCATAGTTGATAATGCTGACATCTTTGAGTCAAAACCTACCATAACTTCCCTCCACCTCTAATTTTTCTTTTTTTAACACTAGCAATATTTTTAAAGTTTAAAGATTCTGAAGTTCCATTTAAGTTCTACTATTGTTCTGTTAATTTAGATCAAATCAAATCTCAGTGTACTGTTCAGTTTGTATTTCCCAAAGTTAAAAAAAAATCAATTTAAACAAGCAAAGAAAATCCAACAGAAGAGACTGTTGAAAGGTCAAGTTGAATTTTCTCTGATCTGTTTTATGCATCAATTGTTTTCTAGACACTGCCATATCCTCCTTGTCTATTTGTATGTTAACTAACAGCTCCTTCAAATTGCCTTTGGTTACAACACATATACAAACCTAAGGCTGAGTCTCAAGCAGATAATCATAGCCGTTTTTTTTTTTACTGGGAAATGTCACAGAAACAGCCTACTACTGGAATGATCCTCTATGATTTATGCTCTTATAATAATTGGCAGCACATTGGCTTACAATTGTATTCATAATACCTAAACTAGTTATCTTTGAGAGTATTTAGATTGATATCTTTTTTTTTCAAAATGACAATTGATTTTGTTTCCTAGAAAAATGACAGATCTGCTTCTCTTCAATAAATACCTTCAAATTTATTCTCCTAGTTCCTTCTTCTTCCTTGAAGAAGATCTCTGCTCT
This sequence comes from Anas acuta, assembly GCF_963932015.1. Taxonomy (NCBI): domain Eukaryota; kingdom Metazoa; phylum Chordata; class Aves; order Anseriformes; family Anatidae; genus Anas; species Anas acuta. The sequence continues at coordinate 9,724,948 of NC_088982.1, read as the reverse complement.
AAATCAATTCAATTTAACCACATGTAATTTTATTGTTAAAGCTAAGTGTTGTGTATCTGTAATATCTGCCAATGAAACTGAACCTTCTGTGCATGGAAATCACAAATTATATCATTTTTAGTAGTATCTCTAGAAATTATAGCTTTAAACCGGAGAGGTAAGCTCTGCTACTTTCTTATGTTACAGATGGAGGATATCATAACAGTGCTACACAAACTGCAGCTGTTTTACTCATACAGAGTGCTTCTTTTTAATTAATTGCCAAATTTACAGGAGTTATTTGTCTTTTTTTTTCTCATTATTATCACTACGCAGTATGTCCTTAAACGTGTGTGTAGTTCCAAGAGTGAAAGTAATACTGTGTATTCAAATATTACTTGTGCAGAATTTCTTACAACAGTAAAGAACATGGCATCAACAGACAAATTTAAACTTCAATCTTCAGAAAATTCACTCCTTTTTACTTAAAAATAATATAAGCTACATGTGACATATCAACAGAAGAAACTAACCAGTCACGGTTTTTGAAACTGACTTTACATTATAAATAAAAGCTTTCATACCACCTTACCTCTACTCTTTGTTGGCTCTTTTTCATCTAGAACAACTCGCTGACCATCCAGATTAGATATAGGGACACCAAGATCAAGTGGTTCCTGCTCACCATTCTAAAGTCGGATCACAGTTTGTATATAATAGAGAAAAAGCTGTTTTCAGAACAAATTTACAATCTGACTTCAAAAAGAAAAAAAAAACGAGCACAGTATTTTTATGTTTCAGTGTAGCCTCAATAAATCCTTCTGCCTTCCTAAAAATGTTTATTCCATTTGTGCATTTGTGTTAAATTACTTTGACTACAATAAGTTTAACCCATTTACATGAGAAAAATGGTATCTGGGGAGAAGATACAAGGAGACAAAATCATCCCCACACAAATAGTCTAGGACTATTGCAGTATATGCTTAGAAAATCACATTTCTCAGAGGCAGTTTGAGATTATTTTCTATTCTAAATTGGGCATATTTTGTTAATTTTATAATTCCATTAAATGAAATTATCTTAATAGCGATATATTTTTCAGGTATTTGGAAAACATGGTGTGGTTCAGCCAATGCATTCTAGAAATGCTACAAATTTAACTTGCCATTCCTTGACATTTCCTCATAATAGAATAGAGGAAATGCTAGGTGAGCGTTTGGCCGTGGGCAAGTTGAGTTAGCCTGTTTCCACAGAAATATTCTTTATAAGGATTTGACGCAACTTTCCTGATTCCCAGAATAATGGGATGACAGCTTTAACTAATCTCAATCAACTTTCCTCAGCTTACAAGTGGAAGAGTCCGGCTCTGGAAGAAGCTATGTTCAGGTTCCGTTATTTTGGATGTTGGATTTATTCTGACTGAGACTATAACATAGACGCATACTGAAGCTTTCAGGTAGTTACTATTAAGCACAATGTTTACGACTACTATTCATTTTCATCAAAACATGTGGTTATAAATACATGTATTTATATAAATGTACATATATACATATATATGTATATATGTACATATATATAATACATACATATATATAATACATATATAAATACATGTATTTATAACATGTGGTTATAAATACAGATTTTAATGGCTGATTATAAGGATAGGAAAAATTTCAGAAACACTCTTCTCCAGACAGAAAATAACACAGCTTGAATTACATCAAAAGATACTTACTAGTCTTGCCACAAGCTCATTAAGATTTAAACCATATTTTGCAACCACAGGCCTTAAGACCTCTGTTACTGGTTTGGTGGGTTTAGCCTTCAAACCAACTGATCGATTGATTGGAACAAGATCCAGCCTGAAACATACCAATTGTCACAGTAAATATGAACTATTCTAATAAAACATAAAAAAATATATATTAATTCCAACTTACAGCAAAGTTACACTAATTCAAAACCAGTGACCCTGCATATAGTGAAACTTCACTAGCACAAATCTGTCCTTACCTGAAGGGATAAAGCATATTTAATACAAATAAAATGCTCACTGTTTCACATGCCAGAGCTGAGTGAAGACATTGTGGGCATGGTGATCCTCAGACCAATTAAATACATTATATGGAACTTTTCATTTTCCCACTGCGATTGATCTGACCATTCTGGTCCAATAGTGCTTCCAAAATTACTCAATACCTGTGCTGCAGCCTTGGATGCAAGAAATACATTTCTTCCCATTGTCACAACAGAGACTCATGATGTACTACTATTCAACTACTTTGAGATGGACGTGGACCAGCTTTTTTCTTTTTGTTTTGTTTTGTTTTGTTTTAAATGTGAGAACAAATACAGTGGAATTCCAGAAGATGTTAATTTCTGGTTGGATGACACCATATCATAAAAATTTGCTGTAAGAGGAACCCATATGCAAAAGATCTGTCCTATATGCTTGATCAAAATTGCTCCAGCTTGAGCAGTTAAGACTGAGATCATAAAAATATATAATTGTCCCTAACCTGGAACATTGGCATTTAAATTCCACTTGAATCTATAACAGCAATTAAGTAAACTTCATTTTTCAGTGTTTGAAATTCACCAGGTGCTGCTCTAGTCAGTTTGAAATGTTCCTGTAATTCCATATATCTCCCATTGATCCTTATGCTGGCTGCCCTGATCTGAATTACCTTTTAGAGGCACTCTATCCCACCATCACCTGAAGAGGAAGTGTTTAGATAGTTCTAAATCTAAGGGAGATCAGTGTTTAAACACAAATGTGGGATGGAAAATGCCAGAAAAAGACAGCATCATTGATTCTTACCGAAATAAAGTGCGTTTTTCTAAACGTAGGTCCCGAGACTCCAGGATGCTACTGTCTTGGTGCAATACAAGCGGCTAAAGAGCACATCAGGAACAAAAGGAAAGAGAATAAATGAATTTTAAAATATGTAATAAAGAACAGCTATGAGATTAAAAAAAAAAAAAAGCTGTTCAGATAACTCAGAAAATTACTAGTATAGGTTGTATGCATTCTAATGGATATTAATTTACAATAAGCAAATAGATTGAGGTCTATCTTTGTCTAGTTGCAAGACAATGACCAAACTTCAACTTCTACTGCAGTAATCAGGTATTCAAGAATTCGGTGTTTTAAAACAATCTTAGATCCTCCAGCTTAAATAATTACATAGAATGAATGACACATTAAAAAACATTAAAAAAATAGCAGTCATTGAAAGATTTAAAAGAATAGGCACATAACTATAGGTACATGCATTAATATTTGCTATCGTAAACATCTAAATTGATCATAATGACAAATTTTAAAAAAAAATAAATGTTCTACATCCACAGCTGCTCTTGGAACTGCAGACATCTGTTGGAGTAAGTGCTATCATCCCCACACCAAGGTAAGCTGCTGCCTTGGAAATTTTCCTCAATATTAAAATATGTACCTTAATTCTTGTAAGGATTTATCTTGTTTCAGCTTTGAACAACTGAATGTCATTATGTTTTTTGTTTGTTTTAATGAAGAACCATCTACATTTTTCCTAATAATCAACCCAAACCTCCCCGGGCTCAACTGGAGGCCATTTCCCCATGTTCTAAATTCTTGTCATAAACTTCAATTCTAGTTTCATCAAAATTGTTCTTTAACTAGAATTGCCAATGTAGACCAATGGTAGAACCAGAAGATATGCTACTATTGGGAACATAATTTCTTACTGGTAAAATGACTATGAAAACTCTTTAAAAAAAAAAAAAAAAAGGAAAGAAAAGAAAAGGAAAAAGAAAGATATGCACTACCTTATCACCTCCAACTAAAAAAAGGTCCACTGCAGCTATGTTAATGCCATGTTTCTCACAGAGCCCAGATAGCACCTCTTTGATAGAGAATCCAGATTTAACAGCCATTTTGCTGGAAGAACCATCTGGAAGGTTTACACAGCAGTATTTGGGGGATTTCTCTTTATCTGGTACAAATGCAGGTAATCTAGAGGTTTCAGACTTGACAAGAAAAAGAAAGAAAAGTCAATGCCTAATGGGAAAATACCATAGTCTTTCATTTCAATGTAGGTAAAATAAATTAAAATAGTAAAATAAATTATGTTCTATTATTAATTTTGCATTTCATTAATTTCAGACTGCGAACACAGAACACAATTGTTAGAAATCACAGCATCTTCCCTGATTATTTCCGCACAGATGAGCACAAAATTGTGAGGTTTGTAATTCCCTCTCTCTCTTCTCTCTAATTTTAGGAGCAAAATTAAGTCATGACGACTAGACGGACAATTCACAACTTTAAAAGAAACAGGGAGGAATTCTGGTACTACAGAAATCAGCCTAACACGAATATGGGTCAGGCAAAGAGAAAGCTTTAACATGTAGCTGTTCAGAAAAAGACCTCAAATGTCTGGTAGATGGAAAAAGCTGTTTATAAAGAGCTACGGTAGCTCCCCTTGAAAGGTAAACTTTTCTTCTAGAAGTTTACTGGTGTCTGAAGTTCAGACAGACAATAAACAGGATACAGAGGATATCTTTCTGATAAAAGGACAAAATTAGAAACATATGAACACAATCTCTATTCCAGGTCTATCATTCTAAAATTGCTTAATACTACATCACTTAAAGATGTTTTCCCATAGCATTACTTCAAACAAATTACTTCAGACTTCATAAAAAAAAAATAGTAATTCACTGTTTTCACTGCTTCCCCACTTCATTATTAAGAGCAAACCATTACCAAGTCAAGACTAGCAGTTGATGACATGGAGCCTTGTGATTCCCTCCTGTACGATAACCCATTGGACTGAATAGAATCTGTTTATGGAAAGAATAAATGATCAGTAAAATGGTTGTTTTTTTTTTTATAATTTCTTATAATACAGAAAGTTATTGCAAAACATTAGCTCCTCTGGTTAGAGAAATCATTTTTTCATTAAAGGAAAACTCCAAATACTCATCCTGTGCACTGAAGCACAGAAAATTGAAGCAATATTTGGTCAAGTTATGCAACTCTTGAACAACCCAATTTGGTTTTATGATGTTTTTAAATATAGATATATATATATAATCCTAAAGTTTTGTTGTTGTTTTGTGTTTTGTTGTTTTGTTTTAATTTAAAAATCAGCTTACCTCTTCAGATATTTTAAGGGAGAGATGTTGGAAAACTAAGATCTTACACAATCACTAGTTATTTTCAGAAGCTTAAGTCTATAATCCTAGTAAATGTCTCTGATATTCTCATATATAAAAACCCAAACTATTAATTTGACCACGGACATCTCATGGGAGTGTGGCTTTACTAGAAAATAGACAAGAAGAAAACACAACCACACAGTCTAAATTTGGTGCTTTGATGACATTTTTCTATTATTTTAACTCAATAGAATGAGTTAATCCGACACTTTCATCTCTTTCTCTAGAGACCATGTACTGGTGCATTCATAATGAAAGTCTTCCTTAAACTCTTGAAAACAACAAAGTTAAGCAACAAAGCAGCAAATTATGAGGGCTTTCACAACTCTGACTCTTCCTTCATTTTAATCAGGAAAGGACTAAACAGGAAAAGTCCTTTCCTGAATAATAGGAAACAGAAATAGTGAGTGTGTTCAGAAGTGATTGTACCTGTGTGGTATTAATAAAAGAAAGATTGGTAGGACCATGTTGATGGAGGGTTTTTTAAATAGCTGTAGCTACGACACTATTTGCATGTATAGCTCCTGAACTTCTCTGTAAAGGACTGAAATTATCTTACTATAAATATAGCAGTGTTCTGCTTTAAAAAGCAATTGCCAGCACAAAGAAACATGGAGTATACTGTAAAGCAGGGAAAAAAAAGTCTCTTGGAAGTCAATACAATCAAGTTTAAACATTTTCATACTTCTATTTTTACACCTGTTTCAATACAGCTCCGAGTGACACTATGCCCTTCTGATTTGACAGTTTCTTTTCCCTCTGTCACACCTAGAGATGTACTTAGAAGCAAACTCAATATGATGTGATTAGTCATATCTACTGATGAAACAGGTGAGCAACAATGTGGAATGTGAACACTCACCATGTTGATAATCACCATTTTCCTTTCTCTTCTGCGATTTTCCCAAACTCTTACTTCTTGACCATGAGAAAAACGTCCCCCTTTTTTTCTTCTCAGTGTCCTCCTCTCCTGACTCTTCATTTAAGGATCTTCCTGACTTTGATTTACCACTTAACTATCACCAAAACACAATTAAATCATTGGTTGGAACACAGTTGTAAGCATATTACTTATAAAACAAACCTCACACACTTCTTCCTAAATGAGTGTGATGGTCAGGTTAGTAGTCATCTTTACCCTATCAATAACTATAGAGTCAGCACCCCTCCCAGCAGGAAAAAAAAAAAAAAAAAAAAGAGAACAACTGTGGAAACCAAAAGAAATATGTGATGGAGATGTTCTACCAAGTAGGGACGATAATACAGTAGCTGAAAACAAGCCACGTAGAGCTCCTGTAAACATGAAAGAGCTCTTCACAGCTTACTAGTTACTGTGGAAAAGCCTTTAGCCTTAATTTTACAACACAGAATTTCCATTTAGATATTTCTGATATTTTTTCTAGGCTGGGCTTGAACATGAACAATGGCAATGTACTGTTTCACCCTTATAAATAAATACAAGTATTTATTAACACTGAAGAATACAAACTTTAGGAATGCATGCTAATAAACTAACCTTGCTTTTAACACACTATTCTTGTTAGATTATTAGACTATTCTTTAAAATGCTACTTTTAAAGTTTCCTAGTCATAAAAATACATGAAAGCAGATGGGCTAATGCATAGTGATTGACATGACAAATGCAAAGTTATAATTTACCCGTGCAGTTATGTAATACCATGGTGGTATTATCCAGATGAAGAAAAAATAAACTTTAAATAATGTTAGGAGTTCAGTAAGACTACGGGTCCAATTTTTAAGCAACTGTATCTGCTTTACACAGAATGATCTTAGTTCAGTATGGCATAAGACATTTAAAGAGTACCCCTTTCAAAACTGAGTTAGATTGTGTCGATTTCTCAAATAATTTCTGATATCTCAGCTCTCAGCAAAGATTAAAATATCACATCTCAAATCCAATATTCAATCAAAATAAAATTCTGAACTGATATATGAAAATAATCGCCAATTTTTTATTTTTACACATATTTAAATTACAATATGGATTTAAAATTATACTTAGGAAAACAACAGCTAAAATTCTGATTTAGAGGTGTGGATTAAAACAATGTATTTTTCTGAGAATGTAAATATTTTGTAATTTTAGTATTTGTCTAGTGATGCTGGCATTCTAATTGTTTTTCATATATTATCTTTGCCCTTCTAAAGAACTTGAAATACAGTTTCTAAGACCATATTTTTCAGATAACAACAATGAAATCAGAAGTAACCTTTTTCGGTGTTGAGATATTGGACTTCTCTGAACTGATACTGTGTTTAGAAGTAGGACTGCTGGGAACACGTTGTGGATCTGGAAGAGTACGACCTTCTACTTCAGCTAGGATGCATTCTTGGTAAAGGGGGGATTTGAGAAAGCGAGTATAGCTATCAAACTTCATCAAGTTAAAAATCTGAAATTAAAATGCAACAGAGAACGGTTACACAAGCTTAAATAACACATTAAAAAAAAAAAAGAAGCTATTTCACAACAGCCAACTTCCACAAAATTTAGTAAACAGCAATAGGCATGATTTTGTTTAGATCTGGTTAAATATATTATACCTATTTAGAAGGAAACAGAGTTTGATCTCTTCCTTTAGCACAGGTTCAGAGAAATATTATGATTTCCATATAGTGCAAAGTTCATAAGTTGAGTCTTGACAACACCACCTCGTATCCATCTTTTACTGTAGTATTTATGTCTGCACATTCTATGTAAAGCACATAGCAAGCTAGCCATTTGAAACATTTTTAAGGAATTATTACAAATTATACAAGTATAGTTTTAAGGTATCTGTGAACAAGAAGGACGTTTATGGTCTAAAACTCAAGGAATATGATATAATCACAGTATGCAACAGTATATAATAATACAAGATATACAAAGTTAACTACTGACACAGGAAGGAGCAAAGAGCCCTATACAGCACTATAATAGTGTTCATGTGCTCAATAATAAGAAACAAAGGATCATTGGTTTTGAAGGATCCAATAATCAAAGTAATATAAATCAAGACCTTGAAAAATAAAAGATTATATAGGATGGCTGCTCTGAGTGAGACCAACGTACATCTTTAACAACATAAGAAGGAAGAAGAACAACGTAAGAAGAAGGAAGCAACTCTATACCATGCCTGGAGCAAAAGTCCAAGACTAGTTTAGCCAAAGAAAATTCATGCAAGTAAAGGAAGAAAAGTTTTGTCTTAGTTGCTAAAAAGAACATCAAATGTATTGTTCCATTTTTGCAAACCTATAGCTTTAAGTGAATTCATACTTTTAACTTTATATCTTCTCTCATGATTAAACTAACTGCACATGATTTGAAAAAACAGAATGAATGCCTCTTCTTGGGACATGACTAATTCCCTACAACAGAAGAATGGCACACACCACCCAACTGGCTACGGCATTGCTAGGAGTCTATGGAGAAGCCCATCACAAAGCCACAGGGGCCCAACTGCAGGAAGGAAGCATTTTTTAAACAGAGAGACAATCTTCTCAACAAGCACTAGCCCAAAGTTTTTCTGGTAAACAGCAAGATAATGCAGAGAAAACTTGATGCTGAAGTGTCACAAAAACCTAACCCAAACTGGATGCTGACATCCACATTCTTGCCTCCAGCCATATTTCTATTCCCTCTTAGGTGTTGCCTGTTTTTTCTGTTGCATCCTCTAATTAATGGTTTTCCTATTGAAAAAATACTTTTGTAGGGTTTATTTTACCAGTTTAGTGAGTTGAAACAGCCCAGCACAAAGTCTAGTGAGCCCTCAATGCGGTGTCAGAGATGACTGAGTGTCAGTGACCCTCCCCATTAGAAAAACTGCTCACAATAGAGAATTTCCCACACTATGAAAAATACAATCCTTCTCTGACCACAATTATACTGGTAAAATTCAAAAAGGCAACACACACTCTTCAGGCAAAGGCCCAGCAACTTACTTGGTATATGCAACGTGCACAGCTGTAAAACATTTAGCTACTTCTGTTGAACTCAAAGAATATTACTGTTGTATTACCAAAACAGTATAAAATATAGAGAGCCAATTACAAGAATTAAAAATGCCTCAGTCTCATAGAGTCATAGATGCACTGATGATGCAAGTTTATTAGGGAAAAATGAAAGTACAGTCTGCACACCTACAGATATATTTATATATGTGTATATATATATATATATATTTATAAAAGACCGTTTTGCAGTGCATCTAATGCTAAAAGCTTGCATTTAATACAGTTAAAGGATGAAAAGTATGATTTTAGTATCTTTAAATGATCTACACTGATGCATCCAGAATCACTCAAAGTCTTTGTTCTTATTCTATTGTATGAACAGTGAAATACTAACTAGACCTTTTGGTTGCATTCACATTGTTATATTATACCACCTCCATCATCACATTTGGGAATATTTTTGTAAGGTTATGGACAGAAGGCAACTTTAAGAGCATTCCCAACAGGAAACACTTTCCAAAGCATTCTTCTACACACACTTGCAGAACTCCATTGCAGCCTTACCACTAGCAGTCCGTATTCCAGATCATCAAACAAAGCTTATCCAACCACCACAAATCAACACCTTTACACTTTGCACTCAGGGCTGAAATTCAAAAAAGCCTCGTGACAGCACAAATGAGCCTTCTCACTGTTCACGTGGTGTTGTTACAGTGAGCTGAACTTGGAAAGTCTGTGTATGTGTTGCACAAACCAAACTCACCTGCAGTTCCCTGTTCCCAAGGTCACACCACCCGCTAGGACCACAAAACCGACCCACTGTTTTCTCACTTAGCGAAATCAAGATACAAAGGGCCATCAAGGCAGTTCCTTACCCAGCACCTGCCTCAACCAGACAACACCACATTAGTAGCTCAGTTAACACATCTAGCTGCAAGGCTGCTCAATGAGACAGAAGAAACTGTCATTACATCTTCATAGGAGGAAGAAAACCTGCATCAGCGCAGACACCACACTAAAGAGAACACCATCTGCTCCAACAAACAAGAAGGTGAAGAAGAATTCCAACATGGAAAGCCAAGATTAGGAGTGCATGAAAATGTCTGAGAAGATCATGGCTGGCAATTCCCACAGAAGCCTCAGACTTCGGGAGGTGCACATGGGGCAGTTGTATGCTGCATTATATGCTAGAAGCTGCCAGACCAGCAGTCAGGCCTACCCTTCTCTCCCTACTTGGCAGATGGAGAAAGTTAATACATCTATCTGTTTGTGCACCCACAAGCATGTAACCTGAGGCTGCACTTAGGATATGATTGTGAATTGGTTCGTTTATGCAATTAAATCTATATCTTTGATATGATAATATGAAAAAAATATGATCTCAAAATTATTTCTACTACTAAATTGTTAAGGTGGGAGTTACAGAAGAGTTTACTTGGACAAAAAAAGGAGAAACTTAAATTCTACAGAAAATGTAAAATATATCTTGTTGTTACAGAACTGTTCTGTTGGGAACATCAAAATTACTTAAAATGCATCTGCTTCAGAGGTCTTCAGACACGAACAGTTTCGACAAGCTCTTTGTTTGACAGTTCTATTAAAGCATAAGGGAAGGAGTCCTTCAATACGACAGGCGTATTTTACAAGCCACTTTACCAAAATTAGATACTATTTGTGTACAGAATTGTCCACTAAAGGAAAGAATAAGCAACCATATGCAAACACCATATGCAATGGTAATTCCTCACAAGTTACTACCTACTTGCAATTTCAATGATATTTTTCAGATTATTTAGTTAATGGCAGTTTTCTATACATCCTCAAATGTACACATGAACAATCAAGTAGCAGTCCTTTATGCAACCTTTTTCTGTACCACTAACTGAATCTTTGTGATCTTGGCTTCTCTGTGCTTTTATAGGTAGTAAGGTACACAGCATGTAAAATTACTTTTATACATTTCAAAGTACTTCAAAGGAAAAGATACCAGACAAACGTACAACAATGTTATGTTTTCTAGAGTTACCTGAAGTTGCTGTTCCTTGAACATATCTGGATGTGGGGAATTGAGAATATCATCTGCCAGCTGTGCCTGGCTATCAATATTAACTGGAGTTGTAGCTTTGCTACACAAAAACTTAGTGAAGATCTCCCGAGCTCTGTAAGAAAGCTGTAGAAAACCAATGCTATCCTGTTAATTTATATGCAACTTTGCAAACGCATCTTTACACAGCTATTTTTAATACTGATGTATTTAATCCAAAAACATAGAGCCATTCCAATTTCCCAAATTTCCCAAATACATATAAGCAGTTTTCATTTAACAGCTTTTGTTAGCTTTAGGAAAGAAACAGTGTTTTTTTTTTCCTTTAACATTGTAAATACTCATCAGATATTTCTTAAGTGGTAAAAGATACCATCAAAATAAAACTTTAAATAATTAAACTATGAAATTAATAAAGGTGAACCACGTCAAATGCTATCTTAAGAGGGAGATGAGGTATTTTATATTTTAAACCTTTCAGATAATGGTTACTATTTAAATAAATTCTCTAAGCTTCAATTTCTAGAAGTTAGAAAAATGTAAACATATATTTGAATATTTACTGTTAGAAAATATTCATGTGCTATTTTTATCTTGTTTACTTTGAAACACCCACATTATAGAAGGAATGAAAAAAGCACACCAAACTGAGCTCAGAGCCCTTACATGGGGTGTTCAGAAAATACATTGTTCTAAGACAGAAGAAAGTCGTGAAAAAAATTGATGGTCCATAAAGGAGCAAAGGGGTACTAGGAAGCTGAATCCATTTCCGCAGTGTAAACCTGACTAGATGCAGTTGTGATGTTGACAGCAGTTGTTGCAAACCTGCACAGAATTAATGTAACTAAAATTGCCTGACCAATGTCAGACTGTGTTAAAAGAATGAGATGCACATTCTCATAATCTGTGAACAAATATTAATACCCTTACTGCAGCAGATATATTAGTTTACATATATACATATGTTAGTTATATACACATTATAAACAAATTATCTTGCAAATAGAGGCAGTTTAGCTGAAAGAGCACAACAGAGGCTAACTTTGCTCTCTTGAGGAACTTAACTCCTTGACATGTCAAATTAATTTGCTCTGCATTCTCTTACACTGGACTAGCTGTTTTTCAACATCCAAAATAGCTTAGCTATTCTTACTATTCTTAGTTACAGAACTATCTCTGCACTTCACTGAAACCTAACTACATCCAGCATCTTAAACCTGGGACAGTACTCTCAGGGAACTGAGAAAATTAGATTGAAGCTCTAACCCTAGTGTAGTGAAATCACAGTAGACCAAACATAGTTCTAATAACTTCAATAATCTTGCAGTAATAGTTTGTAGCAAGCAACACCATATACTGAAACACAATATTGACTTACCTCTTTTTTATCATGTGCAGGTACATGGTTAAAATATTCACACGCCTGCCAAAATAAAATATTTTCTTCACTAAATTCCTTCCGCAGAAATTCCTAGGGTGAAAACAAGCAAATAATTAAGCACATCATAAAGAAAAGAAGTTACTTGTGGTTTTTCACAGTAATAATTCAGTCCAGTTTTAATGCATGTCCAATATACACCTAGTGCTTTTCCTCTCTCATTTCTTTTAAATGTATACGGTTGAAATTAATGAATCAAGTTGCAATCACATCATTTTCACATACAAGAATGAAATTTCACGTTAGGTAGTATATATACATGAGTGAATAAACCTAATAAAAATTTAAATAATGTATAAGTACATTAAAAAATTATACCATAAACCAGCTGCCTTTAATTGCAGTACTAATAATAGAATAGAATAAATGTTTATCAAGCAGTGTGCATAACCAATTGTGTATTCATTACAGCAATTTTCTGCATCACATGCCCACTACAAGAGTATTTCATCACTGCCTGCTTATGTGTTCAGATGGATTCTCCATGGAAAAGACTTTCTTAGAGGAAAATAAAATATCTCAGTAAAACAAACAATAATCACGTTTATATTACAGCATCCAAAGGTCCAAATAAGGACCAAGATTCCATTCAGTTTGAAAATTGTACAAAGACATACTGTCCCTGATTCAAATCTGTGTAGTTCAATTTTGTCTCAGCATATTTCTTGAAAGCATTTTACCCATTATTTAAAAAAAAAAAATCACTCTAAAAAGTAAACTTGGTCTTCTAAAAACTCTCCAGTGACTCATTTAGTTGGAACAATGCTTGTTTATGCTTTAGAGCTTTACCTATCAGTGTTTAAGTGAAAAGAATTTAGGTTATCATACAAGCCACAGCCTTCACTCAAACATCACACTGCTATCACTCAAGTTTCCTTAACATTCAAGGCAGTCTCAGAGGAATCTTCACAGAAATACTTAAAACTAAACCTTATTTGTCCTTTTAGGACTTGCACAGAGTTCAGAGAGACCAACTGTAAAAAAAAAACAAACAGTTGAGACAGACTACAACACACAGAGCCTAAATACACTAACAGCCTCTCAGTTTAAACTATAAGTTTTTTAGATGCCTAACCTGAAAATTAAAAAATAAGTTTTAAAAAAAAAAAAAACAAAAACAAAACGAGAGTAGTCAGGGGACATTGCTGTGTCTTACATGTAATTACAGATTAGAAGAGAATCAAATTAGTGAGCAGGAACTGGAACCCAACTGCCTACTTCCCCACTCTGTGCCTTCACATCTCCAGAAATCTCCTCTTTGCCTTCTTTTTGGCCACATGACTTTGGCACAGCTGGCTGCACAACAATTAGGAAGACTGAATGGAGCCCCACTTGGAATATTACATGGCCTAGTAGCTGTCAAAATATGGCTGGGAAGCTGGAGATGTGGGTTTGAACCACTTGAGGAGGGAACTGCAAACAGGTCTCTCACTTCCTGGATGACTGCTCTCATCAACAGACTATTATGCAAAATGTGAGTATTTGCAAAACATGCAAAATCTCTTCTTCAAGAGTAATTTCTGCTGTGTGACAAAGCTGTCCTCAGGAAAGCCTCTGCATTCTGAATCCCAAATGGACCCAGATGCTACTACGAAATCGTAAATTACATGCTGATGCTCCAAGGTTCTTGAACCCTGGTGGGTATCTGCGCCATCTGGCTAGTTATAGGTGATTTCCTTCTGAGTCCATGGGGTTTTAGAACTTCCCTTTGAAGGAATGTTAACCTGTCACTTGCAAAGGCATTTAGCTACCATGATTCTACTTTATGCCAGAGTTCATGGCATTACTGTATCCAGGTAGCAGGTAAAGTTGAACAATGGCCTTGGATCTCTCTTGGGCCTCAAGAAAATGGTAGTGCACAATAAATTTCAGCACTCCCTTTCTTTAAATTGAGTATTTCTTTAACACATGTATTTGTGTAAAGTTGATAAAAATAATTTTTAATTGGAATGAGGAAAAAGTGAAACTTCCTGAATTTAATATCCGAGATCGCCTTTTGCTGAACTGAAATGCAATATTAACATTTAATCTGAAAATTCAATAAACACCGGTTACTTTCAAACTTCTTAATAAAAGTTTTAAACATTCATAGTACTAAAAGACTGCAGCAATTTCTTATGTATACATAAGTAAGCCTACTGATGGTTTACAAGTAACAAGAAAGGACAACTAAACTTTCAGTAAAACTATATCCTTTTTAGGTGGATTCTAACATTCTATCAAAATTGTAATTTTTCTTTCAGTATGAGGAGAATCTCAATATCTAAGCAAAAATGCTGATGGCTCTTAAACTACACTGATAAGAAAAATGGTAAGACGGGGAACTTGATATCTAGGATGTATTATTTTCCTTTACTTCTTCTGTTTCCTCAAACAGGCATTCACTGTTAATCTGTTTTTCATGTCCCCTCACCATTTAAGCTGGAAGTCTGACTATTAATCATTTTAATGTACTTTCATATCAAGTAAAGGAGTTACTGCAGATTCCAGAAATCTACATCTCTTGTACCATAAGTTTCTTTATGTTCTGTTTGAGAAAATTATTTGGGCAGCACAAAAAGTCCTTGTACAACATATACAGAATCAACAACAGACTTTCTGAGCAACAATGCAAAACCATATACCCCTCAATTTCCTTATATGTAAAATAAGGATGATACTATTTATAACTTCATAAATGTCCCGTGAAGAAGTTTAATTTGTGCTTTGCAAATACTCAACTCTGTTCCTGAAAACTGCAGCTTTAACCACTGCTCTTAAAATACCTAACTACTTCAAAAATATTTCTAAAAAAGGTTTTTCAGGAAGATAAACCACTGTATCATCAAAAAAAAATCTTCTGCATGGTTTCCAACATTTCAGTAAAGCTTCCAAACATTTCAGTAGGCAAATATGTGAGTAAATCATTAACTCTTAGAGAACTACTGAAACCTTGCCTTTTTCTTGTAAAAAGGTAAGAGATACAAAATATAAACAAATAGAGATGTTATACAAAATGTGGAATCTTACTAAAAGTTCTGGTGCAAAGAAAAATATACCCTCCTCTGAGATTCAGATAAAATGAGGATAATTCATAAAAATACATTACTATGAACTCTTATTAAGCTGTGAACCAGTTTAAACTTAAAAGATGTTGAGATAACCATTGTGCAACAATGAACTATCTCTTGTCCTATGTAGGGATAGCATCACAAAAGGAAAAAAAAAATATTACAGCAGTGATATCAGGTAGCTTGAAAGGCCTCGTACTATTTCTCAAACCTTACCGAAAAATATTTAACACCGAGAGGATCCTGAAGAAGACGCTCGAATGAAACTGCCCAGCTTGCAACTCTTCTGTCTCGAAGTCGTCGACAGCTCTGTACGCTGGGAAGACTAGCATTGCTACTGAGGCTGTTCTCACTGATGCAATCTTTCAAATCAGTACTATTCAGCTCTGTTAAAAAAAAAAAAAAGTTAATAAAACATTATTCACTTTTATTCTTTCCTCTGCAGCAGTTTTCTTCATTTATCACGTCTCTTTTACAAGCTCATAGTAGTGCAGACTTCAAAACCTCTCTGCATTGTTTATTAGGAGCACCTACATAGAAAATAATAATAACAGCCATCTCTCAATTTTATTCTGTTGCAAAGAAAATTAAAGGAGCATCTTAGCAGTAATACCCTACCAGAAGCAAAAGGAGCAAGCAATGGATTCTGCTAACACTCCTCACCACATGGACTGCAATCTTTTGTAAGGTTATCCAAGGAAGATAGATCTTTAAAAATCTACCGCTCACCAGAAAGTGGAAAAAAAAGAAAAAACTATTTGATGACAGAAGATTGAAAATTGTATAAAATTTTACTATCAGTAGTCAAAGGCTTTCTGAAGTGTTTCATAGAATGAGAGATTCTTGCTAAATGCTGAAAGTTTAGGAGAAAAACCAACTTAAAATAGTACTATCAACGAAAATGAGCTAGTAAAGGATGTCCTCCTTATTTTTGGGAAGCAGATGGGTCAATCCATAAATCTTAATTTGATTGGGGGTTTCTGACAAAAACAAAGATCCAAGACTCCATTCTAAATTCAAGTCAGCAATCAGCAACTATCTGGGGACCTCAATGTTCTCCTAGTCTGCGTGACGCAGCTCCCAGCAGGACACTTCTAAGAGGAGGCTGCTTCTCATCCTGTCCTTGCTGGGGTATTTGGGGGTCTTCTTGACATAAGTGATCACTAGAAAAATTCTATAATATCTAAATTCTGTAATACCTAAATAGCCTGCTTTAGTAGAATAATTTGCATATCTGAATAAAACATTTTCCTAATGAAACAACCAAGAGAGAATTAAACTACCAGTGTTTTCAAACAGCATAGGAATAAAATATTCAAAATGGGAGACTACATATCACTACTTAGATTCATACACAAAGCAATGTTGAGATGACACACTCATACACTCATTAGCCACCTCATACAAATAACCAAAAGGAAGAAATAATAAAAATGGTATGATGTTGCTTCAATTTAACTGCTAAAATGGTAGCTATAATAGTATATGGAATAAGTGAGAATAACAGTGGCAGGCTGTGGTCAGATCTTGAAGATGGCAGGTGGCAAGCAATACTGACTCAGAAGCTCAGTGTTACCCTACACTCACTCAGTGCCCTCTTTCAGGATGAAGTTGAGAAATGACCTGATACGTTAAATCTTGAAAAGAACAGAAATGGCTTTTGTATTCTGAACGACAAATAAACAAGAACCCATAGAAAAATTAGGAAAATACAACCTTGTGCAGCAGCATGACTGTTGTAACTTGAAGTATTAAACCAAAACCATATTTTTTATATATCAGTAAATACGGTACACACAAAAAAATATTGAAGAATCGACCACTTGTTCACATAGTGGAAAACTGAAAGAAATGACTCTTCTAAGGAAACAGCAGGGAATTATTCACACACTTGTCATTTATTTGTTGCATGTCCTTTTACAAACCACTACTCTCTCCATCTCTCAGCTTACACAAATGTAAAATCGATATAGAAGTACTCACAGTTACCCACTTCACAGAGTAGGTCTGAGGTTTAATTGTGAACTGAATAAAGCCTTGAACAACCCTGTCTCAAAATGGACCCTGTTTAGAGCAGGAGGTTGGACCTGAGACATGCCAAACCAAATGAATTTGTGATGAAGGGATAAAAACAGGTAATCATTCAATTATTCGAAAAATTAGCAGTAACAGATGTGAGAAAATACTTTCCTCAAATAAAATAATGGTGTCCCCAAAAATCTCTCAAGGTCTCCTTTTCTGTTATATATTTGGAATGATTTTGCGTTTCCAAATTCTGGGTCACAAAACTTTATTGTTCATCCTGGGAAGTATGAGCTTGGAAAAAAGGGCCACTCAAAGATGGTTACAAACACACCAAAAAGTTATAGCCATTGTTATAAAGATAAGAAAATTTAAAGAAAAAAATAGTTCTGAAACTTCATTTTTGTACGTATTCTGTAGCTTACCAATATTCACTAAGATCTAAAAGCTAACTACTGCACTTTTCAGTAAGCAAAGCTATTGTTTAAGCAAAATGTTGCAAAAAAAAAGATACAGAATTAGATTAGAGGCAAATTAAAATGAGTATTTTCAACAAGGATAATATTTAAGGAGCATAATAATACATTAGGCATAAAAATATTTTTTATTTGCCTCGTGGTCATATTCATCAAAACTATTGAAAAAGACTCAGCAAATAATGCTAAATATCCTTATAACAAATATTTATTCACTTTCTCCTGTAAGACATATCAAAGAGCATAACCAAGTCAACTGTTAGCCTCATTAGAGAATACCTGTCACCACAGTGAAACTATTGTGAAAGAAGCTAATGTGAATCTGAAGAGAATTACAGCTAAATTTATTACCAGGAGTATTTTGCTTTAACTCTGCAAGTGGATACGTTCTATTTTACAGTCCAGGATATAAATAGACACCCACTTCTCGATATATCTGGAACAGTTTCAGATGTTACTGCCTCACTACAAGAGGGTTCGATGCCCGGAGTTCTCCGGTGACGAACGATGAGTTTCCTAAGCCCGAATGATGAACATTTCCTAGGCCCGTTGAGGCAGACTCCAAAAGGTAAACTCATCCCACATACCAAGCTGCCTAACCCTAGGTGGGCGACAGGAGGAGGTTAGGGAGTAGCCACAGGAACTGCTCAACCCTAAAGGGCAAGTCACAGTGCCGTAGGACTCCCAGGGACTGGGAAATGGTAGGCACAGCAGTCTTTGGAAGAGCAGCTTCTCCCTCCTCCCAAGGGTGGCTGTTCAGCTTCCCCATGGTAGGGAGGAAGACCAAATTGCAATTACAGTCCGGGTGTTTACACCAGTCGGTAACTGCTAACTACCTCTAATTGCTAGCAGCTGCTCACTCTCCAGCTTGTCAGAGTTACATTTGCTATAAACTATGCTGGTTTCTCATTCCTCTGATACGCTGCCGACTCTGGAGGTCCCCTGAAAACAAATGAATCAAAATAAGACTGCATTTTCAACAGCTCTGAGAGCTACTGGCACAGGTCCTCCAAAGCGCTAGAGCGGCATTAAGGGCTTACTCATTCTCAGTAAACTGTTTCTGTTCTGTTGGACTTTATTTAGCTAACTCAGATTTTCTTCAGAAAGTACCGTTAACCCTGGCACTGCTTTGTTTTCCCTTAAAAAGGAAACACAGTCAGTTTGCTTTTCGAAGGGGTACAGATTTCTGCTGGAGTACCATTAACCTGGAAACGAGGCAGAACAGGGTTATTCCCCAGGACAGGGCTTGGTTAAGTACTTGTATCAATGGTTGTAATTAAGTTACAGCATGGTATAGCAGTATACAATCTAGAATTAGAAATAAAGATGGAAAAATATCACCAACTCTCACACCAGGACGTAATTTATCCAAATCACACTTAAATGCAGAGTGTATAAGCTGTAACTCCTGTTCCACTCCGGTTGCAGAGGAATGCTTCCCCTGTAAGCCTGCCGTGTCAGGTTTCCTGACTCACACCACTTGCATTCCTTGCTACACACAGCCCACCCTGCAAAGGAGGAATAGGGCCACTTTCCAACCCCGTCACCTATTTCCTCTAACGATCGCTCTGTGCCCTCACACCTAGAGCCCTGACCCCTCACCCTCAAACATTTTAATCACCTGGCTGTGCAAAGCTTCCAAATACCTTCCTTCCTTCCTTTTTCCTTATTGTGCAGCTACACTGACCCAGCTTGCGTTACCTGTAAAAGGAGGCTCCTTACTGAAGCATCAGGAATCCAGTGGCCCTACATTTATTTCTGTTCTAAGAACCACCGCACCCAGCGAGGAAGTACCACTGCCTGTGCAAACTCATTGGTTCATTTATTACCATCTTCAAACACAGAACTGTGAAAGAATACTTCCTAAAATCCACACAACCTTTTACACCCTTTGTGTTTACACAATAAAGTGTTATGTAAGAAAATACACACATTTAATCATCTACAATCTTCAAAGTATTCAGGATAAAATGGCTTTGAAAGTTTTCATTTAAATCATATAAAGCAATATACATTTTAAATCATATAAAGCAAAATCTGAACGCAATTAAGGATATTTTTGTAAGCATTTTTTCGTAAAATCCATCTATATTTCTTAACCCACTAATACTTTTTTATTATTGTGAGCAGCTCCACATACTCCTAGTAATCATCTGAATGCACACACTCACATAATTATGATATTCCACTTAATCACTAAATACATTACCTGGATAAAGCTGATACGAACCACTGTGGTGCCACTTAATCAAATACTTCAAGGCATTCACTGACAGCCATCCTTCTGAATCCATACCAAGTTCAGCTGTAACGTCCCGGAACCCATTGGGTGAAGGCTGGCCTCACTGCCCGGCACATTGCTCCTCTGCGACTTTGGGATAAGGGAAGCTAACGCGTCCTCCTCCAGCAATTCCTGGTAGCTTTTTACACCATTCTAAACAAATCGATTCTTTACCCTCATGGCTTCAAGCAGAGGAAGCCAATAGTCTACTTAACACAAAGCACTATAAAAATGCTCCATAAATAATTGAAAGAAAAGACCTTTTGCCACTGCTGCTAAAGGAGCTTGAATTATTTATGTAAGAGTGGAACACAGCTACAGCACGCACTGCCAACGGAACTGAAAAATAAGTCGTATACCTGCTGGAGGAAATAATGCCTCTGTATTTACAGTGTAAACGGTAGTGGTTTGTTTTATTTTGGATATCATTATGGATTTCTTGTGCTACCTTCTTTAGTTACTTTTTAGAATAATAGATAATGTAAAAAGGTATTTGAAACATCAGATTCCTTTCGAAAGATTCTTTAGGACCTTTTCCTTATGGAAATTCTTTCTGGATGATGAACACTAAAACCAGAAGTGAGCTGATGCAACAGCAAAGTGGTATCTCAGGAAAAAGACATGCCTATAGTATCTGATGTACTTTGGTATGTGGAAATAATAGACTTCAGCATCGCGGAACTGATCTCTGTAGGGAATAACAGGTAAGAATTGAGTTAGAGATTCTTAATAGAGCTATTAAGATACCTCACCACCTGGGACCATCTGTCTGGGAGATGAATAACGGTGTACTTTTATTACATGCCCTTTGACCTTAAGGTTTGCCCTTTGTAAAGTGCCGTCTAGGCAGGTATCAATAGTGAAAGCCAGAAATTAGCTGGGGACTAATGATCATCCCTGAGATGATTTAGATTGCGCTGCGCTCAAAACGTCAGCCAGGCTGGGGCATGCTGTGTCAGCACGCTCCTACTCCTGCTGTAGCAGGAACGTATAGTTTCCAGGGTGGGAAGTAGGAGCAATCTGCTAATTACCCTTGGTTGTAGTAACATAAAATGGTTTCTACTGTTCCCACAGCATAGGTGCTGTAACTGATCTATAGCAGTGATCTCGCAGCAGTATTACAGTTTGCATTCTGATTGTCTGCAATTCATTAAGCAGGTCAGATACAGTTAGAGTTGCAGCAGGCATCTCTGTAGTATCTCTGGAAACACCGTTAACTTAAGGATCCATATCTTTTACCCCTTTCACAAAGCCCAGGCATGCAGTTTTAGCTAATGACAACATCATAGCCTTGCCTAAGCAGAGTTACCATGTAAAACTTTTACAAGGGGTAGATGTTTTCCAGTGCCTGTCTCTGATGCAATAAAATCCATACGACATGAGGCTTAATTGACTTTGGAAAAAAGATGTGCAGAGAGAGTTGTGCCTCCTATTATACGGAAAGGATGTATATAAACACATTATTATTACTTTTCAAACATCAATTTCCCTTCCCAGACTGAAGCTTAACAACAATATTTATACCATACACATGTACAAACACTCTTAGTCTAGGAAGAGAAATACACACTGCTATACTAATAGCTACAGGGGTGCAAATCTCTCTAATTTAGATGTTCTCTAAAATGTGCAAATCTGTGGATCTATTAATGAATTAGTGAAATTGGAGAAGATTGGAAAACTTCAGTGCTGTGACAATTTCAATAAAAGTGAAAGCCTGAAAATGTAATTCAGACGTGAATCAGAGCTTTTACTCAATGAAATGGATTAGGATTTTCCTTCATTTCTGTTTTTCTGGCTATATTCTCTTTGGTTCTTATTTTTCCAAATTTCTTTCTAGTATTCAAGCATTTATTCAATATTACTTATCACAGCTCAACTACTGCATCTTACATAAATTATGCCCCCTCTTCACTGGGTACCATTAAGAATGAAGAGAGTGCGTGTTAAATCTTCAGCACTAGCTGAAAAAATCGTAGGTCATACAACTTGGCAGAAAAATACTTATACATTCCTATCTGTTCTTTCCCCTCTGCAACCTATAGGGCCCTCAGGTTTCAATTCTTCACAAAACTGGATAGAATTAACTGCGAAAACACAATTACCTATGGAATTGGAAAGAAATGCAAGTAGCCATACTGGAAAAACTGAAAATAAGTCCGATCTTCAAAATAAACTTTCAGCTGGAAGGTTGAAATGACTATCAGATGAGTAATATCACAGGGATCTCCAAGTTTGGGTAGGCAACAGGAGTAAAACAATTTTCACTAATATAGGAGGAGAACCTTCGAGGAAAAAAGACACAAGTGCATCCTACTTTTAGCTAAAAAAGATCAATCAACTTTTTTGTCCCTCAGCACCTGGAATTTAATCCAACTACATCCAACCAGAAGTCTGTGCTTTGTCTTCCCTGATGTTTATATCAAAGAGGTATCATCCAGGGAAAAATACATATTTTTCCCACAAAAACAACGGCTCTATTTTAGACATAGAAAGCAGAACAGACAATTATTTTCTGTTTCATTCTGTTGCCACTTTGCAGATCAGACAAATACATTACAGAGTCTAGCTTCTCATCGGGACAGAAGTACTGTTAGAGCAGTAAACTGTCAGCAATGGAGAAGAAAAACACCTTACAATGAGTCAGCCAGCCACTGGAAAATGGCTCTACCCAAAGGACTAAAACAGTAATATTTCTCAACTGTAATTTTAATATTGCAAGAAATCAGAAATTAAGACATGATGGAATTTTGTGAAGAGTATTGCCACTTTTGCACTTACATTTGCATAATATAAAAAAATTATCCTTACCATTTACAACATTTCTTCAGGTTTACAGCACTAATTAGAACAGTTTGTCTCCTTCATATCTAAGAAAATTGTCTTTTTAGTGTTGTGAAAGAACACCAAACATAACAATATGTATGTAAGTGAATTTCTCTGGAGGATCAATTGAACCAACTCCCGCCAAGCAAGTCAAGTGAGAAAAACCATCTCTTTTATACTCTAAACTACACACATTTCTTTATTCCATTAAGGAAGCATACTTAAACTGTTTCAATTAACTTCAAAGATTCAGAGAAATCATCTTCTTCTAATGTTTAACAAAGAGTGGACAGTCCTTTAAAGCATTAAAGCCATTTTAAAATCAAAACAAACAAGCTTAGGTGACGCAAAGAGGAGCTTACTTAGAAGTACTCTAGGACTGCAACAGCTTTATGCTGGGATTTTACAATTATCAAATTACTTACCCCCTTCTCAAAAGGCATCACACTATAAAGAAATTTCAACCTTAACCTTTTTGACTTCAACAGATTACAATTTAGCAGCTAGTGCATCTCTCTTCAAAAGCCAACAGTGTTTGTAAGGGACAATAAAATACAGAAAGAGATTTTATCTAGCATCCATTTATATGAAAGACATCTAGCTCTGCCTTTTCATTATTATGAATGAAGAATCCTAGTTATAATAAAAATGTGTATATAGGGAGATATATGCCACACACACAAAAAAAAAAAAAAAATCAAATCAGTGAAAGCATGTGAACATAATCCTGCGGCATTTCCACTGGTGTAGCTCCTGAAGAAGTCACAAAGTGCTGCACCACTTCGGATTCACATCTTGTAATATATCACCTTATTTACCACATGCTACATTGCTTAATGGGGAAAAATTGATTCTTTTTCGTTATAAAAGTAAAAACATGCTTCAGCTTACCTCCATCAGAGACAGTTGCTGACTGCAATAAGAAAGAGAAAAATAAGTGTTACTTTAGTTTCATGACAAGTATTAGAAATCTCTGAGCTTCACAGATTATTTGAAGTGTTAGTTAATTTTATCATCATATTGTTAATATAACAGATAATGTGAGAGACAAAAACCTAAATATACCAGCTGTTATTTTCTCACAGGTGTTTCCTCCCCACCATGAAAATCTCCCCTGTCCTTTAAACCACTCCTGGAACTTGATCCCACAAATATTTACTGACAAAGTACTTCCTGCTGTGAGTAGCAGCAATGATTTCAACGTCCTTTTTGGATGAATAGAGTCCATCAGTTGGTGTATGGGAGAAAGCAGATAGCTCAAAAGTGACCGACAAGAACTTAAAATGAAAAGAACACCTCACAGACCTTATTTTGCTGCATTATATGGAGATAGGTGGAATCAAAATTAAAAGTCAGATGTTTTAGCAGTCAGAAGATTGAAAACTTCCCCTGCTGATGGTTTCTGACTTCCACAGAGCCAGAAAGGTGTAGGAGTGTTTTCAATAAGCTAGGACTGAGGTAGAACTCCTCACCATCTCTAATAGCATCTTACATCACTTTTTCAAGGACAGACTTAGTGAAATCTTGAAGATTGTGTGTTTATCAACCCTAACCATCTCACCTTTGAAAGCAAACTACCTCAAGGCAGCTAAGATTTCTCTAAAAATCAGCAAGGTGAAAGCTTCCCAACCATGTCCTCCAGAGCTGGCACCTCAACACTCAGCTGAGTGAAAGACTGGAAGGACAGCTGATTTTTAGATTGAAGCTTGTACTGATTTTCAATGGCTGTTAAAACTTATTATTAGTTTAACTTGGAAATAATCTTGGAGAATCTTTCTTCGATCACTTGAAGCATCATTGAGCCTTAAATAACTTCCTAAATAGTTCAAAATTAACTCTCCTGTTTTGTATGGCTGCTTAAAGAGCTAGGAAAGAATGCCCTATATATCTGTAATATTTCCAAGACAGAAAACACACAGAAGAAAAACCAGGCATATAAACACGGCTCAAGAGAAAAGCTGCCTATCCATAATTTGTCAACCTTGGTAACATTCCCTCTCCCCCTCAAAATCCACAAAACCCTTTAGCAATCTTTAAACGAATAAATTCTTCTCCCTTCTTTCTTTATTTTTGTGTTTCACTGCAGCATTTCATCCTGCTGTTGATGCTATCTGAAGAACATTGCCTTCTATAAACTGCTGCAGCACCATCATTCCCATAATCAGCAGAGGATCTGATCTAGTTTTTCATAAAAGTATTCTGGAATTTTCAAAGTCTAAACTAATCTCTATTGACAGCATTCCTCCAGTGCTAGTTCAGATAAACACAAATCCATCAAGAAAAAAAAAAAAAAAAAAGATGACCCTTCTTGTTAAACTCCACAGAGATAAAGGCTTGTGAATCTATGAAGCATAATAAGATAATCAAACGTGCGTCTAGGCCTCCTGCTTGCTTAACACCACTGTTTTGGATATCAAAAATACATTTGTTATCAAAAATGCACTCTGTGAGGTGTAAGACGTCTTTTCTACTTCTCTTTTGCATGACGTTTAGCAAGTATATTGTGCATTCATAACTTGTAACTTAACTCATCTTCACAATCTAGAAATTATAATTTACCTTCCTGAACCATTTTACATCAAATTTTCAAGGACAATTAGACTTTTCATGAAATTTTGAAGTTTGTGTGTTTACCTACCCTAAACTTCTCACCTTTGATCGCAAATTACCTTAAGGCAGCTATCAATAGAATTGCTTCTAATTTCTTATTTGCATGCTGTACAGACCATAAAATCACAGAATATCCCATATTGCAAGAGACCACAAGGATCGAGTCCAACTTCTAGGTTGGACAGCCCAAAAAATCAGACCTTGTGTCTGAGAGCATTGTCTAAAGGCTTCTTGATAAAGCTGATAAATAAAAATCAATTTTTTTCTCAAAGAATGACGAAAATAAAGTAGTAGCATCACTTTACATAGAAGACAGAAAATAAATTTAAAAAAATAAAAATCTACTTTAAAAACATATACATTTTAGGAGCAGTCATTTACTTTGGCAAGTTCCATGAATCTAGATGAAAACACCAAGTACGATTCTCCTTCATGTTTGTGAAAGGTAAGAAGTAAAACTAGCAGGGTTCTCATTATAGAAAAAGAATATTTCCACTACTTTTGGAAAAATGGTGTGATTTTGCAGAAAAGATGATTACAGTGAAAAATTACAATGATAGGACCACTTAATTACATTCTGTGGACAGTGAGATGGAGTTTTACTTAAAGCCATTTAGCTTGTTAAGGCAGTGGGCCTCCTACACACCATGAGCTGGCTTTGCCTGTTTGTTTATTTTGAATGCTTTGGCTAATGCACGTTAATTGCAAATATCAATATCTCAAAATTTCTCTAAGCAAGGCCGCCTTAGTAATTGTTATGTTTAAACATACCAAAAAAAAAAATTGAACCCATAGGAAGAACAGAATTTCTCATCTAAATACCAGCCACCTTTTTTTATTCTGAGATATTCCAAATTCCCTTTGGCTTCCTCTAAAATTACCCAGCACTTTCCAAGGATATCACTTTACTTTTTTAGATCACAGACCAACATTTATTATAAGAACGTTTCTTTAAATTCAGCTATGTATCTGAACTCAATCCACTTAATTCAACAAAGCCAGCTGGAAACTAAAGCTTGTAATTATTGTGCAAGAATGTACAGTAATGTGTTCAAAACATGTTTGTGAATACTTAGAAATCTTAATATAAACCTGTCAGAAACTGCATACAGTCCACATTTAGACAAAGCAGTTTTTATTCTAAACTGTTCAGCTGAAACTTGTCTAGATTTGTCCACAGGTGTAAGTTGCAAGACCAGATTTTTTTAAATACTGTGATGATCTCATTTTAAAAATTCGGTATATGGTGGGGGCTGGTTTTCATTCTTCACTGTTCATGCTCACCACCACTGGAAGCTCTTCAGGACAAAATTTGATCTCCTATATATATAAAAATTGATTTTTTGATGAAATTTAACACTTACCATATACCTACTAGGAAGTACCTATTAGAAAACATAACTATTGCAAAGCAATAAAATGGAATGGTTCTTTTATGTAGCCATGTCTGAAAGATGAGGAAAGATACCATATGAGCCTGTGCCAGGTAGGGTCAAGGTGAAGGTCAAAAAAAAAAAAAAAAAGGCTGGACAAATGACAGGACATGTATGTATTCTTTTTGTGGACTATATGAACTATCACTCCGAGATAAAATCTGAATTGTATTCAACCCTCAAATCTTTCGCAACCAGATAAGAACTTAAATTAGTTCTTCAAATTACTCTGACTTCCAAACTGGTTTAGGGAAAAGCCCCGTGGTGTGTGCCAGGAGCCTGATGGCAACAAGTACCAGAATGTTAAAAAGAAGTCAAATTTAGGAGCACAAAAATGTCTTCCAGGGTGTCTCTTCACCGGAACTCTGCTTGCTCCTCTGGCTGGATTAGCAGCTGAGCTGTGCAGACACACACACGCCAGCGGTGGCGGATGCAAGTCTCTTCCCTAGACTTCAGGGCAAGATCTTGATCCCTGGGATCCAAGCGAGGAGCTTAGCGCCAGGGCGAGCAAGCTGAGCAACGGCTTCCCACTCAGTTAGCACACACCATACCAGACGTTTTAGGTCTCTATAAAACGGCAAATGCTTCAGCATATATTAGATAGCATAAGGTTCTGGTTAAGGGAAAACATGTAAAATTTCTCTTTGGATCACCTCTCTTTGCTAGGTGGAAAAACCAGAAGGGCCCATGAGGTTTTTGATGTCATGTTCAGGATCTGCTTGCAATACAGCTAAAAGAGGATTAGCTTACAGTAATTAACAGGGAGAAGACTACTTTACGAGGATATAAACTTCTTATTCCAGAATAGATCCAGACAACACAGCCCCAACAACAGGGGGAAGATGGAGAGAGGGCATAAAGGAGAATGCAATTCAAAAGGTTGAAGCAGCCTGTACCTGTTAGCTCCCGTGGTCTCTAACCTGCGAGATGTGGGCACCACTACATGACACTACTCTGATGACATCTTTCAGCTGACAAAAACTCTCATCCAGGAAATCCACTTAGATTCAGAGAGAGCCCACCTTTACATGGATCAGGTCCCAGGTAATTAACTAAGTACTGACAAGCTCTGCCACAAAACCATGACACAAAAAAAAAAAAAAAAAATACTCTATCCATATCCCAGACTCTATTTTGAAGAACTAAAGCCATGTGTACAGACTACCCAGGTAACTCAACACAAAATGTCCTTTTTCACCTCCTCAGGATTTGTCATCCAAGTCAATAGTCATGCTCAAGTGCTCAAGGAAAACAAAGGGAAAGATGAGGGGACTGGGAGGGGTGACACACGCTAGGAAATGCCAGGCCTTAACAATAAAACGGAGCAACATGAAATCATCTCTGTTAATAGAATGTGGGTGAGTGCCTTCCTGAGGGAAAAAAAAAAAAAAAAAAAAGCCATATATATTATATATTTTGAACTATTTCTGAGATACACAGGGATAAAAAGCTTTAAACAGAGTGAAAAAATACTGTTCTCTGCTACCCTACCCATGACAAAATCACAGACTAAACAAATATCTATCTCTTTTATGGGCATCCAGAAAGATTCGGGGGAAAGGGGATTTGATTTATAAATGACCTCTGGGTGTCCTTTCTAAAGCACTTTCTTCCAACATAGGCATTGACTTTTTGCAGCACCCAGAGCTCTCTGACTGCTGCCTGTGGAGGCTGTTAGACTTACTGATTACAGTTTTACACTGCCCTCTCCTTTCCAAAAGCCCCTCTAATTATGCATTTCGGCATGGAATAGCTTCCCTAGCTCCACTGACCTTCTAAACTGATTAGCTCATATAATTTCAATATACAAAATAACTTTGGGACACTTGTCACGTTCTTCAAGAGACAAAGCACTGAAGACCTACAGACTCGATACAAAAGCCAACTTTCAAACATCCTGTCCCTGAGCTCAGGGAAAGCCCAGCACCCAGCCAGCCGCCTCCTGCAGCCAGCTTTGTTCCAAGTCCTCCTCACAACACCTGGAGCAACTTCTCGTTTTGCCAAGGGTCCCCTGCTTTTACAAGCAGGTCCCTAGATCTTAAGACATGCTACTCTGGGACTTTCATTGCCTACATGCATTGTTATCCTTTAAATGCAGTACAGTATTAACATTGTACAAATGCCAGGAACTCTGATGATCTCTGGGAGGGGGATAATGCCTCAAAATACAGTTAACATTGTCCTAACATTTGAAATCAAAACCAAATCCATATTACTTACATATTAATTCTAGATTTTCCTGCTAATAAGTAACCTCACATATATATCTCATCTAAACATTAGTGTAATATTATTTTTATCCTCAGTTTAAAATATGATTGCAATTAACTTAGTGACTTAGAAATCTATGAAAACGATGTCTCTTCACAATGCCTCTTAAAGGAGAAGTCTTACATAATTTAGCTTTTCAATTCTCTGCCACCAAAGAAGTGCTTTCACAATAGCTAATACAAAAGTATTAGAGATGTACAAATTCTCAAAGAAAAAAAAAGCAACTACTGTACATTTGAGTCTATAAAAACAACACGTGAACAGTAATGATGTGAAACCTTTAGGAAATAAATGTTCAACATTTTTACCCCAGTCAAAACCAATCTTATCATGTATGAACACAGTGGCTTAAATATCAAATCCATCTCTTAAATTATGTTGATAAAGATATATACAAAAATATATGCAGTTTACCTACAGAAATAATATTGATATAGTGATACAGAAAGCATGCACAACATACACTGCACAGAATTAAGAAATAGACACAGATTATAAACTCTCTGATCTTTTAGCTTTATACATACTGGGCACAGTTCATCAATACATCTCAAAATCTGAAGGTTAGCTGGTACAGTAAGGTTTCCTTCTATCATAATATAGCCAAATGTTTGCATTTAGAAAGGAATTTTAACTCAAATACTTTAAAGCAAAAAAGCTGAAAGGCTAAATAAAAAGCATTCTGAAGCTGATAACATTCTTCTCTGTTTTCTTGCCAATAACAATAGCCCCTTCTAATTTCTCACTGCAACGATGCCTTGCTTTAGCTAAATATAATTCGTATCACTTACCCGCTCTTCATAAGAAACAGCAGTTATTTTTCCTAACAGTACTCTTCCTAAATTCATCTTCACTTAATATGGAAAAAGCATTTCCTTAGCACATCAGCTTCTCAAAGATTAAACTAAAAAATTCAGCCCTATTCCATGCCTGTACATGCCAGTAAAGTTTAAAGGCATTTCGTATGAAGTTCTATTTTACTCCCTTTATGTTACCCATAGCAACAGGCCAATGCAGGAAGCTGTGGTTCGTCAGGGATTCAGATTAGATCTCAATTATCTCTCACCAGAAAAGCTAGATCGTTTTATATAAATCGAGCTGATTGTATTTTAAAGCGTTTCCTATATGAAAATCAGGAAAATAAAATGAAGTCGAATCGTGCAGCAGTCCTGAGCTCAAGAAAGCAGATTTCCAAAACAGTTTTCAGCCAAACATTAGTTAATCACCCTAACGTTACTTATAGAAACATTTACGTTGTAAATCATTATTTTCAGAGGTTTACATAATGCAAGCCAGGATAAAATAAGACCTCGGACGGTTAATTCTGCTTAACTTTCCAGTGGTTCACACTGCCAATTGCAGGTAGAAATCCACAGTACAAGGAAAGTTGGCATCTTTTCCAGAGCTAGGTGCAGCCTGCTGTCACTAAAGACAAAATCCTCCTTGCAGAAATCAAGGGATATTCTGCCCTTCCTTCTTCGCTACCCCAGCCTATGCTTCACTGATGTCAAGGCAGCTCTGTGCACAGCGCCTTAAGGAGAGAGAGCAAAAGCAGCTACTTGTAATGCAAGAGGGAAGTGCTCCTCATTTGCTGCGGTAGTAGTGTCTTCAGGAGACTGGGTATGGAAAGTATAGGATATCCTAAAGTTTGCTGCTGTGCTCAAGTAAATGGTAATAGTACCTGACACATCCCTTTCTGGTACTTTTGAAGTGACCTGAATGCCAGTTTTGCTAAAAATAATTGCCAGAATTACAAATTGAGAATGATTAGTAAACATTTTTTTATTATTTTTATGCTAGTGGGATGTCCTTACAGCCAAGGCGGACTTACAAGCAGTAGCTTAGTAAGGGGGATCTCCCTCTTTCAGGGCAGCACATGGAATCCCCCACATCCACCCATCTGGTTCCGAGGATCAGCCCTGCTATAAAACCACCAGGAAGAAGGTGAATATTGCTCTGAACTGTCACGGAGAGAAACTGAGGCAAAAAGAAGTGAAGAGCCTTTACTCAGAACCTCACAGAAAGACTGGCTTGCCAAAGGCAGTCCAAGTCTGCACATCGTCCTGCTTCCAAATTTAGGATGAAAAGTCTCAGTAAACTGAGCAACTCAATCTCCCAGATTTAATTTAGAGTGAGCAGAGAAGAAATTTCAAGGTAATTACAGATGCAAAGGGAGGAACCATGCTTTAACAAGCATTCCAGAGACACAAGCAATCTGCTGCCATGGCCAAGGCTCATTTATTAACTGATTAGTTATCTGAATAGGCACCCCATTGCATTTCACAGTGCTGCCTTCCCCTAGTGTTTGATGCCATGAAGAAAAGCAATGGAAACAAATAGGGAGGTTGATAGGAAGGAAGAAGTTCTATAAAATCCTAAAATAAAGATGTAGGAAATCTCCCATGATACCTGCAGAGAAGAGCCGTTTCTGTGTGTATGAGTATTAAAACTATATATTTTTAAATGAAAAAAGGCCACTTAGGTCTGTTTAAATATCGCATACTGCTTGACATGAAACCAAGTGGGCTGCAGAATGTCTTTTCACTGTCAGTCAATACCTTAAACAACCAGAGAGCAACATTACAAATATACAGGTGATAGCATGCATAGTAAAAGCACAAGTGGAGAGCTGTGCTGGGAACTCCCCTTTGGGGTAACACAGAAAAGCTTTTTATCCATAGTGTTCAGCTAACGATCAACCTAAGTCCTACAGGAATCACCTGCAATGCCCAAATGTGCCAGCACGGTTTTAACAGGTGTGTTTTCTAGCCACAAGTACATCAGAGTGATTAAGGGGAAAAAATAAGAATACCTACATGTAATTGGATGTAGCAGCAAGACTAGCACTGCAGCAGAGCCCCTGTGGTGGAGCACGGTTGGGAACAACCGTGTGTGGGCAACGTTTTGTACATCCTAGGCACTCCTGGTCGGCATTATAAACCTAATGATCCCTTAGTTTAAACAGACCTCTATAGCTGTTGATTTTATTTCACTGAAGAACTGAGCATCGTATGTCCACATTTTTTCCATACAGTGACACTACTGACAAGAAGCTCTACCAATTAGACAATACCAGTTAATGATAATAACTATGAAATGTCATGAGATTCTGAAATCCTTTGAAAAAAAATCGTTTACCTCTATACTCCATAGATTATTTTAGCAGCTGCCAGCTTCAAAATCTTATGATTTTGTGTATCATATCTGTAAACCAGGCAGGTTCAAAGGTCGAAAGCAGAAGGAATGTTAATTTACAAAGCTATTAATGGAAAGTGTTAAAATATGGCACAACAGCTTTAAAAAACTTATTCAGATACACCAAAGACGACATTTCTAAACCCACATCCATCTGCTTACAAGCTAAACTGTGGGAAGGGGTAAAGACCCTAGATATGGTCGATCTGTTTTTCTCTTCCACCCTCCCTCCACTTCCTGCTCTTATTTTCGTTTGTAAGCTTGTTTTCAGAGTAGAAAAAGCTCAAGAAAAAGATAGAATGACAGGAAGCCTGGATAAGTTTGAACTTGTCAAAGGATGAATAGGATTTAATGTATCCTTGACTCCTAAAAGAAGAACACACACACAAAAAATATGAGGCAACTCGAAAGAGGCAACCCTCTGGATGAACTCTTGAACACAAATTCCTAAAGTAAATTTGGCATCAACAGAACACTCCTCCAAAAACTTAACTCTCATCAAGTATTCCTTGCTGCATCCCATGGTCAAGATAATAACAGCTACTTGCACGAAAGCCCAAGTAATGTTTAGGATTTCGTTTAGCTCACTGACCCCGAGTTTCTGTAAAGCAGGAGAATTACAACCTATAAACAAACAGAGACAACTATTCGATGAAAAAGAAATCTCTTTTCTGATTCCCCAAAATTTCTAGAATTTGTCCAGATGTATTTTGGTGGAGGATTTGTCAGCTACGCAGCAGTAAACACACCACATGTGTGCTACTGATTAAAAGAGGGAAGTTTCTCCTGTTTACAAGGTTGTGGTTTCCCTCTACCAATTTTAAAGATATAAGTCCTTTGTACTGCAGGGTTATACTAAGGAAAAATATTTTCGAGTCAAACTATCTGGAATGTGTTCATTTATAAATAACTGAGAAAGAAGCTACCTTTAAATGCCAAGACTTTCACTAATACAGGAAACTCAGTGAAGAGGCTGGCTGCAAACGGCTGTCCCGAGTGCCCCCTGCTGTCTGCCTGCCTTTCTGAGACTGATGTACACACTTCAAAATGATAAATTCGGAAAGATTTGCCATCCAGAAATCTCCACTAAAAACAAGTAGTTGGCTTTGAAGTCATATTTTGAATTTTGAAATATGCTTCTGAGGAGTCTGGCCGCAAATAGGTAATAAAAAATACACTCAGTAATCTTTTTGAGACAAACATCACTGTTTCTCTTCTGTTGATCAACATCGTGTGACAGCTGAATTCCCTCCACTAATAAAATCATGCAGTAACAGCATGCCTAACTTGTACATCCAGATGGAAGATGAATTGCAGCTTAATAGTGAATTAAAATTAAATTACATATTAAGGAGGATATGATTAAGTGACAAATAGACACATAAAGTCACTTCTGAATTTCCTACTAATATAGATGAAGCCTCTAAGAATCAATAAACTTTGAGGCAATCAATGTAAAGCAAACACGAAAACTACTCATTTTTAACAAAACAGTGCAGATGTATCTTTTCTAAGTTGTATCTTAGAGAAGATACAGAGATGTATCTTTCTCTTTCCCTTTTCGTTTTAAAAGCTAAGAGTTTTGCTGATACACTTCAGCATTAAAAGAAATTATACGTTGACATATATAAGACTAAATATAAATAATAAGGCTAAAATGTCAAAATTTGATAACACATTTAGGTCCTTCACTTACAAACTGTGTGTTTTTTGACCAGCTAAAAGCTAAAAGCTGTCTGAAGTCTTTACACCTCAAAATTCTATATTCTACCAATACTTCTCATTTATTCTAGTAACTCATCCTATCTGGATTCTGTTTTATTGGATAAAAATCCAGCTGGAAGAGAAATCAGTTTAGCTGCACACCTTAAAAAGAAGTGTAACAATTCGAAGGTAACTTACAACTTTTACAACATTCTTGCTTTATGGAAACACATCTACAAGTACAGTGAAAATTAAGTGACTAATTTAAAAAAAATAATAATTAGAGAAACATCAGTATGTATACTACACCCACTCTAAATTGTAAAAACAATGTCATTTAAAACATATCTATTAAAATGGTATATTCTTAATTTCATAACAGAGCTTATATAGAAAGTTAACTTAAATTCTTATACTTACGAACTTTGTCTCTTTAAAAACTCACTGAATCCTTAGAAGCATTATTTATCACATTTCACTGCAAGATTTCTAAGCTTGGAAGACTACTCATTAAACCATACTCCTGTTTTCTGTTCGCTTTAGACAAACAAAACTTTATACTTACAGACACTTGACTATCAGTAAAAGTTTTCTCCATGTATAAATAGCTTAATAGCTCATTGTTAAGGAACAGTCCCTTCAACTTTATTATTAAGCTCTTTCTGAACACATATTTACTTCTTCCAGAGTCCAGTAAAAAAATGAAGCCTCTCTGTGTGTCGCCCTATCAACACCTCTCCCATTCTCCTCCCTCCCCAGCACATTCTCCGCCCTCAGTGGCTCAGTATCTTCCCATCAAAAGGAGCAGGCAGCTCGTAAAATGTTGTTTAGGCAGGTCCCACGTAACAAAAAAGGGCTTCTCGAAAGACAACAACGTGCAGCTGAGAAGTCTGCTAATGTAAAATGCATTCGGTAAAGGCCTACAGGACTCTGACTTCAACTTATGTCTAAACTTGTTTAAGCATTGAGTCAACATCATTTTCTCTTCCAAATATCTTCAGGTTTACTACATTCCCCTTGGATATTACCCGAATGAACCGAGTGAATCAATCCCCATTAAAAATACTTGAAATATAATCTAAAATTACTTAAAAAAAAAAAAAAAAAAAAAAAAAAAAAAAAAAAAGATGAAGAAGAACAGTTAAACTTGTAAGACTCGCAGCAATTTTCCTCCAGTTCCTGGCATGTAGGTGCATGTCTCAGGGTGATTACAATCACATGTACGCGTATTATGCAACCTATCTCATCCTACCAAAATGCTCCATGTTCTTTTGAGTAAGCAGGGCACTGGCATTTACAAGGATCTTGTTCCAAGTGAAACATGATTCTCGTCATTTTCAATACCACACCTACACTCCAGACAGACCAGCAATATCGGGGTGTTTTCAGGAGGAAATGCACATATTTTCTGCCCAACAAATAATGCTTAAATACCGGCCTTTTGGAGTTCTTTGATCTAGAGGGAAGTAGAAGATGGGGTTTTTATTTCTTTTTTTTAAGCATCAGAGGAACAGATGAAACATTTCGATCATTTAATATTAAATAAAGAGCTGCAGCTCATCTAGAAGAAGCTCCGCAGGTGACTCTTAAAGCTTCACTGGACTAAAAAAATCCATGAGGACAGTGGAAATTAAATGGTACCAAGTCCCAGCCTTGGTAAAAAATCTCAGCACTTTAAACAAGGAGTGCAGAGTCAGAATCAATTCACAGCGGGCTACAGTGCTCTCATATCTACTCTATATTCTATCAGTGCCAATTCAGCTCATTCAATAAGGCCTTAATTCATTCCATACCACTAACCAGGTCTCACAGAGCAAAAATCCTTCCTCACCCATCAGCATGTGACGTGACAAAAAAGATGTATCAGGTGACAGAAACCGCAGCCGAGGAAGGGCAGGGACACGAAACAAACCAGTCACCCGGTTCCTCATTCCTGCCTGGGAATTGCAGGGGCAACCCACCCTGCAGCAGGGAAGGGGCTGGTGCTCTCGGCCAGAAAGCAGAGGCTGCAGGCAGCTGGAGCACAACCTTGCGTGTTCCCAGTGCCTGCTCCTGTTAAGTGTAAGACACTGCACTGGAAGATGCTGTACTGGAGAGCCCTTCACGAAACGGTGACACCGTGAAAGGTAACGCAGCTTCCTGTGCCTAGAGAATATGAACCCACAGATAAAGGGAAGCAACATCCATCCTTGAGCCTAGGAATATAAGAATGGTCCCATCAGTTCAGAACACACATTTATCAACCCCCCTATTCAATTTCCAGTGGTGGCCACAGTAGCACAGGGCAACATATAATATATTTCCTGATTACCTTGTCCCAGACTTCAGGTATTTTTAGTTCACATTACCTGAACGTGGTGTGGCTTGTCTCCTTAATAATCCCCAGTGGCTTTCTTTTCCAAACATTTGTCCATTCTCCCCTAAGGACATGCAAATTTCTTGCAGCCACAGCACTCTGTGGTAAGACGTTCCCCAGATCTACTTACCTGCTGCATGAACAATCGTGTTCCTTTGTTTGTTTTGCTCCTGGCTCCAGCCACCTTCCATTAATGGTGCCTCCTTCTTGTCCCAAAGGAGACAGCGAGCAGCCAAACCCAACTACTTTTCGTACACTAGCCATGATTCTGTGCTCTTGTCATGCCTCTCTGAACCTTCTCCATTTCTAATATGCATCATAACATTTTTGAAATAAAGAGGTTAGAACACCATATTTAAGCTGGCAAAACCATAGTGTGGGCACATAGCAGATTTATACAGTAGAATTATTATGTGGTTTATTTTCCCGTATTCCTTCCCTAATAATTCATAACAGGATTTTCTCTTTTGCTGCTCCTATACCAAGCTGATGTTTTCATGCCACTGCCCTTTATAATGCAAAGACCTCAATTCTGAGAGGAAACAGTCAGCTCAGAGACATAGCTACCATTTGATATATGAAGCTAGGATGATTTTGCCTCATTTGCATTGTTTTACATCTATCTACATACATTTCCATCTGCCATTTTGCTGTCCAGTCATCCTGTCTTATAAAAGCAGACTGCTCTCATCTTCAGAGACTGCTCTTGCCCTTATTAACTTGACTAACTTTACCTCACTGCTCACCTTCTTGGGAGGAGCCTTCAAAGATGCTCTTGAATCAACAACAAAAGGAACTGAAGCAAAGGTTAAGCAGCAAATAATTCTAGGGATTTCAGACAGCAGCGCCAAAAGCTATTATTCTGCCACAATGTCAGGGGGTTAACGTGCCTCGTGAATTAGACTCAGGACAGTAAACACTCAGCTCAAAGACAGTCAGCCCAACTTTAAAAGAAGGCTAGGTACCAAAGGCTATGGAGAAAGATACCCCTGAGAGGTTGCCCACCTACTAATGGATACGAGCCCTTTGTAGCTTCAGACAGTTGCCTTAACTCTTTCACCCAGGCTGATCCTTGTAGTATCACAAATGTGACTGGACCAGAGATGTTGACAGCTTACAAATTCACCAGTGTCCATTTAATCAAATAGCTCAAGAACAGCAGTGCTGCCTACTGACAAGAAGTAAGGCCTGCTGTCTGCAGATTTAAGCAGAATAAAAGTTCTCCTCCAGTCCCTGAAAGCATAGACTGTACCTCTGGTTCTGTGACAGGAACTGGCTTGTGTTAGAGAGCCAAGCCCAGAGGCAATAAGGTTTGGACAGTACTTGAGTGGCAGGGTCAGACAATTGCTTCCTGAGGGAGAAGATTCTGCATACGGTGCCAATTGTCTTGGCGCATATGGGGAATGAATTCCCAACAGAATCCATCCTAGGCAGCACTGTTGATTTCTTCTCAGGCACCAAAGTACAGAAGGAGCGCTGCTGTACACACCTCACAGAGCAAAGAGAGATGAAATCCAGCTCCCAGCATACTCTCTGACTACTCATTTTCTTACATGCAATTCTGGAGAAATATCTGCAGAATCTAAAATAAATAACCCAAAAGCAGTAGAAAAGAGTAAACAGTAAAATTAACGAAGTCTGGTCACAGTGACAAGAGACAAATCCGCTTACTCTCAGTGTCTTAAAGATCACACAGTTTAACATTCCTGAATATATCCAGAAATAAGTGCCTCCATTTCACAACAAACAAGAGGTTACTCACAACTGTACTCACTCAGCTGTTGACCAAGGCACCTTGGGCAGATACTTTACAAAAATATGTGAAGTGTGAAGAGCATAAGAATTTTACATAATAAATTTTAATAAATCCATAATTTTATAAATGTAGGAAAAAATATAACAAAAATTCATAATATTTTAAAAATTATGTTACAGTATAAAATACCAGCACAGGCTTAATATTAATACCAGTGCACAGTCTGTGAAAAATAAATAAATGCATACTGCTAGCATTATGTTGTCCTCCTTAAAGGAGGAACAATGGATGTAACTAACAAACCTCAAATGATCGCATGTAAGAAATAATCTGAGGAAGATCCTCCAGAGCATGTTGAAAAGAGTTTGAAACTCTTAACAGAGCAGTCTGGAGAACCAACCATGAAAAAAATCACATTCTTTAAGACACACTAAGAATGATGTCAGCAAAGCAAACTCTAAGGAACAATACAGGCGTCATTCAGAAGGGGATGATGGTAACCTAGAGACATACTGGCTGTGTCTTAGTAGCCAAATAAATAGTGCCATAAGCCATTGTGTAGTTCCAAAGACGGCTGGAAGTGTCTGCCCGCTGCCATACCACCAAGCCTCCTGTCAATCAGGTTGGTTGCATCCAAACTGCCCGTTGGGAATAGTGATGGGGGCTAAATTCTAAACCACGTCCAGAAGTCATTTGTGAAAATACATTTGTTGGCCCAGGACAAACCACAGAAATGACAACTCCAGCAACGCAAGAGGACAAACATTGCGCTCCAGTGGCTATCCGTGTGTCCTGGCCCTGTTTCATTTGACAGCTCAGGTGTGCAGCCATTACACAGCCCCATCAGTAGGCAACTTCAGCCAGCAATGTAACAGTCAGAAGTCTGAACAGAGCAGAAGACTGGAATACCTGGAAAGAAACCACTGGCTGCTTTTTAAAAGCCTTAATGAGCATCTCCATGACCACACGTTACAGTAATTCAAGGTAAATAAATCCATGTTTAAATTTCATGATCAACTATTAAAAGGTGCATAGATTCTAGATCAGCAAGAGGGTTTGGATTTTATAGGAAGTGACCAAAATCACCGAGCTGACATCTTCCACTTTGCGCTGTTTGAAAAGCTGACACCTAGTGGCAGGTTCCAAGAAAGGGGCTCTGCCACACACTGCTACTCCAACGAGCAGCACCAGGCAGTTTCTAACAGAAGGGAGAAAAGAAAGAATTTAGGATTTGGTCACAGATCCATGAGACTTCTGAAACAGCAATATTAGGGGCAGGATTGTACTAGCATTCAGATTTCAGGATATCAGGATATTGGCAGTGCATGAGAAAGGAGCAGCTCTTTAAGAATCCTATTATAAAAAAAAATGCTAAATATACAGAACTACTTTTCACATACAAAAATTTAGATTTTATTCTTGCATGCTATTTTGTTTCCCAAATGGCCTTTTTTCCACCTTCATGAAAACAGACTGAGGACAAAACTCTCAATCAGTCAGTTACATCTTAGTTAAGAATTAGGACAAAATACATGCAAAAGATACAATGCTTAAAGGTAATTAATACGTGGTGGAAGTTGTGTATGCCAGCAGGCCGTAGTAAATTATCACAGCTTAACATACTCAGTAAAACCTAAGACAAAAACATGCATTCTTTTCAAATGTTAAATTCACAAATCTAGATTCACAATGAAGAGGCTCCTTGATTTAAATCACATAATTATAGTAGCCATAGTGGTGCTGTTGAGGCCATGGTGATCATCTAAGACCATCGGTGAAGCAAGCTTTGTGGAGAGCGTTAATACTTTTTATTAGATCAGCTTACAGGGTGGGAAAAGTTTGGGGCATGTTTAACTCTTCTTGTCTGATTTTCCTACTATACTAGCTAGCCTAATATAAGCTATTATCTCCCTGTGTAAGCTTTGTCTGATTATTTAAATCAGCCAAACAAAGACAGGTACCCACTTAAAAACTCATTATTAAGTCAAATGAGCATTTAGGGTTTTTTGCCACCCACAGATGCCAAAGCTAATATCCAGCAGAGACATGTCATTCATTAGTATAAAAACCTCATACCGAGGAGATGTGTTGTACGCTTTCAATTAGCAGATGAAATGCAAAAAAGTTGCTTCAGTAGAATTAACAAAACAGAAAAAAATCGAGCGTTATTATCTATAATAACAGCTAATAATACTGGATTATTAATGGTTATAATTAAGATAGAACATTCTAACAAAATTCTTAACACTGACTAATAAAAGGACTTCAGTATATTCCAACTTTGAAAACATTACTCAAATCTAGAAATTTGATACAATTAATGTTTTTCATACAGGATGTAGCTTTAAGGTTTACAAAATGGGATGGAGAAAAACGAAAAATAAAAAAGTCTTATAAAAAATAAAGTTTATATAAAATATCTTTTTGTTGTGAAGATCTCTAAATCAAAAGGTTATTTAACAATACTCAGAGAGTAGCAATACTCTTACTCATTAGTATAAGACATTATGTATCCCATTATACTATTCTGTCCTAATTTTAACCACAGAGAAATACCAAAGGTATGTCAAAATGATTTTCAGGAAACTCAACAGCTTTGAGATATTCTCCCTGGCTAGGTGACAACCATATCTGTTGAATTTGAGGGAACACTTACAAGGGTCCCCCATTTTTACATATTTCAAGAAAGGTTAAGATATGAATGCAAAGAGCTACAGTTGGAAGTGGTGTTGGATCTGGTTCCAAAATTGATACTGAGAAAAAAAAAAAAGATTATTCTGTTTAATGTAGCTTTAAAAAAAAAAAAAAAGTGGGATTCTAGTTTCTGCAGTCTTACAGTTACCTTCAATGTGTTTATAAATCAATAAACAATGATTTTGCCGTCACAGAATCCTACAAAGCAGAAGATGTGAGTGGTGGCACTTACCTACAGGGAAGTAGGAAGAAAAATAGGATCATGTCCTCTCATTAGTCTAAATATTAAATAATTCTAAATCATGACAAGTTCCATTCAGCTTAAGCTATACCTTGTAAATATGAACCAGCAGATATTCTCTGAAATAGGATTGTTGGAAATCACAGATTTTTTTGTTGTTGTTGTTTAGTGGTACTATTACTTAAAAAATGATTAACATAGAAAAATTTATTACTATATACAAAGTAGGGATTTGTTCTTAGTAAAAACATATTTCTTGTAATTTAGTAAAGAAAAATCTCTAAAAACATTTCTTGTGAAAACCATATAATTAAGGCATATACTGGGCACACTAATTTTCCAAATTGAGTTCTAACTTACAAGTTAATCATACTCAGCCCTGGTGTAAACAAGCAGAATTTTCACAGTTCAGAAATAAAATTGTACATTTTGCGCTTTGTGAGACATTTTCATTATCTGTTACATCTTAGCACAACAACATCCTATAATTTTGCACTCTCATCCTATTTTGATCTCTCCAGATTTAAAACAAATTCATATACAGGTTCTAATAGTAAAAATAGCATTTAGAGGGTAAGCACACAAACTTTTATTTATTTATTTTTAATGTACAGCAGAGCTTCTGCAGGTAAGAGGAAATGCTTGAGGTGGGCACTGTATCATAACAGCTAATTCTAACCTTATGTGAATATTAACTGTGTGGGTATTGTCAGCCATTATATTCCTATTTGAAAGAAGAGGTGAAATATTTATTCTCTTGCAATCATTGGTTTTATTTATTAAAATTTATATATATATATGTTTTATATTATATATATATATGTTTTATGCTTGAATGGTTTTGAAAAGAAATTTAAAAAAACAACTGCAAAGAAACCACGCCACCTTATGGCAGAAGACAGCAAAACTGACAGCTGGTATTTCAGACACCACAGCTCCAAAGGCAAGAGGAGCAAGTTCATAATGTCATAACAAGTGCAAATGCAACCTTCTTCAGACCCATGAGAAATGAGCAGTGTTCACCATATGCCCATAAAAGGAACTGCGTGGAAGTTCACTGCTCAATTTAGAAGACTACAATGATCTTAGCAGGAATCAAACCCACAAGCTTGGAGAGGCATATTCAGTTTCAGACTTAGTGTTTGGGTCAGTACCTTATCCGTTCTGCTAAGATAGCTGGAAACAATACAACAACTGAGTAACCTATATAATATGTTCATAATCATTATTCCAGAGGTGGAGTCTCTAAGAATTTCCTGCTATTGTTATTTCCTCTTCCAGCAACTCTAAATAGATGGCCTGAAATAATCTAAACATGCACTGACAACATTGTGTTCTACTACACTTCGCATAACAGTCGTTGGGAATAACGCTGCAGTAGCAACATTAAAGTTAGAACCAAAACCAAAACATCTCATGCTATTTTACTTTGACTTGTCAAGTTTTGGAAATTATTCTCAGGGTTGGTATTTCACCAGGTGGCTGGGATATA
Source organism: Anas acuta (assembly GCF_963932015.1). Lineage (NCBI taxonomy): Eukaryota > Metazoa > Chordata > Aves > Anseriformes > Anatidae > Anas > Anas acuta. Next base: position 9,681,920 of record NC_088982.1, on the reverse strand, counting down.
TGAAGGCTAAGTGTCATTCTCTTGTAGCATGCAGAGAGAAAAAAAAGAGATTTTCAAGTGAAAAGCAGCAGCTGACAGAGAGCAGTCCACACCCACGTGGCTACATTTAATAATTAATCCAGATACAGTTTTTAGTACAAATTGTTTCTACTTTGTCCAATTCATACCATGGCCTAGAATTTTCAGTTTCCCCATCTAAAGTAACAGCTTTGACTATTAGGACATTGTGTAACACAGAGACTCCCAGTTCTTCCTGTTGGTGGGACAATTTATATATATTATATATACCGACTGGGAAACAAAGAGAGAAAAATGGATTTCATAGCCCAGTGACTATGATATCTTTCCGAAATTAACGGAGGGTAAGCACCGTGTCCCTGTCTTGGTGATTATTTTTGCAATGCAAAACAGCTCCTACAACAGAAATTAAATGATATCCTTGGTGTTTACAGCTCCCTCAGAATATGAGATATTCACATAAATCTCTATGAAATCTAAATCTAGAAGAATGTGGTGTGAACCCACTTTTTTCCTATCACACATGAATCACTAGCACTTGGCTCTTAGATATTCTGAGGTCGTCTCTTGCTGCAACCAGAAATTCTGTCAAAACTAGCAATATGTATCAGAAAGGTTTTTTAATTTAGAAAAATTTTCTAATGAAGCAATATGTTCCTAGACAGTTACCAAACAGCTTTATTTAGAAGATCTTGCTCTGTTTGTTGAAGTTGAGCACTTACTATATTAAAGTCAGAAGTGCAAAGAAATGAAAACTATTTTCAGTGACTAGTAAAGAAAAGCAAGACATTGGAAAGCTTCAGACAGGAAGAAACAGACTACAATGAAAAAAAAAGGTACTTTTTTTTCCTTTAAAACATCTGAGAAATAAGTAGCGACAAATCCTACCTGCATTCCCTAAGCACACCAGAAGCTCCTTCCATATACTCCGTTCCCTAAAAATCCAGTGCACTGAGGTCTCCCCTCCTTTAGTTCAGAGTTAGTGAAATGCCTTTCTTCCTACATCTTGCCACAACAGGAAACTCAGAATATGTCTTTCTTTCCTCCTCCCCTCTCAAACACTTTTTATACACCTCCTTCCCATTTAGAGGAATCAGTGTGCCACATTCCCTCCCATGCCAAAGAACAGTGTAATATGTATTACATGGCTCCTGTGCCAAGAGCTCTGCACATAGTTTTGTTTCTGCCCAACCACAAACCTTCTTCCAGAGAAGCATGATAAAGGGGTAAGGGAAAAATCTCTCCATTTGCCTTCACATCACTATGGGTCAGGTTTTCAGGAGGAAGCACACTAGAAGAGAAGATATAATGAAGCCGTATTCCTTCAGCTTGAGAGATGCTCTCAGCAGAGCAGAAGGAACAGCTTTTCAAATTCAGGTGACTTTTCATTCTCTACTTCTACCACAATTACTAAGCTTTGGCCACTGAGGCCCAGACATCAGCTGACATTATACCAGATGTGAAATAGTGTTATTACATTACATTCAGAAAACCCCAAAATCACCATACCAATCACCAGCACCACGTTGATTAGGCATTCCCTTTTCCAGCTGCTGGCATATAGGGAGGAAAAACTTATTTAATCTGTTTAAACAGGATCTTTTTCCATACTCTGAAAACTAAATTCCTTAGGGAACTATGTAAAGAGCTTGGTCTTCGTATTCAACACCAGAAACATATGTAACCCCCCAAAACCCTCTCATTGTAAGGAATATCAGCTGAATGATAAAAAGAATGTGATGAACATTAGTTGTTTTTTTTTTTTCTTGTTGGTCAGGATAATTAAATTCCAACTATTGTTTTGTTCTATATGACCAGCTGTGATGGGTAAAATAAAGTTAAAATTCCCCACAGAAAGAATGGCCACTGCTAGCATCAATGTAAACTATTAAAGAAACACTGAGAAAGTCAGGTGACACCTGAAATCTCTATTTCCCCCAAACAAATGCCATAATAACTTTTATTACACTACAGACATTGCTTACTCTCCTTCATTTATCGCCACCATTAACTACTATACATGTATATTCCTCACCTGGACTCATTTCTAAGTTTTAAGTGAAAGTTAATTACCTCAAGGTCATCCAGTGAACGAGTAATACTAAATCTCTTAGATCTTCCAAATGATCTTCGAGCAGAAGAACGCTGGGGAGGAGCCTGATTTAATCCCACTGAATGTCCAAATTTTGAACCCTAAACAAGAAAGAAAATATATATGATTATTTTACTTCTTTAATTTTAGTACATTACTGATCATACTGACAGCATCTGTATTTTATACAATTCTACTTTTGTCCAGCTTGACTGCACTGATAGAGACAGAATTCCAAGGAGACAGATTTGCAAACCTCTGACAGGACACCAGGTTCAACAGAAGCTCATCACTTACCCTGTAAAGTCATGTATTAAAATCATTAAAGATATGAAAGTACTTTTTCAGACTCAAGTCAAACAATTATTTAGCATTAAGTTACTTTATCAACACAAGTCATCGTTTAGGTTGCTAAAGTGCACACATGCTACATGTAAGCATTAAAAGATAGAGTTTAATGAAATTCCTTAAAATGAGAAAATATTTGTCCTTTCTATAGGAAATTGCCATCCTAGAAGTCATCTCACACAGCTTCTGTTGGAATCTTTTTCCACTCTTAAAAATCTTGTTTTCACTATTCATTTTTTTCTGGAGTTTTGCTACTGTAAAATCCAACTTGTTAAATCATACAGAACAAAACACAAGAACAAAATGCATTATTCTTTTATTCTGAAGAAAGAAACTACCTCACTCTGATATTTCATGACTAGAATTGGTACTGCAATGGTTTTATGTTTTCCCCATAATCATACTCTTTCTCCTTAAAAAATAACCAAAGGTTGGTTAAGCTACAACAACTCAGCATGTATATATCTACTTTATGCCAAATGGAAAATTCAAGCTTAAACCTAACAGTAGGCACAGTCAGTGACTGGTGCTAAGCAGATGTACATAAACTCACTACATTATGAAAACTTGTGATGATATGCCTGAAATTTTGGATTCCTTTCACTGTAACATTCAGTGTGGGAAAAATTCCTTCCTGTCTTCTGATGTTCTCTTTCACTTGAGAAAATAATGGAGTTTAATTCAGGGTAAAATTTCTTCTAGGTCATTTCAGCATCTTTCTTCATCACAGTAAGCTTCAAAAGTATTTATTAGAACTTTTATAGTTGCTTATTGGCAGCTTTGTAATATTTACTAAAATGTATTTTTCTATCTTTTTCTTCCTTTGGGCTACTTTTTATGCTCTCAGTTCTGAAATATGTGGGTATCCCTTCAATCCTTTGTTTGAATATCTCTGTGTGTCACATTACTGGAGAGAACAATCATAAATTTCACACTTAGAACTTCAAACTAACAAACACTCGCAAGAAGTAGAGAATATCAAGAACATTATACCACCACCTTGCTGCAATAAGAGATGAGCCATCCAAGAGAAGATGTCTACCTGTTTATTTGTTCCTACAGAGTCATTACAATTCTTTAGCAACAGAGCTCTGACAGCCACCACTATTCACAATAGACTGTTTAAAAGCCCCTGGAAATGTCAAGATATAACACAGGATACAGGAATCTGGATCCAAAGTATGTAGCAAGGTTCATCACTGCAACAAGGTGAGACTCCAGCTTCTTCATTTGGTATTAGAAGTGATCCATTTTTATAGGAAATCTCTTTCCCTCCCATCTTTCGATTTAGTAAGATTTTTTTTTTTTTTATTGGGTGAGAAAAAAAATGGGGCAGCTTCTGCCAAGGAAAACTGGAAATCTGGCAACTGGAGATTAGCTTCTGAGGTTTTTAAGAGAACATTCAGAATTGCAGTATAAAAAAGCTAAGATGGCTTTTGCTAACACAGTCAAGTAAATGTGAAGACAAGAAAGTTGCTATCTGTAAATTGTCACAGATAGCGCCCACTGGAACAAGTACAGTTCCTAACTTTCCGAGCAGCTTTTGAAATCATCTGTTCCTCCAGGCAGGTATCGCTGACGTGGTTCGCATTTGGCTCATGTCAGTCGCAGTCCTTCCTGTCCAAAATGTAAGCCTGCACCTAATGCAGTAACCTGTGTCAAACAGCAAGTTCCACATCAGTCCCTGAGTAAATTCAGCAGTATCCATTGCTATTACTGCCCAGCATGTCAGAGCACTAACATGGCAGCTCCTGTGTCCATATGTTACAGTTAAAGCAGCACAAACACATGCATTCATCTTCCAGGCTTCATCACTAGCCATGTATGACCAGACCTGTTTTGGAATTCTTTATTTTTTAATCTGTAAATTAGCGATAAAACAATCAGACTACGAACAGCTCAGCAAATTCTAAGGCTAGTGAAATGAATGCCATCATTAATGGGAGTACAACTGGTGTTTTGAAACTAATTAAACAGCCACCCAGTATGGATTCAGCTTAATTGTCTCTGAGGTCTTTCCCAAGACAAGATGCAACACCCAGAGGACATTAAAAAAATGGTGAAAGGAAACAAAGAAAAAAAAAAAAGGACTATCAATAGCAGTCATATCTATTTTGAATCATGAATATAATGAATACATTTCACTTTTCTTTTTAATTCAGCCCAAAAAGTACATTAACTATCTAATATATCTTTAAAAAAGCAGAGATTGCCATGTACAATTCTGGGACTGTCAACCAGCAAACACAGAAAGAAAAAAAAATTAGAAAGCAGTGACATTACAAATTGGAGGAAGAGGAACAAACCGCCTGAAGACAAAGTTAATTATATTCCACTGAGAAGCAGATTCTAGATAACATTAATTCTCACCAGATGTCCCATTTTAGAAGGAAATACAGGTTACCTAGTTGTGGTCAGAAAAAATAACAAAGAGAAAGAGGGAGAGTGGATAAAAACATTTGAAAATTGTGTAGTAGTAGAAGAGACAACAGAATATTAATACCCAATCAAACATTTTCTTTATGGTTTTTGACGTTGTTATATAAAACTCACTACTGAGCGCTGGATGTTATGGTAAAGATAAGGATCAGGAAAAAAAAGACTCTGATAACAACACAGGGTATAAGAAATAATTATGACATATAAAAGTTCACTAAGCTAACAATTTCCTCAATCCATTTGGATAACAACTGCAATTAGACAAATGTTTTCAGCTGACAAAAATCTCTTTCTTTCAAAAATCCAAACTAGTAATCCTGGAAATTAAGAAAAACATTGCTAAAAAATATATATAAACTAAAATTCACAAAGTATTTAATTTCCTGGCAATGGTGCTCAGAAGTCTTCCTTTTCACCCTTTCTGGACTCCTTTCCAGATATTCAGACTATGAAGGTACATGGCCTTCTTCAGATCAATTCAATTCAATATTTTAAAATTGCCTTGCATATACACATGCAAACAAAACACTGTAACTTAAGCAAACAGCAGCAACATTTTGGCAAGTGTGTTTCATGGGACTCTGAAGAGCTGGAAATAAAAACACCCATGACTTGAAAAGGGAACACAAGCATTGCAACTAGATTGTACTAACCAGCATGGCTAAAGAAATCCACAGCTTTTAATCAAATAGAGATTGCTAGTGCAATGACTGATATTAATGTCAATTTTGCAGTCTATTAGCCGTAAAGAAATTATCATAGTTCTAAAAATCTTACGCTATTAAACATTTTTAAGTTACTAAATGGACCTTAAAACACTCAAAACTGTACATTATGTGACCAACAAAATACTGTCTCGTTCACCATTAGCTGCCCAGCTAAAACACTGAAATTTGCTACATGAACGGTGGCACTGGCTTGTTTTGTTTTGTTTTAAATACAGATTGCCCACCTGCCCTAGAACTATTTCCTGTATCTTAAAGATTCTCTTCCAGAAGCAGTGCTGCTGAATCTATAAAACAGAGCTCTCAGAAAATCTAGATATTCAAGTCAATCTAAACAAACCCTATTACAGAACAATATTAGAAACTCTACTCCATCTGATGATTTACCAGTTGGCTTCATTTTAGGAATCCAGAAACAAACAGAAAAGCACCGAGATTAGTGACAACCAATTGATTAGTGAAAAGCATGTGCTAGAGCAATACATCCTCTGCATTTCACCATACAGATACTTACATGCCTGCTGCTATCATGGTCAAAGTACAAAAGACCGTATCTCCACAAGCCTTCACCCTATTACCATTCCACAGATGAAGAGGTAAACCAACAATGTATTAAAGGAATTGACACAGTGATGGTCTAAAAACTTACCATTCCTTTTCCTATCCTTGTAACAAAATACAAATCACAATCTAGCACAGACAGAAATACAAGTCAAATGCATAATCAGAAGAGAAAAAGGAAGAAAAAAAAAAAAAAAAAAAACAGGACAAGGAATGGGTTTGCATAATCTTTTTTTAATATATAACTAGATCTCCCTTTTTTCCTTAGGCTAACAGGAATCAGTAAGTTACATGAGGTAACTATCCATCTGACCAAACTGTAGACTTTCTTTCCCTCCAAATACATTATATATATATATACACATTATTATTATTTTAACACGCTTATTTGGCATCATGGGTGAGTTATGTCTTAATCTACTTTACAAACAAGGTATTAAATACAAAATTCACCAGCAGACAATTGATATAGCAGCAGCTTGTGGATGTGTCCAAGGTGAGAACAATTTCTCTGAGAACAAAAAATGTGTACAGGAGAAAGACAAATACAAGAGTGCAAAACATTGTACCTGATGCATGAACAAAAGAGGGAGTTGAGAAGCACAGGAGTCATGCCAGACTGCAAACAGAGGGCCAGAAAGAGCAAGAATGATCCACTACAAGGTGACTTGCAAAACTCTAGCTCTTTAAAGACTAAGAAAGAAAATGGATGTGCTTAGAAGGAATTTTAACATAAACAAGTTAGGCACTAGTTCCCTATAACTTTTTTTTTTTTGGCAGCTGTGCTGGGTTAAGGACTCTGACCACTCCTGCCAGCTCCCAGGCTGCAACAGGCTGTCCCCTCATCTCCACGAACAATAAACTGGAACCTTAAAGCTATCCTGTTTGTAACTCAGATCGATCTACAGCCATGTCAATACAACCGAAGATGGACACTGCCACTGCTGGATTGAGAATGACAGGATCTCTTTAAATTGGTAGCACCGACGAAATGCAACGTGAAACTGCGGTCCTCAATGTGATACTCTAGCCTGGAGCAGGAGGGCACAGTAGCAAGTTGATGAAACCTTATCAATTATTCAAAACCCAAAGAAACCAAACACCTTTAGAAAACATCTACAATCAACTTAAAGAAAATTCCCAGCTCTAGAATGCACTGTACCACACCCTTTCATATTTTAGCAAATATTACAACTTTTTAACAAACTGTCTCACAAAACAACTTGAAATGTCCCTTTTGCACTGCACGGTCATTGTGTCTCTCTAGTTAAACATATGCTGCCCTCTCATCCAATACCTCAATATAAATAAAAACTGAGAATTTTCTCCTCTGATACCTGTTTAAAAGCTAGGAGGAGTGGAAAAGAGGTGGCAAGGAGAGGACATCGGCAGCTTTCGAAGTACAAGAGGCTAAGCAAGTGGGAGAGTTTTGCTGGGTATTCAAGGCTCCTAGGCAACAACACAGGGAGCTGGGAGCAGGAATCCAGAAAGGGAAGAAAGGAGAAAGAAAAACTGTGAAGGCTAATGCCAGCTTCACGAGACCTTGCCAATTTAATCATTTAAAGGATAACACATTACAGTTTGTGATCTCGAGGGGAAACTAAATGGGATGAAGCTCATCGGCCAGAGAGTTTGGATGCTGTGTGGAAGAGCAGGAAGAGAGGGAGAGGTAAGCTGTAAAAAGGGGAGCTAATCTAAAATGTTGAAAATATGCTACTCTCTCAAGCCCAAACATCGACATTTATAGAAGGATGTTTTCAAACACTTTCAAAACTGTTCCACAAAGAAAGATAATTTCACAAGGCAATGCACAAGCACAAGAGTGAAATCATTCTTTTTTTTTAATGTTTGAGAGGAAAAAAAAAAAAAGGTACTTGCAAGTCACATACAAAGTATTAAGAGCTCTAAAAAAAAGTCACTGATATGTAATCACTTCAATAGAAATTTTCTCCTTCTGACTGGATGGCAACTGGCCACCCTGTTCAAGAGTCAATTCCCCACATTAGCCTTTTTATCTCCTAAAAAGTCCAATCAACCAGGTTCTTTTAACAGAACTCTGTCTATGAGTGCCTGTACAAGTGTCAATTGGAGTATTTATTTCTGATTAAACACCTCTGAAAACTACATAACAAAAGAAGGATGCTGATATTCACAGATTTTGAAAGACAAAGGAACACCACTTCAGTTAGGCCTCAGAGAGGCCTCAGTTTAGGGAGTTCGATTAATACAGAATTTACTACATTCTGTGTGTAACAAACCTTTAACTATTGCCACTATAAAATCATCTCATTTGTATTTGTTCAACTCCTATTTCCAGCTATGGAAGCTTTTAAAAACTCTCTCTGCTTTTAGATTTGACTCTTTGGCTTTGTATGGTAAAGTGCATAATAAGCATTTTAGTGCTGAACCCAGATGCACAGAGTTCATAAAATTTGAAACTTCTGTGGATATTCAAAACATGACAAATTTACTCTTGGATATAAAACAACAGAAGGGTCAGGCCGAAGCAGGAGTTCATCTTTACAAAACCATGCAGTTTTAAGATTTCAGGAGAAGTTATAGGAAACACAGATGGCACAGTAATCTCTTGTAGTCAGTGCAAAACTATTACGTAATGCTGGAAGTCTTGGGGAAGGAAGAACAAATAGATACAAATATTATTCTGCTATCAGTATTAGTCTCAAACCCTGCTCTGCCACAGCTGTGTACTGCGTACAGCTTTGGGTGCCACAGTTTAAGAAGGACATAAAACTATCAGAGAGCATCCAAAGGAGGGCTACAAAGATGGTGAAGGGTCTAGAGGGGAAGACGTGAGAAACAGCTGAGGCCCCTTGGTTTGTTCAGCCCAGAGCAGAGCAGGCTGAGGGGAGGCCTCATGGCGGCCTGCAGCTCCCTCATGGGGGAGCGGAGGGGCAGGCGCCGAGCTCTGCTCTCTGGGGACAGCGACAGGACCCAAGGGCATGGCATGGAGCTGGGACAGGGGAGGGTCAGGCTGGGGGTTAGGGAAAGGTTCTGCACCCAGAGGGTGGCTGGGCACTGGGACAGGCTCCCCAGGGCATGGCACCAAGCTGCTGAAGTTCCAGAAGCATTTGGACAAAGCTTGCAGACGTGGTTGAATTTTTGGGTGGTCCTTTGGGGATCCAGGAGTTGGACTTGATCATCCTTGTGGGTCCCTTCCAACTTGGGATATTCTGTGATTCTTAATCTGCCTCTGATGCCCCCTATCATCCATAACCTCCCATTCTCCTGATTTTGTGTCCTGGTAGTTGTGTGTCCCTGCACTACAGCGAGGCAAAGCAGGCATGACTGTAGGCCATGACCTTCCTTCATCCCTCCTTCTATCAGCCAGCATCAAATATTCCTCTGTCTAAAAAGCAACGGTGCTGAGTTGCAGGACTTATAAAGAGAGGGTCTGTGGGGCCTGAGAACAGGATGCATTAAATAATATGTTATGTTGGGTTTGGATCTCTCGTATCCTCAAAGGCATAAAAGAATCTGTGAGGGAAATAAGAAGAGAGCTTGATGTGGTCCAGTCCCCTGGACCATAACAGATACAGACACAGAAAGCCCCAGGGTATAGGTAGGCATGCTGAGAGAAGAGGCTCCATATGATATGGGGAGGGGAGAATGAATTAACACCCTTCAGGGTGCACTGCTGCCACCATTATGGATTGACATCACCTCATAAAATCAAATTAGATGGTGACAGGCTAATTAAAAGAGGCCTAGCATCATTCAGACATCACAGACAGCTTTCCACAAGCTTTAATGACACTACAATTCTGGCTTTGGGGTTGTTGTTTTTCTTTGGGGGTGTGAGGAGAAGGGGCAGCAGTGTGACAAAAGATTAAAACAATATTAATCACCATTACTGGTCCATCCATTTGATCACGTTTAATCTTAACTCTTTAATAATGACATTTCACTTCCCTCTAACCATTACAGCAGCATCTTTGATGGCAGTTAGGCCCATGCTACAACCAAAACACCGAAGAGAGGCCATCCTGTCACACCAGAGCACCAAGTAAATAAAACCTGTTGCTTGTCTCATTACTAAGGACACCAGGCACAGAACAGCGACCACCCAAATTGTGGCACTATCCCTACTCTCTTTAAAAATAAATAAATTGATTATACTAACGCCGATGAAAAAGTAAGATCATTTTTTCAGTATAACCAGATAACAGTTTATTGTATGAGCTAGAAGCCTATAACAGTTGGAAACTGAAAGGGAGCAGAAAGGCCTGAGGATATCAAGGGAAAACATGAAGAAAATTTCAAGTAGATACAGAATAACTGGTTCCAAATTATCATAAACATTACCTAGGAACATTAAGGAACTACGGCCCAATGCTCAGTAACAACCAAAAAGGCAAATAAGGGATCATCAGAAAGGGAAAGGAAACAATAAATCAGCTTTATATTCATAAATACCTACCAACACATTTTCAAAATTGCTTATAGTTCCGGTTAACTGATCTCAAAAATAATACAGTAGAAATAAGGGATGAAGATTACAATTTTGTAAAAACTTCTGTATGGGAAGAGACAAAGCTAACTTCTACCTCAAAAATTCGTGATTGGTGGGTGAGATTTAAGAGAAAACTACATGCCTAGAGATAAATAAATAAATAGGGAATTAGATTGTTCAGTATTTCTCATGACAGATATTAGAAGGTATGAAATAAAATCATATTGGAAAATACAACCATGTACTGTCTACTTTCCATTCTATTAAACTGTGAAATATGTCGGGTGAAATATACCAGGAATGCCAAAGGCACAACTGAGTTTAAGAAACAACAAATTCAAGAGAAAAGGCTTACAAAGGTTATTAAACACAATGCTGTGGATTCAGTTTCCACATGAGGAAAGCCTCTCAATCACATGTTGCTGAAAATTAGGATACATTTTCCATGTTTTTCTAAGCAGCTGCTCCTCAGTAGTGTCTAAAATAGGATATTGACCTCAGTATTGGATATCTCATCTGATAGATAGGGATGTTCTTACTGACCTGTTCTTACAAAATAAATATTAACCAGCAGTGCCATATGGCTACGAAAAAAGTAAATACTATGAAGAGGTATTATATGAGGTATTTACAATAGAGATTGGAAAATGTACACTACAATTACACAAAACCATTATCAGGTAATTGGTGTGAAATTTCGGTCACCCGTCTCACAGAATGAATTTAAAGTAGAATAGTTTCTGAAAAGGGCTACTAAAATTATCAGAAGAAAGAAACATTACTTCACAGAACTGAGAGACTTAGCATTCCCCACCCAATAAAATGAAAGCTCAAAGAGAATGTACCTTCTATGCAAGACTTCGGGCTGTAAGATAAACCAAAAGTTTCTAATGTCATAATAGTGATGTCCTGGAATAATTTTCCTGCAGAAGTCGGGGAGCAAACACAATTTTTTCAAAGGTAGATCTGCTAAGTGTATGGGAAGAATGATAACACAACTACCTTAAAGAGCCAGAATTTGGTTTGATGATGCAGAATATCCTCCTCTGATACTCTCTTTGCAAATTTATTGTCTTAATTGCCATTTTAATGATGGAATGAATTTTCAAGCCTTTCTCTTTAAGATTCATTTCTTCATGTTTTTAATTAAACACTTCAGGTGGGTTTTAAAGATTACATATTTCTTTCTATTAATTAAAGATCTTTATTCTACATAATAAACACAAGTTTGGATTTCTGTTTTTTTTTTCTTTTTGAAGGTAACAGCACTTAGCCTACAGACTAATTTTATAAACTCTATATTAAAGCTTCTATGCTAAAAACTTAAAATAAAGCCATTTTCAAATAATCTTCAATTCATTCTGTGCTAATTATTTTCCTCCACACTATTCTCATATTTCTCTTTGTTTCTTAAGATGCCGTCTTCCCTTGTGGCTTCACAACTCAAATTCAGAAATCCTTAAATACCCTCTCCCCTTAATTTGAAATGAGATTTCTACAAAGTCAACATTGCTCTGAAGACACTTATTCTTCAGATTTTATTTGATTTCCTTTTCAGAGAAAAGCATCTAGCGTTATTGCAAATCTTTATACATTTTAAAGATCCTTGAATTAGCCATTATTAAAAATCATTACTTTAAAAGATTACAATACAAATGGAAAGCTGCAGGAAATTTCTAAATATTCAATTGTTTTTAAATTTTCGAACGGCAAAGTATATCAGAGGTCCTATTGCACACGAATACCTCTGAGCAGATAATTCATATCAGCACATTCTCAGATTTAGTTTGGTATTTGGGATTTCAGTTGTGTTGTCTTTAAAGTATATAATGTATATCTCAGATCAAATTCCAAAGTTTTACATTAAATTGTACTTCATAAGAATAGCAATCCATCTGCCATTAATTCAGCTTTATAAACAGCTGGGGTGGAACAATTTAAGTGAGAGAGCAAACAGAACTGTAGAGGAAAGGGAAAAAAAAAAAAAAAAAACATGTAATTATACAACAAAAAAACAAATATGGGAACCACAAAGCTTTGCCAACATTGTCTTTGCCTCTCAAATATCTGCCTCTCAGTTAGTTCACCACCCAGTTACCAACATTAAAAACTGCAGTTCTTGGATTTGAAGCAATTTTTTTAAAAAAAATCACCCAAAAATAAAAACATAATATTCTTAACTTGAACAGAGTATCTTTTTAAGTTTTACTCACCTAGAAGTCAAAGAGCAGTTCTAAAGTACAGATAAATTTTGGATCAAAACACATTAACAGTAAAAGCTAACCCAGAAAATATATTAGCAGGCAAAGATGCATTAGTGAATTCCAGGTCAGGTATTGCTACCTGCCTTCTAAGTTCTTATAATATTCTCAGTAACTTAAGTCATGATGGTTACAAAGCAGTTGATATATTTTGGGGGTTAAAAAAAAATGTAATACTATTGTTCAGTGAGTCTCAGACAATGAATTTATCTATCTTTCCTTCCTCTAAGATCCACAAATATCATTAATTCATAAATTGATACTCCTCACAAGCACAATCTGTAGCATTCTTAAGGTAGAAGTCTTCCAACGAATGCGAAGCAGAAAAGGGTTTCTAAAAAGCATTACTCAAAATTTTAAAAGCCTTTTTAATGCATGTACATCTGTCGGTACTCACTTGGAATAGACCTAGTACCCAAATAGCAGTTATTAAGCTCTGGTTGCAAAACCACTAGTGCTCTCAAATGTTATGTTTGCCTCCACAACATTAAAACAAACTTGTGAGAGGTCACTGCCTAGGTCTCTGTCCTCACAGAGAGAAAACTCAAAGTCTAAACTGACTGTTATGAGGCTTTCTACTAGAGGAAAAAAAAAAAAAAAAGTATTTTCCCAGTAAAATTTAATTTAAAACAGTAACAGTTAGACATATTTTTGGCCAGGCCCTAGCCTGAAATCAGAGAGTGAGAGCTGAACAAAATCAAACGCATTAGATTAATTTAGTCTAGAGGGGACAGCATGTTTCCCTGTTCAGCAATTCCTCAAGTCCCTTGCCAATCCTAACATCCCCTGATGTTTTCATACTTCGTATGGCGCTTTTCTTTTGTGTAACCCAAAACAGTGCAGAATGATCGGTAGGTGGAATGCTGAAGGTGGAAACAACAAGGCAATGGCAACGGAAGCAGCACACTGCAAAAGGAGTAACAAATAGGAGAGCAGGAATTATTCCATTCCCACTGAAACCACAATGAGACTCTTCATCTGCTACTCTTGGAGACCTCATTAAACCACACGCCCCTACCCACTATCATCCTTACAGTAATTCAGGCGCTTCTCCCTACCAGAAATCTTCCTCAGTCATGCTGAGACTCAAAGCCTCCCACTACTTGTTTTAGATTAAGAGGCTTCTAAAAGCCTACAGGAGTCAATTAGTCCCCCAAAGTCTCACAGGATGCTTCAGTAGAAATGTGCTCATGTGAAACTTTTAAGGAACACGGGAAACAAAGTTCAGTGCAGGAAACGATTGTAGAGGTGCATGGGAGCAAAGATACCAAAAGAAATCTAAATCAGAAGAGGTGGAATAGAACTGAGATTTCCTAGATGAACTCCCAAATCTCCTCTTCCATGTATAACAACCAGTTTAAAAAATAGGGATTAGAAAAAAAAATAAATACAGGCATTATTAGAGTATATATATTCAATAATTTAAGGATAAAATCTTTACAATAACATTATAAAGCAAAAGAAAAAACAAGAACAACAAAAGCCATGCTATCTAGTGATATTTAATCAAATTAGGCAATTTTAATTTTTTCTCCTATTTGTACTTATATTGAACTTTAAAAGGCTTTGTAGCCATATAACACTTATTAACATTAAAAAAAAAACCTTGTGTTTTTGCAAATTATCACAAAATTAACTTCAATTCTAATTCACTAGCTGAAAAAAAAAAAAAACATCATTAAGGGACTACAACACCAAAGGAAAAATAAAGCTGAGAAAACTCATTTATGTCCTTGCAATCCAAAGTCAGAAACATCAGATATATTCCTACCCAGAAGATAAACTTACCACACCCAGTTCTGCAAGCGTAACCTCAAGTGGCTATGCAGAGCTTTCTTACACCTACACTTGTGCTTTGTACAATTCACAATTATTTAATAGGTGCAGCTATAAAAGAGTTTATGCCTTTCTTTTTCCCAACTAGCACTGTACAAGACAGCATATTTTGCTGTACAGCATGCTCTGATCACCACTGTTTAGCTGCATAGCAATTCTGCTGGATCCAAATTGCACCCAGGGACTTGTGTCCTTTCCCCAGAGTGTAACGAGAGCGTGCAATGACAGCTCCAAGGAAGACAGCATGCAATATGGATGTGCAGAGTCCAGCTCAAAAAACTCTAGCCTTGGTTACCTTTTTGCCTTCTGGTGGTTTCTGGACATTCCCACTTGTAGGATATATTATCCTTCAATACTAATGTAAAAGACAAAAAAAAAAAAAAAACGCACCCAATTAAAAAGCAATTTAAAGGCTGCTCTGACAAATTAAACATTAGATTCAGATTAGATTCAGCCACTAGGTTATAAAAATATGAACAGAATCCCACGTGGCCACTTTATACACTTCATTCTAGTGGGCTGCATCCCTGCCCATGGCAGGGGGGTGGAACTGGATGGTCTCCAAGGTCCCTTCCAGCCCCAGTCATCCTATGATTCTACGATTCCGTGGCTGGAATGTGTCTGAGCAGGCTGTGTAAAATCAATCCTTATCCCTTAAAAAGATCACAATACGGTGAGGATGTATTGTTTTCTAGAATATAGCATCTAACTCATCAGAACAATGTTTTGGAAGAGACAGCCTTACCTTTCTCTCCACACAAAGCAAAAAAAAAAAAAAAAAGTCTGAATTTCTGGATATCATTCTATTACGAACAGCAAATTCATACTCTAATATACAAAATCAAAGACTTTCCCTATTTCCGCACAGAAGTATGGTGATCCGTAACATAGAGTTCCCTGACTATTTTCATTAAGGTGAGAACACATTACTACTCCATCTCTATGAATTATTCTGAATAACACTAAGTGTTTGCGACTCACGCCAGCAAATGATTTCAAGACCTTCATGAGTATTCCTCATTTGTTTCAATAGCCTTCAATAATACCAATGAAAAATTAAAATGCAGAAGAGGTTCTGTTGCCTCAATGAGGAGACTAAAGGCTAAAGCCACATACGAACATTTTAAACATCTCTTTTGCAAACAAATTTATTGTTACTCAAAGAACAGAATACTTATTTTACTAGAAAATGCACTTAAAAGGGAAGAGTAATCAAAGTATTTCATGTTGGAACGTATATTCTGGTATATGCTGGTCTGAGTGATACAGCAGGTGATTTTTTATTTCTGTTCACCCACATGTAGAACATCTTTCCTTTTAAAGTGTAAAATTTTCAATGTGATTCTCATTAGTATATTCTTGACTTCCAGAAAATGGTTCAAGAATTTTAAAAATAAATGTGTGAGTTTTAATTCTCAAAAAAATCCCATCCATATGACAATCACGGACAACATGGCAGTCACAAAGTTGTTGCAGAGACCCTCGAGGAGTTTCCCCAGCATCCCTTGGCAGCTGGTGCAGTACCTGCAGCTGAAGCTCTCCAGTTCCCAAAGAGTGCTTGGGACCAACATTCACAACACACATGGTGCAGGGACTGTGTTTAGAGGGACCTTTTCCTTGGCCCATCAGCAAACCTCTTGGCAAGCAGACCATGAACTCGATGCTAGGGTGGGTGCTGCTTACAAATGAAGCATTTCTGTTTGCGGTTTTTTGTTTGGTTGGTTGGTTGGTTTGTGTTTTTTGGAAAAGCATGAAACACCTTGTGTTTAAGATCACTTGATATTCAATACATTACTGCAGGTCTGGAAAACACTGGGTTGCAGTCAGTTTATCTTAAAAATACTTAAGAAAAAATAAACTAGTGCACATAATTATGTACTTATCAGTTTTAGGATGTTTGTGAAAGTTACTGGCTTCACCATGAAAGAAAAGCAATAAAACCGAATCTCTTCAACACCAAAACCAAAACGTTCTAAAGTTTTGCGTTTTAGCCCCCCAAAAAAATCTATGGTCAAGCATCACAGCAATGCAAAGATTTTGTCTCTAATGGTTTGAAACAACTAATGAATCCATACTGTCACTCACTTTACATAGAGAGCAACAGTTGGATATTTTTAATCAGGTGAAAATTTTCCTTTTTTCCATAAATAGATGAGGGTAACATGATGGAGACTTGAATCAATTATATAAGCTGAAGAAAGCTTATATATAATTCTTGAAGACTAATTTTGAGCATGAGGTTCTGTCTTCCCCTGGAGTCAGCAAATGTTTCAAACACAACTCCTTGCCATTAATTCTTTTAATGTAGCACTGATGACCTCCACTTCACTAGAATCCCAGTTATCAACTGCAGACTCCCATGAGATTAGTACCCTCACCAGGAGAACATGTATGTGGAAAAGGGAACAGTGTGTAATTATACTGGATATTCCTTCCACACAGTTTTATTACTATTATTATTATCTTAAGTCTTCTTGCTTTGGTTTATAGAAGCCCAATGGTAGTCAAAACAAGTAGATAGGGCAGTAATGTGGAATAAAATCTGAACTACGGTTTACTGGCAGTGTATTAGATTTGTGACCTAATAATGGACACTAAAATAATCATTAACGACTATCCTTTAATATAGGTTTAATACCGCTTCTACTGAGATGTTTGCCAGAGTGTATATTCATGACATTAAAATTACCTTCTTTTGTTAAAAGTTTATAGCAAGTCTTAGACTAATGATTAGACCACATATCTATAAAAATAGATATCACTAAAATGATGACAGTGGCAAGCCAGCCTTCTAAAAAAAAAGAAGAAATCAGACTGAAGATCCAGACTGTTTCCATTCTTTTGCTGCTGGAGGTCAGAAGGAACTGCAGTTGCTAGAATGTCATGTCTCCTTTTATTGCAATGCCACGACAACATTTGGAAACAATGAAAAGACAAGAAGAAATGTGAGAAAGCTCTAATAGACAACGCTTCCAGCAGAAGTACGACTCCAGAGCTGCACTCAATTAAACAGGAATACACAAAGCCTCTAAAAAGGAGAGGGAGCCATATTATTTTCTTTATCTGAAATGCGGTAAAATGATAATAATATAATAATATAAATTTAAGTTTCAGTACGGAGATATCATGGACTTAAATACCACAGAGTTGGAGTAGTTTTTTGTTTTTTAGGAACCAGTACCAACATTTTCTTACCTTTTTATCTTCTTTAGACTTCCTAACACTGTGTGGAGGGCCAAATTTGTTTTGCATGCAAAACATCTTCTTGGACCATTCATTTTTATGAGATTTTAACTGCGGCTGACCAAAGCTGCCATCAACTCTGTATCTGTCAGCTGGAATCTTACTCATTGGAGGGGGGAGAGTCCCGCAGTTCACACTTGACCAGCCGTCTGTAGAATCAGTGTAAGACTCCTGGTCGCTAGCATTTCCATGCTGCCACTCTTGTAAAACGTGCACGGGCAACCACCTTTGATTGCCCACGCCTGCAGCGCTTTTCTTTGATGGGGGTACTGAATTTCGGGAAGAAACCAGTGGAACTTCAATACGGGCAGAAGGACATAAGTGCTTGTTTAAATTTTGGGACTTATCATTCTGAATGACTTCTAAAGGAATGTTTCCTTCCTGTTCGTGACAGAAGCCATTCCAATGGGAAGCAGACTGATTTTGTCCCCTTCCGACCGGATTTTCCCATATGCTGTTGGGAATATGTTTACTTGGATTGCTCCCCAAATCAACCACCAGAACTCTGTTATTCTTTTCTTCTTGATTAAAATTCCCAATTCCGCTATCACTGTTACTGCTTGTGCTGTTATTCTGATGAGGATCTGCATCACCGTCAAGAAAAGCCCTTGCACGCATTCCCTCAATCAATTCCCCCATATCCCTGTACAGGACAGAAATAAATTGAAGAACAGGTAGAGATGATGTTGGAAACTCCAGACAGCCATTTGTGTCTGGATCTGCTGTACATTCCAGTCCAAAACGTCTTGCTATGCCCTGATGAATTTTATGATGAAATAAGTCCGGATCCACCATAAAGACATGGCAAGATGTCCTCAGAACCCCTTCATCTTCCTGAGCCAAGCTCGCATCGTCATTTGTCTGCATTGTAACTAAACCAAAGAATCTTCTATCGTCGGGGCAAACAGCACTGAATGCCAGTTTCTCTGCAGGGTATTCTGCCACCACACCTGATTTGTCACTGCAGAGCTGAATACAATCGTGCATTATCTTCATCATCACTAACGAATGGATTTTTTGTTCCGCCCGTAGACGCCTCATGCACCCACGAATAGCTTGCAAACTCTCATTTTCCAAATTTGAGGTTGTTGAAGGAAGTTCGATTGAGCCTAGGTAGCCTACAATCATGGCAACATTTAAAATGCTTGCATCTAGTCCAAAGTCTTCTGCACTCTCCAGTCCAATTCTAAAAACCGAATCATCATTCGGGACCTTGGACATTTCTTCCTTTGACAGTAGGTTTGGATTGCTTACACTTTCATTTCCAGTTTCATATTTAATAGCAGCAGAATCTGAAAATGATCTTTGTTTTGGTGTGGTATTATCTGAGTTACCAGCACAAAGATTAGGATTCTCGAAGATCATGTTGAAAATGCCACCAGACTGCATTTCTTCAACAACTTTCTCTGCTCTGTTTATGCCTAGAGCTTTAGAGTCAGGTTTAGGCTTCAGCCACCCCTTTCCATCATAAAAGCCAACTTCTTCATCACTTGAACATGAATCTATATGACTAATCCCTTCAGCAATGACCATGTGGAGGACTCCAGAACATTTTCCAATAAGTTTCACTACATCTTCATGAGAGGCCTTTTTCACATTAATTTCGTTAACAGCAAATATCTGATCTCCTGCTTTAAGTCCAACATAATCAGCAGGGCTTCCTTTCATAACACAACTAAGAACACATGGAGCTTGTCCAGAAAGGGTAAACCCATAGCCTGCTCTTCCTCTAGCAACTTCCACACTCCTTATTCGAGGAGGGGCATGCATATTGAGTCGACGTTTGACCGTCTCCCCTGGTCTATACATGTTGGGTTTTTTTCCTGAGACAGGAAAACTTTTAAATAGTCCGGGATCTTGTCATGTTTCACAGTATCACTCCTTCATCTGATGAAGCTCTAAAGAAAAAAAGAAAAAGACATGTTAATTCTCAATCATATTTCAGTTTTTTAGCACCCAAGATTCCCTTTACTACTCAGAACCACTGCTAGTGAATTCTACCAAAAATTATTGCAAGAGGATTAACACAGCACTCAAAACAGTTTCAAAGAACAGTCATCATTTTATTAATGACAAAGCAGTAGCAAATGCAAATAAAGTGGTTGTCCAAAATGACAAAGTAATTTAACGGCAAAACTAAGAACAGGATCTAGGTCTTCAGATGTACAGCCCGGCAGTCTTACACTATGTCATGTTATGTTTTCCCCAAGGCATTTTACCTACTATTCAGATAACTTCTGTCTTACTGCACCACTGGGATACCACCACGTTACAGCACAATGAAAATCCTGGATGAAGCTCATCTGCCCTTTCCCAGGCATCTTAAAGTTAGGTAATATCTTCTTATCACCCCTCCTATATATTCAAGGTAGAGAAACAAGTACCTAACGCCCCCATCTAAAATAGCTAATGCCTGGCTCATTGTAAAGGCAACCTGAAGTATCTCAGACTTCGCCATTCGCACATGTATTCCATTTGCATATATAGCAATAAATGGGCATTCAATCATATAGAGACCAAAGGGAACTGAAATCAGATTTACTGTCATACCAATCGATAAATTTACTCAAAAATAACTTCTCAGAAAGCAAACACTATAAAAATTGCATTTCAGTCATTCCAACATCCATATGTTTTAGTTTAGATAAAAGCTTCCAAAAAAAGAAGAAAAAAGAAGGAACTCCAAATGCTGCCAGTATTAATCTAGTCAGCAGATTCATGACTATAATTAAGATAAAGCAGCTTTATAGGAACAGCAAGAAAAGGTAGGTTTCATTACATTTTGGTGTTGACACTGCAGTTTGGATGTCTCATCCAAATTATACCCAGGTAAGTTCCATTGTTTTAGAAAGGCTTCCCTAAGCAGGTTTGACTTTACTTTGGGGGTTTAGTCTGTATTTTCTTGAACAAAGGGACATCAGATTTTACAGTCTCCATGGAGCAGCTGCAATTGGTAACGTAGTATTGTTTCTGCAAATTGTTTTAATATAGCAATTATCTAGTTTCAATAACTAGAGTTCCTCCATAATTTGAGAGAATAACTTAGATTTACAAAGTAATGAAACTTCACACTTAACCTTTAGATGGAAATCATAACACAAGAAATGCTTTGGAAACATTTAACCAGGCTCACACATTGCTGTAAAAGACCCCTGTCAACTCGCATCCAGTCTTGTGTCTCAATAAGAAGTCTGCCTTTTCCTGTTGAGGCTAAACTTACGACCTCGGAGACCGCTGCGCCTTCGGCTCTCTACAAATAGGTCTGGCACTTTCTGAGGGTACTCATTAAACGTCAGTGAACCTGTGCAAGATATACTTCTTCAACAACAACAAAAGCAACTGACTGTAACAACAAATGCCTAACGATAAATAAATATCTGCTACCTAGGAGTACGGGTATATATACATTTTAATTCATCTTTGAATGAACATTTCTGTTCTCCATTGTCTGGAAAATACTGAATGCGTCCCTTGGGTGCCCCCCAACACTGTGCTGCTAAACCGGTTAACAGAAAGCACCATGATTTCTGGCACTAAGAAGTGTGGTACTAGCCTGCAAGAGGAAAGGAAACAATTAGAAGAGTATTAGATTATTTATAATCTGATCAAAAAATATAAAAAGCAGGAGTCACCAAGAAAAAAAAAATCAGTACTGTAACACCGAGGTAGCTGATAGAAAAAAAAAAAAAGTCTTTCAACTATCTTAGCTATCTTTCTAATCAATAAAAATTAATCCTAAATACGACTTAAAAAATAAAACTTGATGAAAACATAGTTAGGCTGCTCTTGGAAGGAAGCAAACTGTCCTACCTCACCATCCTGTACTTGCTGTGAGGACTCCATCTCTCTATTCCAGAGTCGATTTATCTCCTTGCCTTCCTAACCTCTGCCCCTTACACATCAAGCATTTATTGTAGGGGATAACGGCTGATAAGGGAATGTCACTCCAAAACCTACGATGACCATAAAAACAAAACAGCAGGCTGCTTACACCACATTACTTGTCTTTAGTGACGAGGTCCCAGAGCTGTGAAGACTTATAGCTATAATTTATTTGTGTAATTCCGTGTGGGTAAAATTAAGAGTGAAAAGTCCTTTAATCTCAAATCTTAATACATATATAATATATACAGACACTTAAAGACACTTAAAAGAAAAAAAAATGTTTACATCACTGGAAAAGCTATCACTTCTTCACTTCAGCAGCTGAATTGTGCATTATTTGCGGCTACTGCAGCCATGAGAAATAACTGCTCACAGAATTTATCTGAGAAACTTGAGGACAAAGGACCAACGTGGCTCTTCTGCAAGAACCCTCAGCACTGAAATATGCTTTACTACCACAATGGCACGACAGACAAATGGAAAATTTTCAAAAATAATGTTTTTCATAAGCAGGGAGATGCCAAGAGTGGAGGGTTGTGTTACAAACTGTTAACAAATGCGTTATAAAATATATGCATCTTACAGCCTGATTAAAAAGCTAAGTTTTCTAATTGCCTAAGTTTTCTTTTTATTTCTTTGCAGTCTTGAAACCTGGAGCTAGAGAGATATGGCACAAAATTGGCACAAACCTCCATGGTTTCAAAGCAACCGCACCTGAATAATTTTCTACTGTAAGAGATTACAAAATGTGTAATGCACCCAGAGCGCTGATAGAAAGCTTTGTATGTCTGCATGTTTGCTAAAAGGTGAAATTGTTGGGGAACAATGTAACCTGTGTAACTTGTCACATGTAACCAAAGATAAAAGTGGGCTGTTGGTTTTCAGAACAATACTGAATCTTACCAAGACTAACGCTAATATGCTGCTGTAATTCTAATAGTCATGGCACTGAATTTTATTACTTTGATAGCATAACCATGTTATGTGATTCAATCATATACAGTAGGTCAGAAAAATGCTTACACCGTGATAAAACACATGGCCAAGCTTGCTTTGACTTTCTGCTACCACTAAGAATGACAAAGCAAGCCTTAAGAGAAAAGAAAGTCTGTACAGTAGCAAAACACACTAATGAGTATCAGTCAGGAGGATATATGCATTTTAAATGAGAAAACAGGACTCAGCAAAAGAAAAGCTGAATAATTTGTAACACACAGTAACTAAAACTTATGCAAATGACATAGCTTAGTAAGTGCATTGAAATGTCACAAAGACACTGAAAATACGGGATTACTGCTATCATTTGAAAAACATCGAAAACAAAATTACTGCTATGATTTCAGAAAGCTTAGCAGAACTTGTACCAACACAGCTTAGTAACAGGACGCAGAACAAATAAGAGTTTAATAACTAAAAAAATATTTCAAAGGACATTTCAGACAGAAACACTAACCCATACAAATTAAGAGTTGTTCAAGTCTGTGAAATGACATAATTGGCCCATATACATCAGCTTTGTCGCAGAAGTGCCAAACAAAACCAGCACACAATCTGATCTACCATTGAAACCATTTATTTTTGAGACAGAAAACACCAAAAATACCAGTTCCTGTTGAGCTGTACTTTATCCCCCAGACACTGAATTTCTTTATGTAATGTTTTTACATATCCATGCTAGCTTGACATTTCTTGAGCTCTCTCCTCCAGAGGAAATACTAATTTGCTTACTTTCAAGGGAGAGAGGTGATTAGCTTCCTGCTCCTACTAACTCATAGCAACAAAAGAGCAAACAGAAACAGGAGATTTACTCCTAACTTAGCCTGCAACCTTAACGGTTACGGAGGGCACGCGAAAGCAGTTACGTGAAGGAGAACATGGAAATTAAGACACCACTGCTGACCACCAGCCCATTTTGTGAAGCCTTTGGGAACGCGCTGATACTCAGCACTGCCGTAACCAAGTTAATGTGCTTTTTTGGGGGTGGTGGTGGGGTTTTTTTGGAGAGGCAGAGAACTGGTTGGCTTCATTTTGTTTCTCAACGGCGAGACTGTACGAGGATAAACTGTGCAAAGTAGAAACAGAGAGGAGAAAGACTGTTCCCTCACCCTTCACACGAGTCTTGGAGCACTGCAACACTCCTCGTTCAGCATCCTGCTCTACTCATTAACGCAAAACCGACTTTCACAAGCGATGCTACTACAAAGACCAAACGAAGCTGTAAAATTTGAATTCCACTCGCTATTAAAATGCGGTATGCGTTTATAGACGAGTTACACAAGAAATGTAACAGGACAAACTGTCGAAGACAGCTACCAGTTGTTCGGGAGCCTGGGCGGGACAGTTTTCATCCCCTATCAGCATTCCCCAATTGGCAAAACATACCATTATGGTTCCTGCGCGACCGCTCCGCCAGAAAGTCATTATTAAGCGCACCTAGCGCGATCACTCAAGAAACACCGACTTTAATCAGCAACAGCAGGCTGAAAAACATTTGTCCACGACACCTCCTCTCACGGCGGAGCCAAGGTGCGGAGCGCCGGGAGCACGGCGCAGCTTTGGGGGGCGGCGTGACAAGCGAGGACAAAGTTTGCTACAGCTGCTGTATAAACAGGCGCGCACTTACAATCCGGATTAGTTCGTTTGTTGTACTTAAGAAAGCGAGAAGATGTTGGTGGTGGCTGGGCTCCTTTTTTTTTGTTTCCTTTTTGTGTCGCCCCCCCCCCCCCCTCCTCTTTCTCCTCCTCCTCCCGCCCCAGCCCGGTCCCAAAGAGCCGGGCAGCAGGGCTGGGGGCTGCGCCGCCCGGCCCCCCTCACTCACCTCGGTCCCCTCAGCACTCCGGCCGCTCCGGGAGGCGCCACCTTCCCCCCCCGGTCACCGAGGAGACCGCCGCCGGGCTCCGCCGCCCCGCGCCGCGGCCACTGGCTGCCAGGAGCCGTCAGTCAGCGCGCTCACCCGGCACGGCCGGCGGGCGGCTTCCCGGACAGAGAGCGGGGAGAGACAATACCCGCCGCCAAGGAACTACAACTCCCGGCGTGCCCTGCGAGCGGCAGGCTCCCTCAGACCGCAGGGAGCGGGCCGCGCGGGGCATGCTGGGTAGTGTAGTTCTACTTCTGCCCCTGTTCGGAGAGGGGAATGCGCAAGCGCGCGTTGCCGGCGCCCTTTCGAATGGGGCGCAGCGGCGGGACTGGGCGGGTGAACCGAAATGAAAAGCGAAGTGAAGTGAAAAAGTGAAGCGAAAAGTGTATTGAAAAGTGAAAAATAAAGTGAAGTGAAAAAGTCACAAGTGAAGCGAAAAGTGTATTGAAAAGTGAAAAATAAAGTGAAGTGAAAAAGTGAAAAGTGAAGCGAAAAGTGTATTGAAAAGTGAAAAGTAAAATGAAGTAAAAAAGAGAAAAGTGCATTGAAGTGAAAAGTAAAGTGAAGCTAAAAAGTCAAAAGTGTATTCAGAAGTGAAGTGAAGTGAAGTGAAGTGAAGTGAAGTGAAGTGAAGTGAAGTGAAGTGAAGTGAAGTGAAGTGAAGTGAAGTGAAGTGAAGTGAAGTGGTGTCTCACAGCAGTGGCCTGGAGCCAGTTCATGTCTGAGGATGTGAAATCTGCTCTAGAGGCAGTGGGTAGAGAAGCACAACCTGTGGCTCTGAAATGGTGTTGAGGAGTGGGGTAGGGCTTCGGGGGCACATCCAGCAGGAGCCCTGCCTTTGGGGCACTGGGGGAAGGAGAAGCAAGCCCTACAAGGGTTAGGGGTAGAGCTGGGCTTTACCATCGAGGCCCCCATGATACAGCTGGCAAGTTCTCAACACACGTTGCCATCAGCCCTTCGTTTGAGAAAGACTAGAAAAGTGTTACCAAAACAGGGGAAAAGGGGAAGATGATACAAAGAAAAGTGAACACAGGCTCCCAAGGAACATAAGGTCTAGGAGAAGGGAAGTATTAACCAAATGTGTTTGCCTTTCCTACAAAACCTGAGAAGTTTTTGCAATCTTTATACGCTTTAGAAAAATTGTGATCTTAAATTGTGAAAAAGGGCCTGTAGAAATACTTCGAGCATAGGGGATTTATTCATCTCAGTGGTTATCTCTAGGCAAAGAAAACCTGAAATGGAGCTGAACCCATCAGTCACAAGGAGAAGGACAATGCTCATATTTTCTTTCAGATTTTTTTTTCCCCAGAACAGAACATATAACCTACAACTCAATGCTGGCTTGTCTGTAAGAAAACTTTTAAGTTTTAAACTGTGGCTTGATGGTTTACCTTCAGTATTTTCTTTAATTTTTATCCAGTACAGGAAATTGTTTCTTAATATCCCCTGCCATTTCTCAAGTGCTTTCAGCATACTGGAGATTTTGGGGAAAAATAAAACCACAGGCCAAAAGAAAAGGGAAAAATAAAGGAGCCTGCTCTTCCAATCCTACCCCCAACTTCTCATTCTGCTTCTATTTTCCTTGTAAGTCCATAGCAAACAGATTTCTACCAACAAGAAATATTTCAGATCAAGTTAGATCCCAGTTTTGTTCTCATAATAAGTTTAATAAGAAAAGCTTCCAAAGAGGAAAATTAATTGAATAAAATAAGTGCTATTTCTTTTCTTCATCCTCTCAAAATACATGGTATTATGGTTAGTGTAAAATTACATGACAGATCTGCTACCTTCTCCAGACACTATGTCATATAAAACTAATTATTCATCCTTTAGGGAAGCCAAAAACCTAAAACATAAAAAGGAAAATTTATTGATTCTAACCCTCAGGTAAAAGATGGTACAATAGTTTTCAAAATACTCTTTAGAGATCTAAAGTTGCCAAAATAGTTACTTATCCCTTTGACTAGGAAGATTTCACAAGAAAAACAATAGCCTTCTAATTTTGTAAACCGTGCTGGTTTGTCACCCCTTAATAACTCAATTATTTCCAGCTTCCATGTGAGGTTGTCAAGACTGTATGTCTGTTGCAATTACTTCTGCCTTTCATGCTACCTTAACAGATCTAGCATCGACTTAGCCCACCTGCTTCTCTGCAGAAGGGAAGATCAGTGACCCATGTAGTTCAGACTGACATTGTAAGCATTTGTAACAGATGAAAATCTCTTTGAAAGTGACAGCTAGAAATAAATGGGAATTGTAACTATCTGCAGAGGTATTTGCAGGTATCCCATTACGCTTTTGTTTCAGTTAATGCAAAGAATCAAATTCTGCTTTATTTTTCAAAGAAGAGGGATACTAAGTGGTGTCATCCTTTAATAACTATAAAGTAATTACTCCACAGCAGTGTTGGATTACATCCTCAGCATGTCCTGAAGTTGTTGTGTTCACAATAGCGAATAGAACCAGTAAGACTTTGGTAGTAGCACAGACGTATGTAATTAATCTGACTTTGCAGAAGGATTCTGTATCCGAGCAGAATTTCCTACATGAGTATTGCTCAGCAAGGAAGAAGTGAACATCCAGACAGACAAGGAAACAGGTGTGCTCACACAGCCTGCCTGCACTCAGGAGCACCCGACTCGTCATGAATGAATTTAGTGCTTTTCTTCAGCATGGGTGGAAATGATGAATAAGCTGACAACAATTCTGTGTTAGAATCTGGAAAAAAAGTGATTAATGGCCCCTCAAATGTCCGCACAAGGACTTGGCTATAACTTGTCTTACTGCTTTTGCTGCTGTTGGAGAAAATACAGGAAGGAGGAGTGTGAAACAAAGTAATAAGGATTTGTGCCTTAAAGACTTTGGCACATAAGCCTAAGTAGCTTACTGGTGGGTGTACAGATGTCTCTATCTAACCAAGAGTGGCTGTCACAAAACTGCTTGTCAGATTTGCTTTGGAGAGATTTACAATGCATACTTTAATGAAGTGTGCTTATTGCTGTTACAGACATCAGATGAGAAGTCAGAAAATGAAACTTAGTCCAGCATCTGATGAAAAGTCTATGGGTTTCATTGCCATTGTTTAATTACCTTGGTTAAATGAATGAAAGTGTTGGTTATGCTGAAAATGTTTTATTTTAATCATACAGAAATATCCTTGCACAAATGTCAGTTTTCTTCATTTAATGTTTTCAACATGTTCAAAATAATAAAACTGGATATAAATGTCAGCATTAAATGTTCCTTCATTGTATAAACTTCATTCTGATTTTCCTGGCTAAATTTTGTTCTTAACATCAGGGAAGATTGTATATCATATACATTATAGTTAGCTTTGTGTTGACAAGTTAATATGCAGTTGGGAGCTAAATCTTCATTAAGAGCTTATTTTCTAAATTCAAAAAGCTAGTTCTTCTTCAGTCAACCATCAGAGTCTGATTCAGAGGATCAGTGAAGATCATGTTTCCCACATTGAGAATTGCAAGACGAATACAGCCATCAATATCTACCTTGTTTTACTAGTTAATCCAATCTTTAAAGATGCCTTTTCCTTTCTTTTAAATAGTCTTCTCCCTAGTGGGAGACACTCTTGCCAGTGGGGAATTGAAGAAACTATTTTTTTATCAATGTATTTTGGTTTGGATGATGGTGTTTCCCACCCTAGTATACTGATGTAAAAGAGTCTACAAGGAGCTGTGAAGTAGTAGAACTAAATAGGGACACTGATCTTGTTAAATCTTGACTGGCCAGTAGAGGCTATATCCGCTCAAATCCTATTTAGACATAAAAGGATTGATCTGTACACCATGTGCATCTACTTGGCTTTGTAATTGTGTCCTTACCTAGAATGTTATTTAATGAAAGATTACAATATAGTAATACAGACGTTGGTGGGTGGAAGATTCTTGTGTGTACTTACTCAGATATGTGAATGATACAATTTACAAAACTGAAGCTTTACAAAGTAAACAGTCTGCAACATCTTGCTCTGTGTGGAAACAGGCACAGCCAGACCATGGTAATGAGGGCTCCTTTGGATAGCACTGCAGTATAAACGAAATCATCCAGTATTCTTAGAAAATGCATGTCACTACAATAGAATGTGCTGTATTCGTTCTCCTAAATTCATGAACATAAATCAAATTAAGCATTTTGTTGTAAACAAGAATTGAAAACACAAATCATTTCTTGCTGAGCTCTAGTTTTCCTCCCTCACCTACAACAAGGTATGAGTAAAGCTGGTGTCACGTTAAAGCTGCAGCGCTGATGAGCAACCCTAGTATACACATAACCAGAATATCTACTACAAG
This sequence comes from Anas acuta, assembly GCF_963932015.1. Taxonomy (NCBI): domain Eukaryota; kingdom Metazoa; phylum Chordata; class Aves; order Anseriformes; family Anatidae; genus Anas; species Anas acuta. The sequence goes on along the minus strand of NC_088982.1, from coordinate 9,652,874 downwards.
CAAACATACATAACATCCTTCTGCCAAGAACTGGAGACCCAAGAATTGGTTTTGGCATTACTGGTGTCAGCGGAAGCACACAAACCTCTACTCACCGTTACCTGTGGGCAAATGGACAGCACGTGCCCTGCATTCCTCAGTCCGTGAGGAATACCTAGCTGATCCAGAATGGTTTTAAACTTTTAATTTCATACTGTGTCACAGACACTTGTACTTCTAGTATCAAAACACATACAAAAAAAAGAAAAGAAAAAAAAAAAAAAGTATTTTTTGTTTGTTTTTTTCCAAAGGGATATCTCTGAATATAGAAGATAAAGGCTTTGTGTTTGATTGTTTTTCTTTAAGCCTTGGAGCTTTATTCTTACAATTCAAAATTAAGCTGCCATGGCCTTGCTGCTCCAGTTAAGTAGTGTCTTCTCTCCCATTGGGCTCATTTAAGCAGAGTATGTTTCATCCCATTGGGCTCCAAAATGTGTATTATGCAGTCGCTAAGTTTACATGTTCTGAAGAGGCATTGTGTATTTTTATTTCTGTAAGGAAAATGGATATCTCAGGGAAGGATTCCTTGTGGTTTTAAGTACCATGGGAAAAAATAAAAAATAAAAAAGTCATCATCTCAGACAGCAACAACTTCTCTAAAGAGTGAGCAGGGCTATATCGTGACTATGCAAGTGACATATCAGGACTCTTCTGGCTAAATTTATTACTAAGCACGTTTTTCTAAGCAATGAGGCAGCACAAATCTCAGTCTAAAAGTGTCATTTTTATCCCCAAAACTCTGGAAAACATGCTAAGTGTTCTTCAAGCTCTTACACGTTTCCATTAAAAGAAAGAATTGAAAATGAGCGCCTGAGGCACTTGAAGAGGTGACATCAGTAATAAAGTCTCTTTGCACATTCCTCTAAAACATAACCCCCCTGATAAAAAACCTTGTCACCACAAAAAAAAAAATGATGCAGGATGCAGCATCAAAGTGAGGAGGGATCTTCACCTCCTCATTAACCCTGGAATGAAAGAACACGTTTTACCATCTCTGCACTTGGAATGTGACAAAATCAAGTCCAGGGATTTTCCAGTTTCTCATCCAAGCTTTTAATCTCCAGACTTGGAGGACCAACAGGAGGTCCTCTGGGACCAAGTTCACATCGTCTGCAGAATCCCGGACAGAGGAACTGCTCCACTTGTGGGAGTCTCTTCTCCTGAGGGTCAGGTGAAAAGGCACGACATGACTGGTGACACTAAGGGCTGCCCTGCCTCTCAGATCTGACTTACCTCAGGTTCACTTCAACCTTTTCCAGCTCACAACTGAATGGCTTTTAAGATTAGAAGACATCTGCTCCTTCCGAGCAAAAATCATGATTATGAGTAGAGAAACTGATTAAGATACATCTACATAAGGTAGAACAATTTATTTTTGCTCCACCAGAACTTCGGTTTCATTTAATATTATCCTCCCAGTTACTGTAAGTGACTTTTTGGAGATGACAGAAATTGATTTCACTATTTGTTAAGAGTTTTAGCCTTGATAGCAAGTGAGGGAGTCTCCTTAGTACCCACATCATGGCATCTTAAGGTTCTTCTCAGAACTAGGTTAAGGTCTTCCCTCCTACTAAAATTTCTATTCCATAGTAAAACTTGAATCCTATACTTACATATCTGATGGATTGATTCTTTGAACTGGTGGCATTCAGCTTCCTCCTTCACCTTTTTAAAGGATACAACATTTGTGGTGGTCATCGCATGGTGATCCAGGTGGTTCCTGCTGAAATCCAGGAGATTATGGTTTATCCTCCACAACCTGCCTTTCCTTGATAATTGGCTCACTCCAAATTCTCACTCTAGCATAACATCCTAATTTAATCTGAAATAGAAAAATGAGCTTTTTTTCTTTATTTTTTTTTCCACAAACCATATTTATTTTAAGACTAAGTCTGACGACATGCCTAACACATCAAGTATACTCTTTATTTTCTTTTGAGGAGGCCAAGATCACAAGACCTAGCTATGTCTCCAGCTAAGAGATTCAAAGGCATAGCTATAGAGAAAGACAGGACAGACAATTGACTGTAAGGACTATCAGAGAGGAATAATCTTCTAGCACTGAAGAACAGTGCACTGATGTTCAGGCAACTTAAACTTTCATCACACATCCTGCCATTCCTCTTGTTTCAGCACATTGGATACCTGTCTTCAGCTGAAGACCAGTACCCTTTGGTAAACAAACTACAAACATACGGGATGCTGCATGGAGTCATTCTTTGCACAAACACATGCATACAGACAGACATTCAAAGAGAAGGAAAGGCTTCTTAAGAATAAAGTTCTTCAAGGTATATTGTATTTTTTTAAACCAGCTTCCTATTCTGGTTTTCCAAGTCTGTAGAAGTTCCTGGGATTCTGATTTAAGTCAATAAACTGGTGTAGGTACAAACTGTCTAGATAAATCAACACATGTGGGGACCTGCATGATTTTACAGCTATTACTGAGACAAAATTAGCCGCTCTCCACTGCATACGTAATATGACCAGAACACATCTTCAAGGAGTCCAGCAATCTTCCTGCTATATATTTAAATTAATGCATCTAAATTAAGTTCATGGCTCATTCACATTAGAATGCATAAAGCAAATCACCAGAAGTTGCTGCCAGCAAGGAGACACGAGCAAAGTACAGGGTTTCTGGTGTAAGCTGTATTAATGCCTGTGGTAAAATTCAGTCATGGTTTTTACTGCCTGTTAGCCGATGTGAACCAGCCCTAAACAGGCTGACATCCCTGCATCCCGGTGAGATGTATAGATTTAAGCCCTGTGTGGACAGCTTTATTTTTTTATGAAAGATTTACCTCTGGTGTGTTTCATCTTCGTCTAGTGAAGTAACAAGTTAAGCCAACTGAAGAAGAAGTATTTAAAGTCTACCCATATCAGTTTAAAGAACATATACCATTAGAGTTAACACCTAGTTCACGTGAACAAGGTTTTACGTGTCGATAAAGGAAACTGTATTTGATTTAATTATATTGAAGTAAAGATAAAGTAATTATCATTAAACGGGGAGGGGAGGCATGGGACATGGGACAAATGAGGATCATGGAGAGTTTTTTAAGTAGTTTTAATTAATTTTCTAAATATATTTACTTTCTAGTTCATAAAAAATTACATTCCTATAGCTTCCCTCCATGAAACAAGCCTACTTCAAGCTGTGATAAGTGCTTCTCAACATTTAAGTATGTAGAAAATTTTATACCTTTATAATTTTATGCACCAACTCTTTTTTCTTACAATACACAGCAACCCAGACCTTACCCCTGAGATAACAAGATATGATCAGGAAGTCAGACTTTCACTGAAAATGTTACAGATGCCAAATTTTACAGAATCCAAATTCAGATATATATATTTTTAGCATTTTAAACATTTTAAGAATTGGTTGCCGAATTCTTAGAACCTGATGTTAGAAGCAAAACTCGAGACAACAGAAGTTAAAGAGAATTAAAACAGTGATTGATTTCCAGATGACTGAAGGCAGTTTCTTTAAAATATATTTTGGCATGTGCTGCTTTCTATTTCTTTAAAAAATGTTTTAAAGCTAGACAACGGATATGGAATGCAAGCAACACCTTTCTCTACATAGCAAACATTTGACAAAGATACAGCTCTCAAACAGGATCAAACTGAAATCTTATTTGTAGTAATTAGCCAACTCTAGATAACTGGATGGTGTTTGTTGCAGATAACTGGTCTGTTTTTCAAAGAAAATACCTGAAATTATTCATCCTCGTTTAAAATGTCTTTCAGTAAGACACTTTAAAATAACACATAGGAGAATTAAATATTTCCAATCTGAAAAATTATGCATAAAAACAGCATTTCACCCCAAAGTGGCAAAGTAATTTAAATGTTTCTGGTAAAACACTTTAAAAGATCAATACAGAAGTTTAATGATGTAGTCTCAAGCTTGCACACACAGGAAGTATGCTACCCATAAAATCAGGGGAAATAGATTAGCAATCTAGAGACCAGATGGTTAGTATTTACTTGCTGACATAACACCACCAAATGTTCCTAAATTTCTTTTTCAAATTTGCCTTCCGCATTACATTATCAGCATAGGAACTGATCCTCGAAACTTATACACACACAGTTCATTAAATTTATTCATATGAGTAGTGCCATTGACCTTACTACTAGAGACTTAGTAAGGACTAGTGACAGGCTGACAACTTAAGGTACGTCTGCATTGAGACATAGGCTCTTTTTGCCTATATTGAATTGGGCAGACAGTCTGGAAAAATAACTTTAAAAATTGTGTGCATGTCTTTTTCTCCTGGTTTTGTACTTTGCAAAAGAGATAGATAGCCATTTATGGAGAAAATGATAAAGACATTCTGTGTCCATAAATATATTGCCTGTTTTGGTGGATAACTATTAAACTTGGCAAGGTCTGAAATAAACTGCCCCTCCAATATGAAATTGAGGATAAAAAAATAATTCAGTTAATTACAAACAGTAAATGTTTCTGCCAACATGTGAAAATGCTGTTTAATTATAATGGAATCCTCTTACAAATTGTTTAACCCCTCTGGTTTGTGAACAATATATTTGTTTCCAAATATTCGTCCAGAGATCATGAGAAAAAAATGTCACTACTTACTCTATGCTATTTTTGACTCATCTAACTTATCTGTAGATGTCTACTCAAAATACACAGTTTCACTATTAGCTCTGTTGTTAAATCAAGTGTTTAAATCTAGTGTTCCTTCTCTTCCTCATAATTAGTAGTTTTATTTGAAGGCATTTATTTGTCCCTTTCCCAACATATTTCATCCATGATGTAACATTTCACCTTTCATCACATCCCCCTTCTACTCAATTCCTTGCATGCTTCCCAATGTCTCTTTTTCTCATCTGTCTCCTCAGGTTTCTCTTCATTCTATTTTTACATCACTTACAAAGTAACCTGCCTCCAGGCAGTCTATTTCCTCCCCTACTTATTTTTTCTATTTACACCATCTGTGTATGTAATACATGAGCTTCATTTAGTGAAAGTGATATCATACTGCGTTGACTTGAGTACTGCCCTAAAAATAACAAATTTGTTTTCGTGTGCTACAGCTTATTTGTTGATCATACTTCTAGAAACCATGAGCAAGTTCCTTTAATGTCATAGTTACAATGCTAAACTTGAGTAACCCCTCATGTGCTCTCCTTGAAAACTTATTACCTTCTCATCTCCCTACTCCCGACATACATGTACAGATCCAGAAGCAGTGTCTCGCTTTTGCAAGAATTCTAACAAGCTTTTTAATTCCAGGCAGGTCTTTCAAGTTATAATTGGTCTGAACATCTCAAATATTCAAATATCTTTACCTGCAGCTAACTGTCCCATATACCCCATATAGATGAGAAGTCTGTGTCTACCTTCAAAAATAAAACCAGAGAAATTACATGGCCTAATTTTTCATGTAAATGTTCAGTCATTACTAAAATAAAACAAACAGCAGCAAAAATAAACTATGTAAGCAGGGAATTCTTAACTTGTTATCAGAAAAAGCATTAGAAAAATTTACTGTACATGAAACTAGTCAGATTTATGTGCAGCAGTGCTGTATTCACTCTCTGGACAGAAACAGGGCTAGAATACAGATAGTCTGGCAAAATGGAAATAGAGTCTTTTGTTAAAAGATTAAAAAAGAAATAAGTGATTAAAAATGGTACTTTGTACAAAAATAAAACCTCACAGCCTCCAAAAAATGACACTTCTTTTAATGCAGTTAATGTAGGACTCTTCAGAGTCTCATCTAGAATCCTGTATATTATTCTGGTCATTCATTTCCAAGAAGGATGACATCAAATAGAAAAAAAATAGCAAAACAGTCATCAAAATAATCTCTACCACGCAAAAGAAAAGAGCATTATTCTTCTGAAGAAGGTCTGCATGTGATTTGACTGCTGTCTCTCAGGATTAATCACTGAAGAAGCAGCAAAATCTGTAAATACAATAGGTATAAATTGACCTGGAATAATCTTAGAAACAGTCTTCTAAATTGCAGTTTACCCATCTGTAAGGCAGTTCTTTCGTAATTCTGGAGGCAAGACACATCCTAAAATACAGCTCCACGCATTTACAGAAGGGATTGTATGACGTGGCTGCTCATGGTAGCAGGCAAAGAATCAGATTTCCTTCATTCCTGTGTTCCTTCAGCTCCGGAATTGTAATTCTTATAGCATGCAGGGAGAGGGGCACAGTACAAAGTTCAAATATGCTGCCACTGGCATTGCTGATTAATTGGATTAAATAGTTATATGGTCCGTGTAAATAATATCAGTAAATATTATTATTTCCCATGGAGTCAAGGGAGGGTTTCTTTACATCTTCTTGTAAACCAGATAAAGTCAGAAAGCACCACAGAATTCAGCCTACCTATGTCAATAACACATCTACAACTGGAATATGCAAAAGCACAAAACATATTTTCCCTCCCTCATGTGCACGTATGACAATACTCACCTGTATGACACTAGGAACAGTCCTTCTTTTAGAAGTACTTGTGCAGGTAGACGCATAGTAAGGTTTCATGATTCTCTTTCAGAGCCAACTAAGTCAATTTTAGGTACACAAAAGTACCTAAAGTACTTTGGAGTTTCACTTTTACTAAATGTAAGCTGTATAATTTCACCCTGTCTTTGCAGAATCAGGCCAGACACTTGTCCTTTTTTCAGTCACCCACTCGCTGGAGTAGAGTGGAGTAGAATGTGAAGGAGAATTATTTCACTTATCTTTGATCAAGCACCATTTTCTGCAGGTTCTGGCTTCTACTATGTTTGCATTAGCATTATATGAATTAAACTCAGTAGAAATTGACTACATTTATATACAATAATCATGTTTTAGAGCTGCATTATTCTTATCTTCATACCTTCAGCAGCCTTTAAGAAATATTTCCATCTATTATTCATTTCTTTGATGAGTACAGTCTTTATCCTGTTCACCAAACAGAATTACAGATTAATAATTTGTCTGAGTTTTAAAATAGTTTAGATAACATTAGTTTAGCTAACAATAAGATAAAATATATAGAAAAATGCAAACCTCAAAAATAATGTTTCAAGAGAAGACATTATTTAATAGTGAAAATGGAAGATGGCCTTATTTCCTAGCACTGACATTAGACTTCTATATCTGAATCTAACCTTAGGTACTCAGCCTTGCAAATACATTGAAAGCAGTAGAAATATGCTCTTAAAGGAGAAAGCAAAAAGAAATGTATATAGGAATTCAGCTGAGGAACTTTTGAAAGTATGTTAAATGTTATTTCAATATTACCTTTCACTAAAGAATCACTTTCTAGTAATTCATCTCAAAGATTTAAGTACAATCCTTTATGCCTTCAGCTCCCTCTTGTGGTATATCAATGTTGATCTGCCTTGCAGCCACACCTTAAACATCTACTTGTGTTATCAGATTTGCACCACCAGCAAATACTGGTGTAGAGGTGTTGAATGATCTTCATGACTTCCACCTATGTAGTTTGCCACCAGCACAGGATATCTTTACACTGCAATCAATAATTAAAACCTTTGACTGTGATTATCTCTCCCAGTATTTTTCACTGTCCCAAAGCATACTGTCTAACCCAGAAATAATAAATGTTTCTTCTTTTTCTTTATTTCATTTGATAGATAGATATATATATGTATATACACACAGTACAATATTTTTTTCTGTGATAGAGAATAAATGAGAGTTTTCATTGCTGGTTGTTCATTAAGTCAACAGATTCCAGTTAATAATGAAAAAAATTAAACATTTAATATCAAAAGCAACTTCAAGTATCTTCTATACATTTTAGTATTCAGTATATAGTAAGGATTTGTTTGTTTGCTTATGAAAACTGTATTTGAATAGACTATTTTTACCCTCATACTTTAGAGTACTATTCATACCAGGCATAGAGTTTAAAAGGATGCATCTCGTCGTCCCAAGTAGCTCTTCACAAGAACCATAGGTCACTTGAACAATCACTGTTTATGTTTCAAAACAAGGTTTAATCAACAGCAAAGTCAAGATGCAATTAGCATTTCTAGGAACACATTATTCTGTTCCCCTACAACAGGTCAGGGTATGGTCCTTGATGTGAAGAAATATACAACACATCTGTTTGTAAAACAATATCTGACCTAGGCATAATAGTACCGAAGTTCCCAGAGCTTCATCCCTTATTCTTTCTGTATAAAAATAATTCAACTTAGGCATATATTGCACTATTTTTTTCATGCCAGATAGCCCTCACACTGCATTATCTTTTCTCTTTGCTTATCTAAGATTACACTAAGGTTTTAATTTCCATGGAAAACCAGGGAATAGGGCAACAGACACACATAAGGTGTGTAGCAAGGGGATGTCTATAATATCAATAATAATCTCAGAGGCATTCACAAGGGGAAACTACACATTGGATTTGGAAATCATTTTCTCCAGTAGATTCATCATTCTCTCCTGTAGCTGTAAGCTTTGAACTTGAATGATGTTTTGTTGATCCAGAATCCTGCGCACTTCTCTACAGGTCTCTTCCATAGCTCTGCTTAACTTCTTTTGTTCTTCCAACATGGCCTCCATTAATTTTAGCTTCTTCTTTTGAAAGCTGCAGCTTTGCATTTTTCTTTTCTTAACTGGTCTTTCTTCAGTTCTGAAATAGGAATATTTGCTAACAATTAAATTCATATTTATGGGGAGAAAAAAAAAAAAACTATGTTAGGACATAAAAGTCTGTACTACATTCTTGGTAAAGTTATACCTAAGTTCAATTAAAAAAAAAAAAAAAAAAAAAAAAGGTTCTCCAATATATTCCCTTTCAGGTGCATGCCAAAACAGAAGTATTTACTACAGTATATTGCATAGTGCTATTGACTGTAAAAACATCTTTTAAAATCCCATTATTTTTAACAAGATTTTCCCCCACAGAATACCAGTCATAGTACTCTGTTTTTATCTTGATGTTTCTTACATATCGAGTCTACAAGCTGTGCTGGGAGAGGGGTTTTGCCCATCTGGTCATTATATTTATTATACTTTAAACTTCAATTCTAAAGCTGCAATAAACACTCCACCCAGAGAAAGCACTGCACTGTACTGTTATGTGTAGTGGTAAGTTACAATTCTAGTTTTTCAAAGCATCATATCAGCAGGACTGATACTGTTACTGCATGCTAGTCTCGGAGTTTGTCCTTGCACTGAGACACAGCAGTAGCACTGA